>NW_028261386.1:10621208-10983708 GCF_051295495.1 Thamnophis sirtalis | reverse complement strand
GGTTGGGATGGGTGAAAGAGTAAAACCTTTGGAAGGGATTTGCCTGCCTCTATCTATGAAAGATAAGATTGAGCTGTGAGGCTCAACCGATACAGAACCAATCAAATTCCCTTGCTAGCTATGACAGGAAGCATCACAGTCAAAGAGTTGGTCTACTGCACATTAATATTTAATTAAGTACTATTTTAACTATGGGAAAATCCCAGAAGTGAATCAAAGAGAGGAACTTTGGGGGAGGGGAGGAGATAGCTGGAAGAAGGCAATGACAAAACCTCTTTTCTTGGGAAGAAAATTGCATGGACGTATCCTTGAGGTCACCAGTTGTTCAAGTTGAACATCTCCCTTTATCTTTGATGGGGTGTTGGGAAGGGTGTCATCATTTGCCGGAATCGGTCTTCTGTAATAGCAATAAAAGAAAGTAATCCATTTCGCTGTTCTGACATGAAGACACCGATGGTGGGAATACATGTGGAGATACAGAAAGCAAACGGAAAGCACTGAAGTATGATTTGGTCTAATTAGTCCTGCGAGATTAAAAAGCCATCCCTAGATCCTGGTTAGGAGAATGGGAAGTCAGTTTTCATCACTGTCTTTTGACGTGGGGGGGGAGAAGGGGAGGGGGAGAAAGAAACATAATGTTGCCCATCTCTTTGACAGCCCTCTTGTGTTATCATAACAAGGTCTTTCCTGGCTCAGATCAAACACACATCGATTCTGCAGTCTGCTCCAACGGTGACCAATCGGATTCCTCCTGGAAGCCCATTAGCAGGAAATGAATACTCTCTCTCTTTCCCTTTGTTGTGTGTTTTGTACCTTTACAACTGGCATGCTGGAATGTCCTATTGGCTGAAAGGCAGGGAGCGTTCATGGTCAACGGCCATCTACCAATGTGAGATGATCCTGATCATTCCATCAAGTTGGTGAATCCCCTAGTCACACATTAATAATAACGACACTGTATACATCAGGAGCAGGGCCAAAAATGGGGTGGAGCCAGGGTTGAAATCCAGCAGGTTCTGAAAGGTTCTGGAGAACCCGTGGCGGAAATTATGAGTTGTTTGGAGAAACAGAAAATGCCCCCTCTAGCTGGTCCCAGAGTGGGGTGGGAATGGAGATTTTGCAGTATCCTTCCCCTGGCACGCCCACCAAACCATGCCCACCCAGCCACACCACGCCCACCAAGCCACACCCACAGAACCAGTAGTAAAAAAATTGAATTTCACCACTGGGTGGAGCAAAGAAATGGTGGGACCTGAGCAGACCAGGGATGGAAATTTGGCTCGTTCATAGGGCTGGAAGGAACCTTGGAGGTTTTCCAGTCTCCTTGAGGTAGGAGTCTTATCCATTCCAGTCAAATAGACTGGTTGTCCAGTCTATTTTTGAAAATCTCCAGTGATGGACTGCCCACAATTCCAAGAGGCAAGCTACTTCATTCATTTTCTTACAATCAGAAAATTTCTCCTTCTAGGTCCCTGATGGCGAACCTATGGCACGCATGCTATAGGTGACATGCAGAGCCCTCTCTGTGGGCATGCAGGACATCACCAGCTGATGTTCTGGTTTCCGGCAGGCGCATGCCCACTGGACAACGGTGCTCCATTGCACACGAAAACCAGCTGGCCGGCGTGCCTGCGTCTGCCAGAAGCCAGAAGACCAGCTGGCCAGTACATGCATGCACACCAGCCAACTGGCCTTCTGGTTTTGGGTGCTACGGCATGTGCAAGTGCGTTCCGGTTTGGGCACTCGGTGCCGAAAAGGTTCGTCATCACTGTTCTAGGTTGTATCTCTCTTTGACAAGCTTCCACCCATTACTTCTTGTCCTGCCCTCAGATGCTTTGGAGAATAAGTCAATCCCCTCTTCTCTGTCACAACCTCTCAAGTACTGGAAGACAGTGATCATTCCCCAATGAGCCTTCTCTTTGATAGGCTAAACCTAACTAGGTCCTTCAACCATCTTTTCCACAATCTCTGTATCTTTTTGTGTGTCATGTTGACCATAAGTGGATGCAATATTTGCTCTGTTTTAGTATTCCCTTTGTTAGGAATATATTCTAACGGTTGGGTTGGCAATATATAAATCATGTAACAATGTTGTACCTGTTTCTTTAAATCATACTGTAAAATGTGATTGGTTGCTGTTTTCCTCAATCGGCCATAAGAGGGAGCCAGAATGACTGTTAGCTCTCTATTTGTTAGATGCTGGGTTGATCTGATCTGAGTGTTTTGGAAGCTGGCTGTTAGAAAGTGCCGTGAGCTATTGTAAGTTTTGCAACTGCTAGCAAACTTTGAGTACCGAACTGATTATATGTTACTGGACTATGTTATTTGGATTATCCCTTAACTGAAAAACATTGATGACTGACTGTCTTATCCGTGTATGACTTGGACTGTTTGATGGACTCTGATACCTCTATTTCCACGAAAGTAAAAGCCTACTTAAACTGCAGTGTCTCTGTATGCTGGTTTGTGTGTTCTCCAACACAACTCTCACAACGCTTCACTGAACGTACTTACTCTCTCAACAGGGAGCTTACCTAACACCCTTTTTCTACTTATGCTATTTCTTTCTCTCTGGCACTACTTTCCTTGTGTCCAAGCTGGTTTGCAAAAGCCATTGCTAGGACAAACAAATACAGGCAGTCTTCGACTTACAACAGTTTGTTTAGTGGCCGTTCAAAGTTACAACAGCACTGAGAAATGTGACTTAGGATCATTTGTCAAAGTTATGACCTTTGCAGCATTCCCATGACCACGTGACCAAAATCCAGATGCTTGGCAATCAAGTGATCACCTTTTGCAAACTTCTGAGAAACAAAGTCAGCGATTCACTTAACAACCCAACTAACTTAACGACTGCTGTGATTCACTTAACAACTATGGCAAGAAAGGTCATAAAATGGGGCCAATTTCATTTAACAAATGTCTCACTTAACAACAGAATTTTTGGGCTCAATTGTGGTTGTAAGTCAAGGACTACCTGTACATAGAGATGGCCTTTGATGTAAGGCTGAGGAGCGCAGACAGTGGTAGGTTGCAGGCAGTACACCCCGGTACGGGCATACTGGTGCCTGCTGGGAGCACAGGGTACCGTTCCGGTATGGTGCTCCAGAGGGCCCACCTGCCCACCATCCTTACCTGTAGTTGAGCTCTTCGGCGCTTCCACACATGTGCACAGAGCATATGGCACCTGCGCGACGCTCTGCCGAGCAGCTGGAGTGTTGCAGAGGAATCACAGAGCGTCGCAGGAGGTAAGGACGCATGCACGTGCGGCACGTGTGTGCATGTGTGCTGCACACATTCATGTGGTGGACACTGGGCCCCGTTGCACCGTACCGGTTGCACCAGGATCCGGAACCCACCACTGAGCGCAGATAACCCTACATCGCCAGGTTGCCCAGTTCTATTGTAGAGGTGGGCAGGGCTGGGTTGTTGCCGGCATTACTGCCAGTTTACAACCCATGCTTAACGTGTACGTGAGCCAGACGTGCGCTATGCGTGTGTGCGCTCTTCAATGTAAATTGTTCTGCATACATGCACAAATTTTTTTTACAGTGAACTGTGCATACGCAGTCACTAAAATCCCAGATGGCGGCAGACAAGCGGCAGCAAAGGAACTGGTTTGGGCGCATGGCAGGCCTGACTTGCTGCTGGTTCTGCGACCCAGGCCTGAATTCCATTACCAGTTTGGCCGAACCGGGCTGAACCGGCAGCAACTCACCTCTGGATGCAGAGAACAAGGCAACTGTTTAGATCAAGCATATGTTTCATTAACATTTACTCACAATTAACAACAAATGGAATCAGACCAGTGTAGCGATTCTCGTCTTTGATACTAGAAAGCAAACCCCAGAGATCCACAGTGGATTCTATCTAGAAGACCAATGAAATGTAGCTCTATAACTTTGTGGCTTAAGCAGGTGCAACATTTTGTCAGATTATAGGTCACATTGGCACAGGCTGATGAAAACCGACTCTGAATATTCCTGCGGTTTTCACCTAATTAAAAGTAAAAGTTTTTCACTTTCTCAAAACAATCAGTCACATGGTCCAATCAGGATGCGATCCAGTTGCTAGGTGACTCCAGTCCCCTCCTCCCCAGCACCTGCAGGAATGTCCTTGGTTCCCAAGAGAAAGTATTTTGTTTTGGCTACAACACCCCATCCATCTCTATTCCCCCCCATCCCTGTCCCTATTCTCCAGTGTGTCAGCGCTGAAGTCTCAAAATGCCTCAGTCAGGCCAACTTCAGGGTTGACACCAGAATTGAAAAACAAATTTGTTTTTAATTAATTATTTGAGCATCAATTAACTGCTTCAGGTGAGTTTCCAGGTATTTGATATAGTTAGTCTTCGATGTAGGACCACAATTGAGTCCAAAATTTCTGTGCTAAGTGACACCATTGCTAAGTGACTTTTGCCCCATTTTACAACCTCACTTGCCACAGTTGTTAAGTAAATCACTGGGGTTGTTAAATTAGTGACACGGCTGTTAAGTGAATCTGGTTTCTCCATTGTCTTTGTTTGTCAGAAGGTCACAAAAGGTAATCCTTTAACCCCGGGACACTGCAAGTATGAGTCAGTTGCCAATCACCTGAATTCTGTTCACACAAAATGGGGATTCTGCAGTGGTTGTAAGTGTGAAAAATAGTCATAAGTCACTTTTTTTCCAGTCCCGTCGTAACTTCAGTCACTAGACAAAAGCTTGTAAGTTGAGGATTGCTTGTAATTTTTCTCTGGTTGGGCTATGTTCAGGAAGGAACTGAGCTACATCAGATCCTGCTCATATCTCTTTTCCATGTATTAAGCTTCCGGGTGGATTTTGAGTCTTCCCCAAACCATTAATTTGCCCAACCTTATCATTTCACCTGAGAAAGATTAAATTTCAGTGACCTGATGTTAGCAACTTATTAAAAAAAAAAACTCCCTACTGGAAGCAATTGGGTGGACCTACCCGTGGGTGGCAAAAGACTCCATCCAATTCTCTACCACAGCCATAGAATTATTGAAGCTTGATAAGATCTTGCTGTCCTAAAATGTGCTGATGTCGTTTTGTAACCTCCACAAACCACAGAGCCAGTCAGATCCTGCTCGCTGTTCTACTGTTTGTCACCACAAGAAAATCAACCGCTATAATTTTGCAAAACCTCTGTCTGTATCCCTTTTGCATACGAGGGGTTGGTTTTTTTTTTTAATCCCTTCCCTGGGAGCCTTTGCACCTATAATTCCACACTCTCTTGTTCTCCCTTTCCCTTCTTAAAATGAGAAATTGTAATAACTCCAGGTTTCTTAAGAGGGGAAAAAAAGAGATCAAAATCTATCTTGTGATTCGCGATAGCTGTCAGTTTTCTGAGTTCCAGTTTAACAATAGCAATCGCACTTAGACTTATATACCGCTTCACAGTGCTTCACAGCCCTCTCTAAGTGGTTTACAGAGTCAGCATATTTCCCCCAACAATTTGGGCCCAATTTTACCCACCTCGGAAGGATGGAAGGCTGAGTCAACTTTGAACGTGGTGAGATTTGAACTGCCAAACTGCAGGCAGCTGGCAGGCAGCAGAAGTAGCCTGCAGTAATTTATGTAGCATGCACTCTACCCACTGTGCCACCAAGGTTCCAACAATGTTAGGATCAACTGGTTCTCTTCCTTCGCTCCCATCTTTGTACCATGAAATTTTCCTCTGATAGCTTTGATGAAAATTGATGGTTTCACCCTAAAACTATTAAGTAAGTTGATCATTTTCTCAATAGGTGAATTGACAAGCTTGGCAGATAGAAAACAAAGGTTAGGGAGGGCTTGATCTGGCTTGATTTCCAAGAGATTGATCAATTGATTGGCTCTATTTAGTTATCACAATCCAGAACCATAGGTAGATATGCCTGATTGATTGATTAAGTGCCATCAAGTCATTTTCAACTCCTAACCACATAGTTTTTCAACTGTGGATCTGCCTTCCTCCTGTCCTTACCACTTTCAATAGAGGGAAATATGGCATTACTGTCTGGTCTGGAAGCATTACTGCCTCAGACAGGAAGGCGCTGCAGAGAGTGGTGAGGATGGTAGAAAAGATTATTGATAGTTCATTCCCGTCTATCCAGGACATAGTTTATAAGTGATGCTTGAGAAGAGTCCACAGGATTGACTGGAATGCTATACATCCTCTTCACGACCTGTTTCCCTTGTTTCCCATACCCATACATAACACATGTATACACATGAAAACTGTATACATGTGTTATATATGGGTATGGGTAGATATACTGTATATACTTTCTTTTGAGAGCAGGCAATAAAATTTCATTTTTAATGTGGGCCAATATGCTCACAGTAAAAAAAAAAAAGACAATAAACTTCTCTTCTCTCTCCATTTTTTTTACAACTGGTTTGCTCGTGTGCCCACATGCACTTGCACATGTGTGACGCTTCTGCGCATAAGCATCCAGGTGGGTGAGCGGAGCTTCCCGTCACCACTACTATTGGTTCACCCCATCCAGGCTGAACCAGGAACAACCCACCTCTGATCTCCACAGTCACGTGGTTTACATTTGGATGCTTGACAATTGGTTCATATTTATGACGGTTGCAGTGTCCCAGGTCCCGTGGTCACTTTTTGCAACCTTCTGACAGACAAGGTCAATGGGGAAACCAGATTCACTTAACAAATTTGATTTCATCATTTAACTAATTTAATGACTGAAATGATTCACTTAAGAACACTGGGCAATAAAAGTCGTAAGATGGTGCAAAAACTCACTTAACAAATTTCTCACACTTTGCAACATAAATTGTGGACTCAATTGTGGTTGTAAATTGAGGACTACGTGTACTCTAATTGTTACAACATTACACAAACAGCACCAGATTAGATTAGATTAACAGAGTTGGAAGGGACCTTGTAGGTCATCGTGACCTGACAAATGCGTGCACGACAAAAGCGCATCGATGAAACCGCGATGTCATCAACGCGCCCACAACAGTGTGCCAACAACAGCACGCCAACAGAAGCGCGGTTTAAATTAAGGTAAGGCTTAGGTTTAGGGTTAGGTTTAGGGTTTAGGGTTAGGTTTAAAGTGCGCTTCTGTCAGCGCACTGTTGTCGGCGTGCTTCTGCGCTCATTCATAGGCGCGGTTTAGAACTCGCGGTTTTCTCACCGCGGTTTTGTCAGGCGTGCTTTTGTCGGGTGCACTTTTGTCGGTGAACTGTAGGTCATCTAGTAAAACCTCCCAAGCAGGAAACCCTACACCAGGGATGTCCAAACTTGGGAACTTTTAAGACTTGTGGACTTCAACTCCCAGAATTCCTCAGCCGGCTGGCTGGGGAATTCTGGGAGTTGAAGTCCACAAGTCTTAAAGTTCCCAGGTTTGGACACCCCTGCCCTACACCATTTCTGACAGATGGCAGTCCAATCTTTTCTTGAAAGCCTCCAGGGATGAAGGTCCCACAACTTCTGACGGCAACCTCTGTTCCATGGATTGATTGCTCTCACTGTCAGAAAAATTCTCCTTATTTCCAGGTTGAAACTCTCCTTATTTGGTTTCCATCCCTTATTCCTTATCTGTCCTCCAGGTGCTTTGGAAAATACCTGCACCCTTTCCTCTTTGTGGCATCCCCTCAAATATTGGAACACTGCTATCTTGTCTTCCCTGGTCCTTCTCTTCACTAGGCTAGCCATGCCCAGTTCTTTGTATGTTTTAGTCTCCAGTCCCCTAAAGCAGTGGTCTCCAACCTTGGCAACTTTAAGACCTGTGGACTTCAACTCCCAGAGCAAGGCAAGGAACTCTGGGAGTTGAAGTCCACAGGTCTTAAAGTTGCCAAGGTTGGAGACCACTTCCCTAAAGGATCTAAAGGATCAGCCAACCTTTAGACTTGATGTCATGTGTGCAAGTCACCAAGATGCTTTTTCAAAAGGCAACTGGACTTTTATTTTTTGGGGGGGGAAAGCACCTTTGGGACGCCCATGACCTGGATGACTGAGAATCTCTATAGACATTTATGCAAGTCGCAGTACTGATGTGACACATGTTTTGTCATCTGCCTCACTTCGTCCCTTGGTGGATGTCACATTGGGGGGTGGCCCTCCACTTTCCATTTAAAAAAAAACCTGACTTGAAGTTACGGTTTTAGATGTGCTAAGATCCTTTAAAATATAGCGTGTTTTCTTTCTTCAGTTTTCTAACAGAAAACAGATGACACCCTGTGATGTATTTTGAGGACACAAAGCTGAGTGGCCTTTGGGGAATCACAGAAATGGTTTTCAGTGATCCAAAAACCTCTTGCATATTCATTAATGGAAAGCCACATACGTTGCAGCTAATTGATGGGCTTATAATACAACAAAAAGCAAAGTTCTCTTGAACACCAGTAAAACATCTCGTAATTAAGCAACAGCGAGAACCAGATACAGAATGTTGAAATGCTGCTTTCAGTACTTTTGGGGTGGGGGGGGGAAACGTGAACATGCTTGGACATTAAAATCTTCAATGATGATAGCATTATCGTCATCACCTGCACATTTAATGGTAATGTTATCTGTTCTGACCCCCTCCTCCGTCCAGTAATGGAAGCCGAGACAAGCGTAAAATGGAATGTCCTTTAATAACAAGACCAGAATCTCGGTGGCTGAAAGCCAAATAAACAAACAGATAAGGACCTTGGCAGCAAGTCCGACACCTTGGCAGCAATTCAGACTAGCAATAGCAATAGCAATAGCAATAGCAGTTAGACTTATATACCGCTTCATAGGGCTTTCAGCCCTCTCTAAGCAGTTTACAGAGTCAGCATATTGCCCCCAACAATCCGAGTCCTCATTTTACCCACCTCGGAAGGATGGAAGGCTGAGTCAACCTTGAACCGGTGAGATTTGAACAGCCAAACTGCAGAACAGCAGTCAGCTGAAGTAGCCTGCAGTGCTGCATTTAACCACTGCGCCACCTCGGCTCAAGACTAACTCTGGCAGCAATCCAGCCTGCCAAGTTAGTTTCTCTTTAGTCCAAGCGTTCACTTCTGCAAGAAGGGTGTGGCACAAGCAGTCTCTTTTATAGTCTGGAGAGGAGCTTAATGACCATCAGCTGAGCGTAATTACCTCCTGTAATTATGTAGTTGTTCTTGACACCGAGTAGCCCTTCGACGGCGTGCATCCCGGAACAATTCACTGTTGGTTTCTGGATCACTGTCTCTTGTCTCCTCCCCACTGATCCAAGGCTCAGGCGCCAGCTGGTGGCCAACCAGTCTCTCTGCGCCCTGCTCGGAGTCGGAACCCTATCCAGGGTCCTCCACATCCTCCAGGGCTGACTCATAGGGCCCCTCACTGTCGGAGTCTGGTGGCAGCTCCAACGGCTCCTGCCGGGCCACAACAATTATCCATTCAGTCAGGGA
The DNA here is from genome assembly GCF_051295495.1 of Thamnophis sirtalis. Lineage (NCBI taxonomy): Eukaryota > Metazoa > Chordata > Lepidosauria > Squamata > Natricidae > Thamnophis > Thamnophis sirtalis. Next base: position 10,974,337 of record NW_028261386.1, on the reverse strand, counting down.
TGGATTCCGGTCGGCTTTACTTCCGGTTCACTTGTGTGCATGTGCAGTTCAATTAAAAATTTTCTGCACATGCGCAGAATTTAAAAACAAGATGGTGGTGCCAATGGCTCCAACCAGAGACCAATTCAGGAGTGTAGCAGGCCTGGGTCACTCCCGGTTCCAGCAACCTATGCTGCCATATCACTACCAGTTCGACCAAACTGAGCCAAACCGCTAGGAACCCACCTCTGCATTCAGTCTAAAACCTTAGTAAGGCCAGGCCTGCAACACTGCATCCAGTTTTGATTACCTTACAAAAAAGATCTTGAGACTTTGGAAAAAGTGCAGAGAAGAGCAACTAGGATAATTAAGGGCCTGGAGACTAAACCATATGAAAAAAGGGTGGCAAGAATTGGGTATGGCCAGTCTACAGGGAAAGAAAGGACTAGGGGGGACATGATCAGAAGTGGTATTCAGCAGGTTCTGGAGAACCAGTAGTGGAAATTTTGAGTAGTTTGGAGAATAAATACCACCTCTGACTGGACTTGCCCCCCTCTGTTCTCTGCCTTCTGAGTCCCAGCTGTTCAGGAGGAAATTGAGATTTTACAAAATCCTTCCCCTGGAGTGGGGAGGGAATGGAGATTTTACAGTATCCTTCCCCTGCCATGCCCACCAAGCCACACCCACCAAGCCATGCCACACCTGCCATGCAGGCCCATAGAACTGGTAATAAAAAATTTTGAATCCTACCACTGGACACAATAGCAGTATTCCAATATTTGAGGGGTTGCTACAAGGAAGCGGGGGTATATTTATTTTCCAAAGCAGCAGAAGGCAGCATAAGAAATAATGGATGGAAACTAATCAAGGAGAGGAGCAACCTGGAATTAAGAAGAAACATCCTAACAGTGGGGACAATTAGCCGGTAGAACAGCTTGCCTTCAGAAATTGTGGGTGCTTTATCACTGGAGGTTTTTAAGAAGAGACTGGTGGGCAGCCACTTATCTCGAATTATGTAGGATCTCCTACTTGAGCAAGGTTTGGACTTCATGGTCCCTTCCAGCTCTATTCTGATTGATAGATGTTGGACTCTTGCCAATTCTAGGGGCTCAGATCTTTCCACATCTTTTGATCTTGCGCTGCTTCTTTGAGTTTTTCTATGCTCTGGCTGGTGTCAACTTTGTTGGTTCTCCAGCCACCATGTTCTTTGGTGGCCTGGTTTCCTTTTACTAACTCTTCCAAACATAATTGCTTTCTCCAATGAATTCCCCCCCATGACATGGCCAAAGTAAGTGAGGCATTTCTAAAGATGCCCCCTCCTTTCTTGGACATCTGTGTAGTTCATGGGACTTGTTCTTCTTCCGTGCTACGAAATACATTAATACAGGAGTTCTGTTTGGATCCCCAATAGTTCGGAAGCTACAAAATCCATAAATACAGATTTCTTTAACAAAGCCTTTAAAGGCATTATTGATGCTGTGCTACTCTGTATTCTCTATTGTTGTATGTGTGTACAATTCACAGTTACAAAGGCACTGAAAAAGGCGACTTATGACCATTTTTCACACTTAAGACCGTTGCACAATCCCCAGGATCCCATGAACAAAATTCAGATGCTTGGCAACTGCTTCATATTTATGTCGATCGCAGTTTCCTGGAGTCCTAAGACCGTCTTTTGCAACCTTCTGACAAGCCAAGTCAAAGGGGAAGCCAGATTCACTTAACAACTGCCGTGATTCACTTAACAAACGTGAGAAGAAAGTTTGTACAATGGGGCAACATTCACTTAACAAATGTCTCACTTAGCAACAGAAAATTGGGGCTCAATTGTGGTCATTCAGTCGAGGACTACCTGTAATTGGAAACTCTGTCCTGCCGAGGTGGGTTTGCACTGGTTTGGGCAAACTGTTAATGGTATTTTGATCTTGGTCGTCTGAACCAGCAGTGATCCAGGCTGGCCACGCCCCTGAACCAATTCTCCAGTCGGTGATGCCACTGCTGACATGGTTTTTACTAATTTTTTTATGTTCTGCACATGCGCAGAACAATTTTCTCTCAACTGCGCAAAGCATGCGCAAAACACATGGAAAGCACGCACAAAGCATGCGCAAAGTGAACCGGCAGCAATGCTTACAGCAACCCACCCCCTGCTGCCCTACCTTAGGTGTTCACCCTGATCAGTCAACATGTTCATATTTATCTCTTTAATTAAAATATATCCGTCATTTTCTGGCATTATCCTGAAGGAAAAAGACTTAAGGCAGTGTTTCTCAACCTTGGCAACTTGAAGATGTCCGGACTTCAACTCCCAGAATTCCCCAGCCAGCATTCGCATTCGCTGGCTGGGGAATTCTGGGAGTTGAAGTCCGGACATCTTCAAGTTGCCAAGGTTGAGAAACACTGACTTAAGGAAAAGGCATAGAAGATAGCCATGGTTCAGGTTGCTAGCTTATCTGTAGATGCTTGCAGCTGATGTCATGGAGTTCAGAACATGCCCTTCTTAAGACAATTCAGCTAATGAAAGCTGAGTCAATCCCCAGCTTCAAAGAAGCTCCCAAGACAAGTTGTCCCATTTTTGTGCTTCCTTATACACACCCACACACCCACACAGCTCCCCCCCCCTCGACATACACACACAGGCTGACTTTGCGCTAAATACATTTTTCAAGCCTGACTTTGTGCAAACACAATGTTGTGCTGGAAGCATTAAAAGGCAATTTAGTACTCAAAGGATTAAAAGCTCATGTTAAATTGAAGACTGCACTTGGCATAAACATTAAAAATTGACAGAACACCCTGCACATTAACTGCGCCGTGCTTCGTAATTAGCATTTAAAAGTAAAACATCATTTCCTTACTGTTTCCTACTTGCTCATTTATAATGCATTTATTAAAATGTGAATGCGGAGAGGAGGCATTCGGTAAGTGGGGTGGGAGTGAGATTTGTGCCGGAGAGCCGGGAGTCGGCTTTGTGTGCTACACAAAGAAATTGAGATGAAGCTCTTGAAAAGGAGGAACATTTGCAAAGAAAGAAATCACAGAATGAATCAGCACCCACCAAGGACTAATTGGTACAAGTTTTTTTTTTAAAAAAAAAATAATAATACCGTAAAAGCAATGCTAAATTCTGGTCTTAAGGGTGCAGGAGAGCCATGTTCTTTGGGAGAATAAACTACAGGTAGTTCTCGACTTGCGACCACAATTGAGGCCAAAATTCCTGTGGCTAAGTGAGACATCTATTAAGTAAGTGAGTCTTGCCTGTTTTGCAACTTTTCTTGACACCGTCATTGAGTGGATCGCTGCAGTTGTTAAATTACCCTGTTTCCCCAAAAGTAAGACCTCCGCGGATAATAAGCCTAATTGGGCTTTTGCGCTAAAATAAGCCCTCCCCCCAAAATAAGCTTCCCCGAAAATAATTAAACCCATGTGCAGCCGGGCCCCGCCATTTCTTCTGGTTCCTTGCCGTGCAAACAACATGAGGTGAGAAGGCCAGGCCGGAGGGGGGGGGGAAAGGGAGGGGGAACATGCCCCATGTACCTCACCCGCTCTTACCTAATGGCCTCTCCTGCAACTCTAGCCACTGCGCCCCTTCTGTCACGCTAATGGCCGCCACGAAAAGAGCGGCAGGCCCAACGACACGCCTCGCGCCTCACTGCCGCACCAATGCAACACATCAGGAGCCATGAGGTGCCCATACACGCGGCCTCCTTTACCTCAAAAATGATAAGACCTCCCCAAAAATAAGGCCAAGCGCTTATATAGGGGGGGCAAAAGAAAATAAGACCCTGTCTTATTTTCAGAGAAACGTGGTAGTAGTTTGGAAGTTTATTGACATTTGTATGCCGCCCACTCCCTAGGGACTCTGGGTGGCTTACAGACAAACAAGGGAATATATAAAAAATTAAAAATAGAAATACAATTATTTAAAAATTACACAACATACATACCACTTAAAGTGGGGCTGGATGCTAATCAACAGCCCCAGGCCTGCTGGAACAGCCAGGTCTTAGTAGCTTTACGGAAGGCCGGAAGAGTAATGAGGGTCCGGATCTCAATGGGGAGATCATTCCAAAGGGCCGGGGCAGCAACAGAGAAGGCCCTCCCCAGGGGGGTCACCAGCTGACACTGACCGGCCGATGGTACCCGGAGGAGGCCCAATCTGTGTGATCTTATCGGTCTTTGTGAGGTAAATGGCAGGAGGCGATCTCTCAGGTAGCCAGATCCTAAACCATGTAGGGCTTTAAAAGTAATGACTAGCACCTTGAAGCGTATCCGGAGACCAATGGGGAGCCAGTGCAGCTCGCGGAGGATAGGTGTAACATGGGTGTATCTAAGTACACCCATTATCGCTCGCGTGGCTGCATTCTGGACCAACTGCAGTCTTCGAGCACTCTTCAGGGGCAGCCCCATGTAGAGCGCGTTACAGTAATCCATTCTTGAGGTGATGAGGGCATGAGTGACCATCTGAAGGGCCTCCCGGTCCAGATAGGGTCGCAACTGGTGCTCCAGGCGAACCTGGGCAAAGGCCCCCCTGGTCACAGCCGACAAATGATGTTCTAACGTCAGCTGCGGATCCAGGAGGACTCCCAAATTGCGAACCCTCTCTGAGGGGTGTATAATTTCGCCCCCCAGGCTAAGAGATGGAATAACTGGACCATCCTTGGGAGGGAGCATCAATAGCCACTCAGTCTTGTTGGGATTGAGTGCAAGCTTGTTCTCTCCCATCCAGACCCTGACAGCCTCCAGGCACTGGCACATCACTTCTACTGCTTCGCTGAGTAATATGGTTGTTTGGTGAATCTGCTTCTCCACTGAATTTTTTTAGTAAGAGCCGAGGTGGCGCAGTGGTTAAATGCAGCACTGCAGGCTACTGCTAGATCAGCAGTTCAGCGGTTCAAATCTCACCGGCTCAGGGTTGACTCAGCCTTCCATCCTTCCGAGGTGGGTAAAATGAGGACCCAGATTGTTGGGGGCAATATGCTGACTCTCTGTAAACCGCTTAGAGAGGCCTGAAAGGCCTATGAAGCGGTATATAAGTCTACTGCTATATTGCTATATAAGTCTACTGCTATATAAGTCTACTGCTATTTATGTGAAGGTCATAAAAAGGGGATCACGTGAATCCAGGACACTGTAAATGTCATAAGTGTGTGTCAGTTGCCAAGCATCTGGATTTTGATCACGTGACCATTGGGATGCCACAATGGTTGTCAGTGTGAAAAATGGTCATCGGTCACTTATAAGACACCCCTCCAAAAAAAACCCCACACAGACAAGCAAGTCACCAGAATACAAACTGACAGCAAATGTCCCTCCTTACTAGTTCCTGTAGTCTGCAATTTTTAGCTAGAGTTTTAGCTATACAATTTTGGGATGAACTCCCTTTGAATGACATGGGAGTAGGAAAGGATTTCCAGAGGGAAAATTGCAGACTGTAGGAACCAGGAGCACACAGATAAAGGACACAGATAAATCTCCAAGGACCCCCCTGAAAGGATGCAAATGACCAGCTGTCTGCAAGGAATATAAATCCTTCCATTCAGAGTTGAAGAAGCTTCTTGGATGAGAAGTGAAATGACTTCAAAGAAAAAAACAAGGAAGTCCAGTTGCCTCCTGAAAAAGCACCTTTGGGACAACCATGACCTGGATGACGGAGAATCTCTATGGACGTTTAGCCATACAATTTGGGATGAACACCCTTTGAATGGTATGGGAATAGGAATGGATTTGCAGAGAGAAAAAATAGCAGACTACAGCAACCAATAGCACTACTCAGGTGACCCTCAGGTGACCCTGAGGATTCAGATCAACCTCCATCCTCAACGACTCTCTAAAATAATACAAATACAAATACAAATACAAATACAAATACAATACAATACAATACAATACAATACAATACAATACAATAGCAGAGTTGGAAGAGACCTTGGAGGTCTTCTAGTCCAACCCTATTTCAGACAGATGGCTATCCAACATCTTTTTAAAGACTTGCAGTGTTGATGCATTCACAACTTCTGAAGGCAAGCTGTTCCACTCATTAATTGTTCTAACTGTCAGGAAATTTCTCCTCAGTTTTAAGTTGCTTCTCTCCTTGATTAGTTTCCACCCATTGCTTCTTGTTCTAGCCTCTGGTGCCTTGGAGAATAATTTGACTCCCTCTTCTTTGTGGCAACCCCTGAGGTATTGGAACACTGCTATCATGTCTCCCCTGGTCCTTCTTTCTATTAAACTAAACATACCCAGTTCCTGCAACCGTTCTTCATATGTTTTAGTCTCCAGTCCCCTAATCATCTTTGTTGCTCTTCTCTGCACTCTTTCCAGAGTCTCCACATCTTTTCTACATCGTGGCGACAAAAACTAAATGCAATATTCCAAGTGTGGCCTTACCAAGGCATTATAAAGTGGTATTAACACTTCACGTGATCTTGATTCTATCCCTCTATTTATGCAACTTAGAACTGTGTTGGCTTTTTTGGCAGCTGCTGCACATGGCTGGCTCATATTTAAATGGTTGTCCACTAGGACTCCAAGATCCCTTTCACAGTTGCTACTACTGAGCAAGATACCACCTATACTGTACCTGTGCATTTCGTTTGTGTTGCCTAAATGTAGAACCTTACTCTTTTCACCATTGAATTTCATTTTATTAGATAGTGCCCAATGTTCAAGTTTGTCAAGATCCTTCTGTATCTTGAGCCTATCTTCTGGAGTGTTGGCTATTCCTGCCAGCTTGGTGTCATCTGCAAATTTGATGAGTTCTCCATTTATTCCTTCATCCAAATCATTGATGAAGATGTTGAAGAGTACTGGGCCTAAAACAGAGCCTAGGGGTACTCCACTGCATACTTCCCTCCATGAAGATGCAGTTCCATTGAGGACTACACGTTGAGTGCAGTTGGTCAGCCAGTTACGAATCCATCTGGTGGTGATGCTGTCTAACCTACATTCTTCTACTCTATCTAGTAGTAGGTTATGGTCTACCTTATCAAATGTCTTACTGAAGTCCAAGTAAACTATATCGACGGCATTCCTCTGGCCCACTAATTTTGTCACATTATCAAAGAATGCAATAAGATTAGTCTGGCATGATCTATTTTTGACAAACTCATGTTGGCTTTTGGCTATTACTTTGTTTGCTTCTAGGTGTTTGCTAATTCGTTGCTAGATTATTTTTTCCAGAATCTTTCCTGGTATTGAGGTCAGGCTGATAGGTCTGTAGTTTCCTGGATCTATTTTTTTTTCTCCTTTTTTGAAGATGGGAACCACATCAGCTCTTTTCCAGTCCTCTGGCAGTTCCCCGGTGCTCCAGGATCTCTGAAAGATATAGTTCAGTGGTTCTGAGATCTCGTCTGCCAGTTCCTTCAGAACCCTGGGATGTAATCCATCCGGTCCTGGTGATTTGAACTCATCTAGGGTAGACAGGTGCTCACTTACCATTTTCTTCCCTATTTCAATTTGTGTTCCTAATCTGATTTTTGTGGTGCTGTTTTTGATAGGTTGGACTGTTTTATCCCTTTGTGTAAAGACAGATGCAAAAAATGAGTTAAATAGTTCTGCTTTCTCCCTGTTGCTTGTCACCTTCTTGCCATTTTCTCCCAGCAATGGACCAATTGTTTCCTTAACTTTTTTCTTGTTTTTAACATGTCGGAAGAAGCTTTTTTTTTTGTTAATTTTTTACTTTTGTGGCAAGTCTTTCTTCATTGTGAGCCAGCTGTCTGCAAGGAATATAAATCCTTCCATTTCCCACTATCCTGTCAGAACTGAAGAAGCTTTTTGGTTGAGAAGTGAAACAACTTCAAAAGAAAAAAAACCAGCAAGTCCAGTTGCCTCCTGAAAAAGCACCTTTGGGACAACCATGATCTGGATGAATCTCTACAGACTTTTTCCTAATTAGGGTTAATGAAACGTCTGCAAGAAAACAAGCAAGCTCAGAGAATATCAAGGGCCCCTCATAAATCACTTTTTTTAGTATTGTTTTAACTTTGGTCACTAAATGAACTGTTGTAAGTTGAGGACTACCTGTAAATGGATTGTTTAGTGTCAAAAGGAGAAGTGAAAGATGAAAGCTGCAGCAGAATGTTGCAGTGCTTTCCCAGAATTCAGAGCAGGAATGTTTTGGTTCAAAAGTTTAACAAATCAGCCAAGCTCCTCGCCAGGAGCAAATATAAATTGGGACCCAATAATGAAGCCCAAACAGAGTCACACACACACACACATATACAGTTAGTCAATACAGATTAACAGAGTTGGAAGGGACCTTGTAGGTCATCTAGTCCAACCCGCTGCCCAACCAGGAGACGCTACACCATTTTTGACAAATGACAGTCCAATCTCTTCTTGAAAGCTTCCAAGAATGAAGCTCCCACAACTTCTGAAGGCAACTTCTGTTCCATTGATTGAGTGTTCTCACCATCAGAAAAATTCTCCTTATTTCCAGGTTGAATTTCTCATTCAACTTCCATCCATTATTCCTTGTCTAGCCTTTGAGTGCTTTGGAAAATAGCTCTCTGTGGCAGTCCCTCAAAGAGTCTTTGATTTAGAATAATCTGTTTAGCGACCACTGAATGGCACAGAAAATAGTGACTTGCAACCGATACTCACACTTGCAAGCGTTACAACAACCCGCAACGGTTATGTCATCAAAATTCAGACGCTTGGCAATTGACGTGTATTTATGAGGGTTTGCAGATTCCCGGGGTCACGTGATCATCATTTGCAACCTTCTTGGTCAGATTCCTGCAAGTAAAGTCACTGGAGAAAGCTGGGTTTGCTGAATGACCGTGTGATTTACCTAACTTGTGGTGGTTGGCTTGGCAGGGCATGACTCACTTAAAACCCACTTTGCTTAACCACGGAAATTCTGGTCCTGTGATCTGTTTTATACTTACCGTATTTTTCGGAGTATAAGATGCACCTTTTCCCCTCAGAAAAGAGGCTGAAAATCTGGGTGCATCTTCTACCCTGAATACAGCATTTTTTTGAGAGAGAGATTGAGATTTGTTTTATTTATATGCCGCCCTTTTCCGGGAGGGACTCAGGGCGGCGAACAACTCAAAGGGTGGAAAGGGAACATAGAACACAATACAAGTAGTTAAAATAGCCAAGAATCACACAGCCACACAGATTGAGAGGGGAGGGGAACTCGTCAACCCCAGGCCTGCCGGCACAGCCAGGTTTTGACGGCTTTCCGGAAGGCCTGGAGAGAGGTGAGAGTCCGAATCTCTGCGGGGAGTTCGTTCCAAAGGGCTGGAGCTGCCACAGAGAAGGCCCTCCCCCAGGTGGTAGCCAGGTGGCATTGGCTGGTGGACGGAACCCGGAGGAGGCCGACCCTGTGTGTTCTAACGGGTCTTTGGGAGGTAATTGGCAGCAGGCGGTCTCTCAAGTACCCAGGTTTTGCCTCCCCAAACCCGGCGCCCTTCACCAAAATGGCTGTGTATAGCCTTTAGGAGGCTTTCAGAGTGCTCTTGGGGGCTGGGGAGGGCAGAATTGAGCGAAAAATTGGCATTTTTGTTGCTCAATTTTGGCGCCTCAGCCCCCCAGGAGCACTCTGAAAGCCTCTTAAAGGCTATGCATGCCCTTTTTTTGACAAAAAATGGGCCAGTTTTTGCGAAAAATGGGCTGTTTTTTGCTTGTCTCCCCCCCCCCACCTCTGCCCAGGAGCACTCTACAAGGCTCCTAAAGGCTATTCATGCCCTTTTTATTTAAAAAATGGGCCCGTTTTTGTGAAGTCTTTGCGGAGTGCAAAGACTTTTTTTAAAAAAATTGGCCCTTCAAAATCTTGGTCCATCTTATACTCCGAAAAATACATTATTTTACCTGCTCGGTGTTGAACATTCTACATCTGCAATTTGAAGGGGCTTCTGACATGAATAAAGAAGAAAGAACTTGATGCTTTTCCATCTCAGAAAAACCTTGCAGTGTTTGACCTATTTTGTGCTTGTTACGGGAAAGTGACTGAAGGAAAGATTGTCTGTGAGTCAAATGTGCTTTGTCTACAAAAATACTATGCTCCTTGATCAAGGATCAAGGATCCTTGAGCAAGTTTGGTCTAGGGTTTAAGGCACTAGCTTAGAAAGCAGGAGACATTGAGTTCAAGTCCCATCTTAGCCAGTAAAGCCAGCCAGTGCCATTATTCAGCCAATTTGGACCGGTTCACCCAAACCGATAGCGGAAATCACCACCTGGCCCAACTCTATGCTGTCCTATTTAGGCACATTTTTGAGGCTGGGCGCATGGGCAGAAGGCACATACATGAACAAAGCACATGTACAGAAAGCGGACCGACGCTCACGGGGCGAGCAGGTGTGTGGAGTTGGAGTTTGGAGTTTATTCAATTTGTAGGCCGCCCTATTCCCCGAAGGGACTCAGGGTGGCTGAACAAAAGCCAAGGGAGGGGAAATTACAAAAAGTAAGACAAAAACAATCAGACAATACGAACAATTTAAAAGCACAACAGACACAGTAAATTCGAGTAGTGGGGGGAAACTCAACCCCAGGCTTGCTGGGACAGCCAGGTCTTCACGGCCATCCGGAAGGCCTGAAGGGTGGAGAGGGTCCGAATCTCCACGGGGAGCTCGTTCCAAAGGGCGAATCGGTGGTAACAAAATGCGAAACCCATCGCTGAGCCCAGCCCACCTCACAGGGTTGTTGTGGGGAAAGCGGAAGAAGGAAGTTCTGCTGGATATGTTCGCTGATATTTATAATAATAAAGGTGGGATATAAATAAATAAACGAACGGGCAAACGAACAAAAGAATGACTGCTTGGCCTTACAAATTTACCAACGCTCACTTCAGAGGTGGGTTCCTACCAGTCCAGCCTGGTTCGGCTGAGTAGGGAGTAACTCGGCCTGCCACACCCTCGACCTGGTTCTCTGCGGCACCATAGGCGCCGCCATCAGCACCACCATCTTGGTGTTTTTTTTTCAATATAGCAATAGCAATAGCAGTTAGACTTATATACCGCTTCATAGGGCTTTCAGCCCTCTCTAAGCAGTTTACAGAGACAGCATATTGCCCCCATAGTCTGGGTCCTCATTTCACCCACCTCGGAAGGATGGAAGGCTGAGTCAACCTTGAGCCGGTGAGATTTGAACCGCCGAACTGCAGATAGCAGTCAGCTGAAGTGGCCTGCGGTACTGCACTCTAACCACTGCACCACCTCGGCTCTAGTATATATTTTTATTATTTTTACATTTAAAACCATGCAGTACCGCGAAGACGAAGTGACCGTATATTCACATTATATACAGCTAGTCTCAACCATTGACAATTAGCCTACTTAATACATTGTCTATCCTTCTGTCCAATCACAATATATACAGTTTGTTCCAGTCTTGTCGCATTGTCTTATACCAGTCATAAAATCTGTTCCAGACTTCAAAATATTCTGATTCCCCTTTATTTTTAAGTTCAAGAGTGAGCCTATCTGCTTCTGCAAAGGCCAATACTTGCCACCATCTTGGTTTTTTAAAGTACTGCACATACACGTCCCTGAGTGAACCAGTAGTAGCAGCAGCCGGAATCCACCCCTGGCTCACTTCATCGATTGAATCCCCTCCTCCAATCTATCCCTTAATATTACCGAAAGGGGCTACGATGTATTTTATGCAAGGTGCTGCAAAAATCTCCCCGTTTCTTTCCAGCTTGGCGAAAAAAGGAAATCTCCAGTTTCACAGTATTCATGCCAATCCAGTTTGCTCATGTTCTCTGTCTCTCTCCCTTTCTCGTTACTTTGATGTTTATTTTTTTTTCTGCAGCCTTTGCAAAAACTGGGGAACAAAACAACAACAACCACCAAAAAGAAAAAAAAAAAACCCCACACACCAAACCCATAAACCTTTTGTAATCCTCCTCTTTTATCCAGAACAGATTGCAACAGATTTTAAGCTCAGCCCTATAAACGGCAGGTTCAAAGAAATGAAAGCGAATTAGCATAAAACACTGGCGTTCTCGTTTAGGCAAATGGCAAGGCAGTTATTACACAAGCAATTTCAAGGGAGGGTGTTTTTTTCCCCGCGCATGGGGGCGTAGGGTGGTGAGAAATAGAAACAGAGATTAAAAGACATGAGCAATTGTGGTTTCTCCATTCCCAGTTAGGGAACTTGTACGCAGCTCAGAGTTGCTGGCGCTTATCCCATTTTTTTTAGCCTTCCAGTAGAACAACCATGATGGTGCTGATGGGTGAATCCAGGTTTGGGATGGTTAGTCAGGATGGACTGCAGCCTAATTTCTAGACTGGACCAAGAAAAATATATTATTACTGACAATCTAAGAAACAGCCTCAGGGCATCAGTCCTGTGACTGGTTTTCACACAAATGAAATTGCTTGATTGTTGTTTGGCAAGGTGAGTCTTTGCCATGGTGGGTCTTTGCCATGGTGGATCTTTGCCATGGTGGATCTTTGTCATGGTGGATCTTTGTCATGGTGGATCTTTGTCATGGTGGATCTTTTCCATGGTGGATCTTTGTCATGGTGGCTTGTCAACCATAGATCATAACTATGGGTAGCTTGAAATCTACAAGCTCTTGAATCTTCTTCCCACATCTATCTATCTATCTATCTATCTATCTATCTATCTATCTATCTATCTATCTATCTATCTATCTATCTATCTATCTATCATCTATCTATCTATCTATCTATCTATCTATCTATCTATCTATCTATCTATCTACCTACCTACCTACCTACCTACCTACCTACCTACCTACCTACCTACCTACCTACCTACCTATTCCATTCCATTCCATTCCATTCCATTCCATTCCATTCTATTCTATTCTGTAGGTAGGTAGATACCTACCTATAGAATAGAATAGAATAAAATAGATTAATAGCTTTATTGTCACTTTGAATGTACACTAATCGGCATACATTAAAATGAAATGTTGTTGCATATCTATCTATCTGTCTGTCTGTCTGTCTGTCTGTCTATCTATCTATCTATCTATCTATTATCTATCTATCTATCTATCTATCTATCTATCTATCTATCTATCTATCTATCTATCTATCTATCATCTATCTATCTATCATCTATCTATCATCTATCTATCATCTATCTATCTGTCTGTCTGTCTGTCTGTCTGTCTGTCTGCCTGCCTGCCTGCCTGCCTGCCTGCCTGCCTGCCTGCCTGCCTACCTACCTACCTACCTACCTACCTACCTACCTACCTACCTTCCCATTCCATTCCATTCCATTCCATTCCATTCCATTCTATTCTATTCTATTCTATTCTATTCTATAGGTAGGTATCTACCTACCTACAGAATAGAATAGAATAGAGTAATAGCTTTATTGTCACTTTGAATGTACACTAATCGGCATACATTAAAATGAAATGTTGTTGCATATCTATCTATCTATCTATCTATCTATCATCTATCTTATCTATTATCTATCTATCTATCTATCTATCTATCTATCTATCTATCTATCTATCATCTATAAATTTATTGACCTCCCATCATAAGGTAACTCAGGATTTCTCCACTGACTTCGCTTGTCAGAAGGTCACAAAAGGGAAGCACATGACCCTAGGACCCAGCAATCGTCATAAATGTGAGTCAGTTGTCAAGCATCCAAATGTAAATCCCATGACCATGGGGAAGCTGCAATGGTCATAAGAATGAAAAATGGTCATTGGTGACTTCTTTCAGTGCTGTTTGTAACTTTGAATTGTCACTAAGTGAACTGTTGTAAGTCGAGGAGTACCTGTATTCTCAACCAGTATGGCCAAGATTCAGATTTCTGAAAGTTGACGTTCACACATCTGGAAGGATGACCTTGAGAATACTACAACCCTGTTCCCCATCAAAACCAGAGCTGGGATTCAGCCGGTTCTGACCGGTTCACCCAAACCAGTAGCACAGCAGAGCAGAGCAGAACCAGTAGCATAGAACCCCTGCTCTATGCCATCCTATTTAGGCACATTTTTGAGGCCGGGCGCATGCACAGAAGGCACACGACATGTGCGGCGAACTGGTGGTAACAAAATGTGAAACCCACCGTTGACCAAAACCATGAAGATGGCGGGAAAAAACCCTCTTGAACTAAGTCCCATTTCTGATTAAATATAGAATGAATGAATGAATGAATGAATGCCATTTGCATTTATGACTGCTGACATTTCCACTTCATTTCACTTCAAGGAAGATGAAATGAGGTCAAAAGTCTTTACCACATTTTGAAATAGATATCAGGGAGGTGCTTAAGGTAGTCCAGAGCCTTTGTTGTTTGTTTGCTCTGCTGGCACTTTCAGAAATACACAGGTAGTCCTCAACTTACAACAGTTCATTTAGTGACTGTTCGAAGTTAGCTTTTTCGTAACCATTTTGTGAGCACTTTTCACACCGGTGACCATTGCAGCATCCCCCATGATAATGTGGTTGACATTAACAGTGTCCTGGGATCACTGTAATTCCCGTTTTGCGACCATCTGATGGGCAAAGTCACTGGGGAAAGTCAGATCCACTTAACTCTGTTACTAATTGAACCGCTCCAGCGATTCCCGTAACAAAAGTGGCAAGAGAAGTCGTAAAATGGGGCAAAACACACTTAATAGGTTGCCAAAGGGGATCACATGACATGGATTATGCACGCCGTAAGCATGAGTCAGTTTTCCAAGAGTCTTGAATTTGGATCACGTAACCATGGATATGCTGCAATGGTCATAAGCATGAAACATGGTTATAAGTCACATTTTTCAGTTGTACGTTTGAACGATTACTAAATGAACTGTTGTAAGCCTAGGATTACCTGTACTATGTACAATCACATCTGGGATGATTTTTCGTAGTTTTTTTTTATTTTCCGTGTTCAGGAATACATCTGCACGTCAATCACGCACTCTGCCAAATCAAATGTGAGCCAGCGTCATAGTTTTGGTGAGAAAATTGCTCATAGAACAAAAAGACACATGGCACAATCCTAAATGATTAAACAAACACACACAACCCATAAGAATTAGGAAATCGCAAACCTCCAGAATAACAACGGGAAGCAAAAGAATGTTTTGGTTATCTTCATCCTCATCTTCCTCGCCTAAAAGACAGAGAGAAAGCTATTTAACTGAGTACAAGGGGGAACGAAGAGTGCCAAAGTGAATTTCTATTACAGCTGTTAGATAACCAGCAAACTGCCAGAGAAGGCTTAAAGGCAAAGGCATATGAGGATTTGATAAATATTTTCCACAACAAAACACAATTGGTTTCAATGGGATATCACTGTGTTTCTCATTAGTTATCCTTCACTTGTTAGACAAGTTCTGAATTCCACAGAAAGCCCACTGTGGATTTATTTTTGAGAGAGAGTGCGGGGGGGGGGGGAGAGGGGAGACAGAGAGAGAGACAGAGAGACAGAGACAGAGAAAGAGAGACAAAGACAATATCAGACAGAGAGAGAGAGAAAGACACACACACCGAGAGAGAGAGAAAGACAGGGAGAGAAAGAGAGAGACAGAGACAGACAGGGAGACAGAGAGAGAGACTTGAATTTCTTGATGAGTCCAACTCTCCATTGAATTGTGCTTCCTTATATACATGTGTGCGTTCTGGCAACATCACAGCCTCTCATGTCTCACTTTCCCCGTCTTCTTAGAGCTACATCAGAAAAGTTTCAAAGTGGCATTGTGTTCGTTATTGAAGGAAAGTATTGAGAGCCAGTTTGGTCTAGTGGAAAAGGCACAGCAACAGCACTTAGACTTATAAACCGCTTTACAGTGCTTTACCACGCTCTCTCAGCGATGTATGAAGTCAGCCTATTGTCCCCAACAATCTGGGTCCTTATTTTACCCACCTCGGAAGGATGGAAGGCTGAGTCAACCTTGAGCCTGGTGAGATTCGAACTGCCAAATTGCAGGCAGCTGGCAGTCAGCAGAAGTAGTCTGCAGTACTGCACTCTCACCACTGCCACACCACAGCGTAGAAAGCGGGAGGCTGTGAGTTCCAGTTCCGCCTCAGGCGTGAAAGCTGGGCAGGTGACTTTGAGCCAATCACCGGGAGTCTGTGAGTTCTAATTCTGCCTTTGGCATGAAAGCCAGTTGGGTGACATTGGACCAATCATCAGGATGCCGTGAGTTCTAGTTCCCGCCTTAGGCATGAAAGCTAGCTAGGTGACTTTGGGTTCAGTCATTCTCTCTCAGCCCAAGTCACCTCATAGGATTGTTGCTGTGGGGAAAATAGGAGGAGGAAGGATATGCTCGTTGCCCTGAGTTATCTGTAAAAATAATAAAAAGTGGGAAATAAAAAAAGTAGCAAATTAAGAATGTTGTAAGGTGACTCTGACAAGAGACCATACAATTAAGTTATGTCTGATAAAGCTACCACCATCATTAGCAGAAGCACCAAAGCAGAAGTGGGTTGCTGCCGGTTCGGCCCAGATCGGCCGAACCAATAGTAGTAGCAACGGGAGGCTCCTCCCACCTGCCCAGATGCTTTTGCGCATGCGCAGAAGCATTGCGCATGCAGGAGCACACCCAAACCAGTAGTAAAATAATTAGCAACCCACCTCTGCAGCAAACGCTTCATAATCCCTTTTCCTTCTCTTCCTCCTCATCTCTCCTCCTTCCTCTCCTTTTCTCCCTCCCCTCTACCCCATCTTTTCTCTTTTATTCCCCCCACCTTCAGAAGAAGGCTTTTTACGTTCATTAAATGCAACCTTATCTCTGAAATGATAAGTGCACCTAATCTCATTTCCTGACAAGCAATTCTGACAGCACCTTCCTTTTGATTCCAAAGACACGGAGTAGATGTATATTAATCTGTCAGTCATTGCCCCAAGAAAGAATGACTGGGGTGGGGGCGCGCAGGATGAGGGGGGATGTAAGTGAGGAGGAGTGTGTGCTGGCTATGGAGAGAAAGGAGATGAACGTTTTTTTGTCAAAGTGGAAAGAATGAGGGAAGGACGAGGAAAGACGGGCCGGTAGATATAGATTGGTGTGGTATTCCACCCAGAAGACGTTAAATATCAAATCTTGGAGTAAAAATGACTCTTATTCTAGAGATGATCATAAGGGAGTTATTAGGCTACAGACTCCATTTCCATTAGAGCTGACAGCTGCACTGAAATCTCTCTCTCTCTCTCTCTCTCTCTCTCTCTCTCTCTCTCTCTCTCTCTCTCTCTCTCTCTCTCTGTGTGTGTGTGTGTGTCTGTGTGTCTCTGTCTCTCTTCTCTCTCTCTCTCTCTCTGTGTCTCTCTCTTTCTCTTTCTTTCTCTGTCTCTCACTGTGTGTGTCTCTTTCTTTCTCTCTCTCTCTCTCTCTCTCTCTCTCTCTCTCTCTCTCTGTGCATATCTCTGTCTCTCTCTTTTTCTCTCTCTTTCTGTCTGTCTCTCTCTTTGTGTGTGTGTGTGTCTCTCCGTCTCTCTCTGTCTCTCGCTCTTTTCCCACTGAGATGAAAACAAAAGTCGATCTTGCAGGATTTTTTTTTTTACAAGTAGTCTTTGTCATTAATGTTGTTTACTTCCAGGATTTTTCTCCAGCATCTTACTCTCTCCAGAAATAGTTTTGCATTACGTTAATTTTGCTTATGGTTAGGATTGTGTGTGACTCTGTTTGGTTGGAAATAGTATTTGGGGGGGGGGTTGGAATAGAAAACCTCTAAGGTCCCTTCCAACTCTGTTATTCTGTGGCACATTGCGTGCAAAGATGAAAACTACAGATAGTCCTCAATTTATGACCTCAACTGAGCTCAAAATGTTATGTTGCTAAGTGAGACACTTGCTTCGTGAATTGTTCCTCCGTCGCAACCTTTCTTGCTACAGTTGTTAAACAAATCACTACAGCTGTTAAGTTAGTAACATGGTTGTTAAATGAAGCTGGCATCTCAGAAGGTTGCAAAAGGTGATGGAATGACCTCGGGACTTTGCCGTCGTACATACGAATCAATTGCCAAGCATCTGAATTTTTATCACATGACTATGAGGATGCTGCAACGGTTGTAAATGTGAAAACCAAGCATAACTCACTTTTTTCTTGGGCCATTTTAACTTTTCTGGGCCATTGCAACTTACAACAGTTCAATAAATGAACTGTTGTAAGTCGAGGACTATGTACAATACGAAATATATGGGATTGGGCCAGTAGTGGGTTCCGGCCGGTACGGCCTGGTACGGGTGTACTGGTAGCCAGCAGCAGCAGCCACCATACAGGTACGGTGGCTGGTTTGGCCCACCCGCTTACCCATGTTCCTTACCGGTTTTTGAAGCAACCGGCCAATTGCGCACACGCACACAGCGCCTGCACGATGGGGAGGTGGAGTGCGCATACACACATAGCATGCATGCACAACCAGGACACCCGGCCCCGTGCGCACTGTACTGGTAGCGATGGGGAGAGAAATCCACCACTGGATTGGGCCTGTCCAACCAAATCCAAGAGAAATGTAGATCCTGCAGATCCCGTCAACTGGGGAATTACGTTTGGAGGGTCCTAGACAGAGACCCTTTTCTGCCATGGTACCCATTATGGGGCATCTTTGTCCCCTTCTCCCCCAGGAGTAGGGCTGGCATCTTTAATGACTTTCCAGAAGCACCTCAACATCTGGTTATGCCATCCAGCCTGGGGATCTCAAAGGATTGGTAAAATTCTGAAGTGGCTCCATTGTCATTAACATCTACTCTTAGCCCAATGTTTCAGCTCTTGTATTTTTATAGTTTTTAAAGTCTTTTTTTTTTAAGATTAGAAATTAAGAAGGTTCTCTTAAAAGAAGGTCAAGTATTATTCGATCTCTTGCTTGGTTAATCTTAGCCCACATGCTTCCAAAACGCAGCAATTAATAGAAGTTAACATGGATTTGTCAAGAACATACCTTATTAGGCTAATTAGGCATTTGAAATTAGGCTGGGGAATTCTGAGAGTTGAAGTCCATACATCTTGAAGTTGTTGAACTTGAGTAACCAACCCCTTCCAACTCTACAGTTCTGTTATCAGCCTTCACAACTTAGGGCAATGCAACTATTTCCTTCTTGCAAGTCAATACAAGTAGGAAGCAGCAGCTTTGGGCTGCAAAAATCTGGGCCATCTGCTAGATGACCTAGAGATCCAGAGAAACCTGACCCTCTGTTGCCACCTAGTGGCCGTTTGCATTTTTGCAGCGATGCCTGATCCACTATTTTTTATTTATTTATTTAGTGAGTTTGTTGAACATGTACAAGATAACAGGTATAATAGCAATAGCAATAGCAGTTAGACTTATAGCAATAGCAGTTAGACTTATATACCGCTTCATAGGGCTCTCAGCCCTCGCTAAGCGGTTGACAGAGTCAGCATATCGCCCCCACAGTCTGGGTCCTCATTTCACCCACCTCGGAAGAATGGAAGGCCGAGTCAACCTTGAGCCGGTGAGATTAGAACCACTGAACTGCAGATAACAGTCAGCTGTAGTGGCCTTCAGTACTGCACCCTAACCACTGCGCCACTTCAGCTCTTATATACCGCTTCATAGGGCTTTCAGCCTTCTCTAAGTGGTTTACAGAGTCAGCATATTGCCCCCAACAATCCGGGTCCGCATTTTACCCACCTCGGAAGGATGGAAGGCTGAGTTAACCCTGAGCTGGTGAGATTTGAACAGCCGAACAGCCGAACTGCAGTCAGCTGAAGTAGCCTGCAGTGCTGCATTTAACCACTGTGCCACCCCGGCTATAAACATGAACGAGGAAATCAGCACAAATAAATGGGGACAGCAGGACAGGGATGTTAGGCATGCTGGTGTACTTATGCACAGCCCCTTTACGGACCTCTTAGGAAAGGGGTGAGGTACACAACGGAGTCCGGTAGAGCATTCCGGCCCTTAACCGCTCTGTTGTTGAAGTCGTATTTTCGCAATCAAGTTTGGAGCGGTTTCCCTTGAGTTTGTATCCATTGTTTGCCTGTGTATTATTGGGGTTGAAGTTGAAGAAGTCGTTGACAGGTAGGACGTTGTAGCAGACAATTTTGTGTACTATGCTTAGGTCAGACCATAGGCGGTATAGTTCTAGGTTGTCCAAGCCAAATTTTTGAGCCTGGTGGCATAAGGGATTCTATTGTGAGCACAGGAGTGGAGTACTCTTCTCGTAAAATACCTCTGGACCCGCTCAATTGTATAAATGTCCAATAAACAGTGTGGATTCCAGGCAGACCAGCTGTATTCGATAGTTGGTCTAGCAAAGGTTTTGTATGCCCAAGTTTGCAGTACAATGTTATGGGAAAAGCTTCACAAGATTAGGTTAACAACTATTAGTGCCTTTTTGGCAATGCTGTTACAGTGAGTATATACAGTAATCCTAACCTGGCGGACCAGGTGGTGAACGGGACGCTTTGAGGTTCCAAAATGACTAAGGTAGGTATGAATGGAACTTCCAAGTTCAGAGGAAGTCTACTTCAGGGTTGGGGGCCAAGAGCTCGACAGCATCTGCCTTGATGCCCTTAAGAAATCTAACGATGGAGTACAGGAGTTAGAGCGGGTCTTTTATTTCTTTTTTTTAACGATCCGCCGGCGGGAGCTTCTCCGGAGAGAGTCTCCTCTTGTGATCCGCTCCCCCCTCCCCGTCCCCAAATGAAAAATTAACAATGGGAGGACTTCGGATCCCCACCCACCCCCTGAGCTCTGAAGATGAATGGGGGAGGTACCGGGCGGTGGAGCCAAGCGGCGACGGGGGCGGAGCGAGAGGCGGGGCAGGGCAGGGCAGGGCAGGGGAGGAAACGCCACTGGCTCACACGGTGGGAAGGCTGCCGAGGGAGACCGCGGAGCTGTCGGAGGGCTCAGGCTGAAGGGAGCTGGCGCCGGTGGCGCGGGACGGGACGGGGGCTTCGGGTTGCCGCCGCCGCCGGAGCGCTTTGGGTTTGGGCCACAGTCGACGCTTGGCCCCGGATTATGGCATCGCCTGGCCGCCGGCGCGCTTCGGTGCCCATGGAATTCACTTGAATCGGGGCCGGTGGAAGGACGGCGAGACGGACGGCCGCTTTGTGTGAGAACCTGCGGAGCTTGGAAAGGCTGATCCTCCCTCTTCCTCTTTCTTCGTCCCTTCTTTCCACGCCTGGCCTCCCTCCGGAGGCGGCGGCGAGACAAACCTCCCGGGGAACCGAACCTCCTTGGGCGCCGGGAGCCTCTCCAGAGCGCACGGTGCCAAACGATTCTTTTGCGCCCTGGGCGCACATGGTTCCCTTTGTCCTACTGGCTGGGATCTCCCGGCGCGGTCCCTGATTTCGATCCTCGCCCCTCCCCTTTATTAGCCGCCTCTCCTTCTCTTGCGCTCCCCTTCCCCAACCCGTCGCAGGACCCCGCGATTAAGTCTCTCGCCCCGCCGCCGTTTCTTTCCCGGAATGGCCGAGCGCGCTGGGATCCCACCTGGGAAGGACTCGCCTTTGGACGGAATAGTTTGCTTTTGCTTTTGGGAATAAGTGCTTCTTCCTGGAACCAGATCGGAGTTGGACCAAGATTCCCTGACTCTCTCTTTTTTTCCCCCGGCCTCCCTTCCCAGACATGAACTTGCCGGCTGTCACTTGGGTTGTTTAACCCGCTGGACGATCAGGTAAAAACGTTCGCTTCTTGGCGCTCTCGCCCGGGGCAAAATGGAGCGGCTCTCAATATATAACCTGGCTTTGTGCGTGGGCTATCTTTGTGTCTGTGGGTTTCTCGGCTCTTATTTCTTCCTCTCTCAGTCTGATCATGGCAAGACTGGAAGATCGGCCGTCTCTGTTATACAGTTCCAGGGTGGAGTGGTGCTGGTGGTGATTGGGGAGGGATGAACCGCACATCCCAAAACTATTGTATTGCTTTCCTTTCTTGCCTCCTGCGTTTGTCTTTGCGGATGGCTCCGAGAGCTTCAAAAGAGACGGGAGTGGGAAGAATCGGGATGGAGAATTCCTTAAAATAGTCTTAGGAGTTTATCCTCCCTTCCCAGGACTGAAGCCTTACCATTAAGACTGATCGGTCCTTTTTTAGTCAAGAGAAAACAAGCAAAGCACAGTCTGTATGTATCCTTGGAAATAGGGAAGTCTGTTTGGGTTAGTCATTCTAGGTTCCAGAAGGAATTAATGGAGAAGGTCTTTGATTTATGTTCACCAGTAATTAAGAGAATTAATGAGGTCTTTGGCTTTGCTGGTAATGAAAAGGAGATTAGTAAAAATCTGTTTTTTGTATGTATTGCACAAGGTCCAATGTTGTGGTCCAGGGATCTCTGGATGCCCAAACTGGGCATCAGAGTTAAGGGCTGCAAAGAGCTAAAAACCCTCTTTATTTTGACAAAATTTACTAAAAGGCAGGATAATTAAGGGGGGGGGAACCCACCTTGTATTTCCTTCTTAAAGGTCGCCTTTTTTGTTTGCCGCCGATGATCATATGGGTTTTTTTTTTGTGAGCAATGCCATTTCATTGTGGAGGGAAGCTCTGAGGCAAGTTTTCATTTGTGAAAATGGTACGTTTTATTTCATTCTCGGGAACCTTGAATGGTGGAGAGGCTTTAAGATGCGTTTTTAGCTTTTTTAAAAAATATTTCATTTGAAGACCTTGGAATGGAACTTTGAATGGTTTCCCTAGAATTTTTGGGCAGACTCTATGTTCAAGAATTATTTTAGTTCCGGCAAACTTGCTTCGTGGTGTCTGCTTTGATTAAGTCTGGATAGTTCTTTTGTGCTGTATGTTTTATTTAAGATAGGCAAATCGTAGTGCAGTTAATGCTTCAGAAGCATTTATCTGATTTTATCTTTATCTCTGTTTGGAAGCGAAAGGCATGAAACTGTAATTTTGGCATTTTGACTGTCAGAACTGTTTCTGCCAATGGGAATACTGTGCATTATTGCTGGCTTTAGAGTAAGTGGTTCATGCATTTTATATTTCATATCAAACAAAGTTGGAAGGGTTTTTTTTCCCTTCCCTCCTTTTTTCTTTCTTTTCTGCACTCCTACTTTTGTTCTTCTTCTGAACTTTTCTTTTTCTAACTCCTGTTTTTCTGTCTCTTTATATTTTGCCAATATGTTGAAATTAATAACTTATTTTTTTAAGTGCTTAATCACTACAACAACCCTGTGAGGTTGATTCTTCTAGGAATAGGCATCTATTTACCTTGAGTGACAATTCAAAGCCAGTTTTCAGTCCGTAGTTACGTTCCACTGGCAGCCTCTGTGTTTATTTTTTAGAGTTCAGTCCCAACTTTTTTCAAAGACTTCAAAGCAGCATATATACCCCTCCACCCCCCCCCCCCGCCCCACAACAACTCTGTGAGATAAATTGGGCTGAGAGACATAACTGGCCCAATTCCTATGAGTTGCCAGGGCTGAGAGTAGGACTTGAACCCCAGATCCTGATGCAACAGCTGCATTCCCTGAATTCATTTCTCCTTGGCTGGGAATCCCTTGCCCAATTCTTCACACATGTATATATATATATGTATGCATGTGAGTCATTTTTATTACCTGCGCTGTTGTGTTCCTAAGTGCGATGACCTCAGGCAGGTGGAGAAGTGGCACCAACAGGCAGCATTAGTATCTGTGAAGAAGAGGGGGGTGGCTTTTTTGTTCCCCCTCCGTGAAATAAATCATTTAAGGGTTGACTAGATTGGAGGGATGAATGGAAAAACAGCCGGGCTGTTTTTTCCACTTCTATCTTCTCCCAGTTCTGTGTGGATGGAGTGAGAAATTCCCTACACGGGGCTAAAAAGCCACAGAGAGCTTACAGCAGTGCCTGGAAGCAAAACAATCTCCCAGCTCATAATTACGGCTTGGGTGATCTTCTCCCCCTCCTCACACCCCCACACCTTCACTTAGGCGGCTTAGTGGGTTGGATCCTGCTTGCTTTTCTTTTTCTTTTTTTTTTTAAAGAGCCTTTCATGTCAGGACAGAGTTGATGTTTTTGCAAGTGCTTGGCCTCAGCATATGCCAAGAAAACAAAGCGCCAACCTTTTTCAATCCTGTCTGTCTGGACAGGAAATAGATATACTCTACTCACAAATACAACCCTTCCCTCCCCCCCCTCCCCAATTTCCCAACAGATATTTTGCCTTTATGGCAGTACATTCCTTGATGGAAGAGAAGAAGGGGGGGAAAAAACCCCACTGATGTGTCTCAGGCCCGAGAGGTTTGCTGACATTTAACATTTGAAGCCAAAGCAGTCCGTAGCCCGGAAGGCTGAAAGAGAGGCAGGGAGAGGGTTGTTTGTGTGTGTGTGTGTGTGTGTGTGTGTGTTTGTTTGGAGGACAGAAACATTGCTTCCTTCTCCCCTTTCTCTGCTTATTTGCATCATTTCTCTCTCTGGTCCCTGGAGGTCACGAGAGTCGGAGATGATTGAGGCTCAATGGGGACATTGTCCCCATATTTTTCCCCCCTTCCTTTCTGCCTTTCTTTTCCTGTCTCAAGAATCTTGCTCATCGGATTTTAACTCTCATGCATATTTTACCTATTTAATCATACATATTTTACTCATCAGATTTTTAGCATCCAGGTTTGCGTGTGTGCAGATATGCACGTGGGAACCTCCCCCCGCCCTCTCCGCCCCGTCGTGTGAAAAGTGGCAAGAGGTCAAGAGGAGATTCACAAAATGGATGCACCCATCACTTCCCCCTTCAGAAAATGTACCTCCCCCCTTTCAGCCATTCCAGGATTAGTGTTAAATCCTGCTGGAAATTACCCCATTCCTTCAAAATGGGACACTACCCGGAACTCTGCCTCTCTCTTAATCCAAGAGATGATCAAAGTTTGTTCATTCCTGCTAATAAACTCCCATTTCTGGCTGTGTTTTGTTCTGCACTTCGGTCATATCTTTTCATGTGGTGTTTTTTTTTTTTTAAACAGTGGAAAACACTCTTGAGTAATTCTTGACATCAAATCCTGGATGGAAGTCAAGACGAATGCAATCTAGGAAAAAAGACTGATCTTCGCATTTCTTGTTTGAGTAATATCGGAAAGTTTATTCGTAAAGGGGTTGGTCAAAGACACCTTTCTCTCTGGCGTCGATAGACAGTTAGGTCAGATTTAGTTTCTTATTTATCTCCGTTAGTTTCTTCTCCTTTTTCTGTGCCCTACACGGAATGTCTTCCTCGATAGCCAACAGATGCTACGGTTCTGCATTTAATCCTGGACTAAATACACGTCAGTTTTTGCTCAGCTAACCTCCCAAGCAATTCTTATACGGCATGATGTTTTCCGAGAGCGGTCACCAAATTCTTTTAATTTTGGCTGCTCCTTCTCCTTTTAAATAACCACCCTTCCTACCAAATTGTAAGGAAACCTGGCTTTTCTCTTTGTTTCACGCAGGGCAGTCGAAGGAGGTTTGAGCTACATGGTGTTTGGTATTTATCAATATCTCAATATGAAATTAATTCCGTCTTTCTTTTACAAACAATGGGATTATGCGTATACTTCCATGGCATGTGTAAAATTACGTTGTAAGAGAATGAATATGTTTGGAGAGAGAGAGAGGATTTCAGCTCTTATTTTTCAAGCTATTATTTTGTGTTACATTTTGGATTGTATCTTGAGGTTGCAAAAAGCCGTGAGAAATCGGTTGAATCTGATGAAAGAAGATGACTGGTGTAATTCTCTGGGACACCCATGCCTTCAATCTTTCCAGTTTAGTTTACATTCTGCATTGACTTGGCTGTTTGACTACCATGATGAATCTGTTGGCTGATAATGCTCACCGTATTTACAAAGTTGGTAATCGGGATTCCAAAAGGATGATTCCTAAATGCCAAGAATAAATCTGAAATTTCTGTCTTGCTCCCTTTAGAATGGTTTCCTCTTCAACGCCTAATAAATAAAACCTCTCGTTCTTTTCATTTGGCTTCTGAAATAATCAAGCTGGAATTACCTCTGTCTGAATCTACCATGGAATTTACTTTTGAGTAAAGATACAATGGATCGGGCACAAATTGTTTTATGTTTGCAAGTGTGTTTGTATGCATGCGGGCGTGTGTGCTGTCATGGGCTTGCATGCAGTGTGTTGATCTATTTTTAATTCAGTTGTTTGAAGATAGATTTGGGTATAGCCTATGGGCTTCTCTGAAGTTCTGATTGGTTTTCTATGCATAGAATTTTCTTAAAACTAGATATATATTTCTTTAAGAACAAGCTTGGACACTAGGCCAAACTGGACATCCCCCCCCCCAATGAATGTAAGTGAGTGACAAATTTCAGTCGCAGCTCTTGTTATGATTTTTGAAATTCCATAAGGAAATACAGTGGAAATACAGTTTCTCAAATCTACACCAGCACAGTATGCTACCTGGTATAGTTCATTGCTTTGTATTCGTACATAAGTCTCATGGGGGTGAGGTAAGGAATGTTTGGCTGTAATTTCTGGGATGGTTCATCACATAAGAAATACAACCTACCTGGATCCATTTTGTAGGAGGCCAAGGAATGCAATTCTCTACGCTTTATGCTTAATGGCTTGCAGTGGGACTTAGAGTAAAGGAAATTCGCTTACAGAAAAGGGAAGGGAACAAATGCAATCGATAACTGGAAGGAAAAACATTTGGGGACGTGATGGCCAAATGTTTATTGTTTATCATGTTGGTTTGGTGCTCTTGAAGCAGACGCAAACCTCTGGCATTTGCATCCCTTCAGATATAGTCAGTTTCTTCTTTTCACAGCAAGGTGTGAAAGATGTGATCCTGGGTGAATCACCATTCACCCAATATCTGTTCCGCTTCTCTACATTTTAACATATAAGGTTTAGCCTTTAAAAAAAAAAAAATCAGATGTGCTACATTGGCTGGCATACATTTCCTCACTTGAAAATAAGGGTTTTCTCTGATTAGGTTGCAGGTTTGAAATATTGCCCCAAGAGCTTTAGGAAAGAAGGTTGGAGTCAGATTTGTGAAGACAGGAGAAGGGTCATAATTAAACCAATTAAGGAACATCTTGTAATAGCTGTAGAAGTCCTGCCTGATCTGTTTTATTTTCAATTTGGTCCAAGGAAGAAAGAGGTGTATCAGGTAGGGTTCTTTGAAATAAATGTAATTATTAATAAAAAATTGAGACAGCAGGCAACGGGATCTGGTGTGCTAAGGCTCATGGGTTGGTGAAGAGTCAGATGCAACTTAGCCACTCAACAACAACAACAACAACCAAATTGAAGGGAAAGGGCTTGTATTTTGCTGAGATGGATGTGAAATGAATATAGTGGCTCAGATCTATGATCTATCATATGATCTATCATATCATAGCTCTGATGTATCATATTCCAACCTTATATAGTGGGGGGAAATTGTTCACACGGAGGTAACCCATGGAGGCTGTGAAAAGGCTATATTATTTTTTATTGTGATGTTTTAAGAAGAGGCAGAGGAAGAAAGTGGCTTGAGAGAAGCCTGCAGGTCTGGAGGCTTGTAAAATTGGGATACTGTCAAGTCAAAAATGGTTGAGTTGAATCTGAGCTGTGAAGAAATTTCCTGCAGTCTACTAAGCGAGGCCATTGTGCGTCCAGATAATTCAATATATATGCTTACATGAGGCCTGATTGGAATATAAGCTACTATTATTGTCCTGGAATTTGGAATGTGATGCTTAATCAATGACCAACATCTGTAAGGTGCTACTCATTTAACTATGGAAGAATGATAAGGAAAACCACACAAAAGCATTTCTGCACAATTTCTTCCCCCCTCTATGTGTAGGAAGTGCAAAACACAACATTACTTTATGTACAGATAACAGGATATTCCTACACAGCTAAATAGCACCATCTTCTGGGCAGCAAAAATGGAAACTTCATATTTGTTCGCCTTTTGTTTCCTATCTTTGCTTTCGGTCCTTCCCAGATCTTTTTCTGATTATGACTTTTTTTTAAAAAACCACAGTGTTTTCTGGTCTTTATGAAGCAATCAACACTTGTTACTTGTTCTTCTCTGTAATTGGTTTAAGATTTTAATTTATTTTTATTTTATTATTATTTTAGGCCTCTGATGCCAGCTCAGAAAAGTTGTTCAACACAGTCACAAACAAAGGTAAGTTTACACGCTTCTTTCTCCAGTTCTGTTTATTGTGTTACCTCTGTTACATCTTATAATTTTCATAAATCCTCTCTTTGCCATTGGAGATTTGCTTCATTTTTTTTTTTTTGACTGCTGTTCGTATTCTAAAACGCGGGAAAGAAAAACTGTGCTTAAAAAGGAGGGGAAAAAATTGAATATTATTCAGCGATATCTGATTTGCTAGGTGTAAATGAATTGAAGCACCCCTTTTCGGAAATGTTTCAATGTGGCTGTTTTCCATTCAGTTGTGCGATGGGTACAGATTTAAAAAGAACCAATTTGTATGTTAGGCGGTTACTGTTAAAGGCCATTTAGGGTTCATGTTGTAAGGATGATGCATGGAATCCTGCCTGTGGCAGCTGCTTTTAAAAAGTCAATTTTAAAAAAAAACACCCCTGTATGTGACAATCTTCTGTAACATACAGTTGGTTTCATTAATTCCTCCCAGGCTGCCATAAAGGTGGGTGTGTGGTTAATGGCCATAACAAGAGGGTGTAGCTAAGTTTGCAGCAATGAATGAATAAAAGTTACTTTGAGTGTTCTACTATATAATGGGATTTTCTGTATGTGTGTCTGGATGTATTCAGTAAGTACAGATAGTCCTTGACTTAGAACCATTCATTCAGTGATCGTTCGAAGTTACAACGGCACTCAAAAAAGTGACTTACGACCATCACAGCATCTCCGCGATCATGTGATCAAAATTTTGGCAGCTTGTATTTAAGATGGCTGCAGCATCCTGAAGTCACGTGTTTGTCATTGCTGATCTTTCCCAGCTGGCTTCTGACCAGCAAAAGTCAATTGTGGGGGGCGTGGGGGGAGCCAAATTCATTTACCGTATTTTTCGGACTATAAGACGCACCGGTGTATAAAACGCACCAAGATTTCGAAGCGATAAGTAAGAAAAAAAAGTTTTTGCCTTCCCTCAGCCTCTAGCAGCCCTCTGCAGGCTTCCCTGTTTTTCGCCCATTTTTCACAAAAATGGGGGCATTTTTGCCTTGCTCCAGCCCTGATGAAGCCTGTAGACTGCTGCTGGGGGCTGAGGGAAGGCAAAAAAAAGCCTCAGTATTTGTAAAAAAATGGCTCATTTTTCGCAAAAATGGGATGCGGGGACGGGGCTTCTGGAGGCCAAATATGGCTGTATTCGGTGTATAAGACGCACCAACATTTCCACGCTCTTTTAGGAGGGAAAAAGGTGCATCTTATACTCTGAAAAATACGGTAACTATGATTCATTTAACTGCAAGTGATTCGCTTAAAAATCGTGGAAGCAAAAATTAAAAGATTGAAAAAGTCGGCATGGCTCACTTAACAACTGCTTTGCTTAGCCACTGAAATTCTGGTCTTATTTGTGGTTGTAACTCGAGGACTACCTGTACTGAGATGGAAAGTGGAGAAGATCTTTATCGAAGACGGGCAATTTTAAAGATCTAGAATCAGGTTACTGTATTTCTATATCTTCTGCTTCACTGAGCCTCTCATATTAAGTTGCTGTTTGGTTAAGCAGGATATTTATAGAAAAAAACTGGCATCTTATGAAGTCCAAAGGCAGTTTCTACGCAGGATTGATTAGTGACTGAAAGCCTGAGAAGAATTCAGATCTAATGTTTAGCCTCTCTAATTGAAAAAAAAAAAGGATGAGCCATGAACTTATTTTAAAGCCCTTCTCTGGCACTGTCTTTAAAGTTTAAATGGGACTTAAGTTCTTGGCAGTATTTCACTGAAAATGAATCAACCAAAGAAAGAAAAATGCCATTTTGATTTTAAATGTTTAAAAAAGGTACAAATACTTTAGAATTAAAGTGAATGTCTATTTGGAGTTCAATATCCATGAAGGTTTTTAGGATCTAGCAGAAGTGGTTGGTCACTGTCTTTTTTTTGGGGGGGGATGAGTTTTCAATTTCCTAGCCCAGCCTACAATTCTGGAATTTTCTGATAAACTCCCTGCCAAGAACTATATAGTAATTCTTAATTCACTCCTTCCTAAAATCTGAAAAGGTAAGGAAAAACCTGGGGAATCAAAGCCCAGAATAATGTCAAATGCAGTTGTTAGAAGTTGGAAATAATCTTGATTGGCTGTTTGATAGTGTCAATAGTTATTGGGATTCAAAATAGACAAGACCTCCTGAAGATCAAGCATAACAGGTTCTTGCACTGTTTTTCCTCATCTGGGCATCTCTTAGGAGGAATAAGTAACTCCTCTGTGTGAGATTCAACTTGGTAAAATGTAGATAATCAGTTAAGGGACATGGTGGCTCAGTGGCTAAGACGCTGAGCTTCTTGATCAGAAAGGTCGGCAGTTTGGCGGTTCGAATCCCTAGTGCCGCGTAATAGAGTGAACTCCCGTTACTTCTCCCAGCTTCTATCATCCTAGTAGTTCAAAAGCATGTAAAAATGCAAGTAGAAAACTAGGGACCACCTTTGGTGGGAAGGTAACAGCGTTCTGTGCACCTTCGATGTTTAGTCATGACCACGGAGACGTCTTTGGACAGCGCTGGCTCTTCGGCTTTGAAACGGAGATGAGAACCTTCCCCTAGAGTCGGGAACGACTAGACTAGCACATACGTGCGAGGGAACCTTTAGCTTTAGATAATCATGACCATAGGTAGGATCTGTGTTATTCTATTTTGCATTGATCAGATTCTAGGTCCTCAAAACATTCAACATAACAGAGTAACAGAGCAATACAATAACAATAGAATAACAGAGTTGGAAGAAACCTTGAAAGTTTTCTAGTCAGGCCCCCTGCTCAAACAGGAGGCCCTACATTATTCCGGACATATGGCTGTTCAGTTTCTTCTTAAAAACCTCCAATGTTGGAGCAGCCACAACTTCTGGAGGCAAGCTGTTCCACTTCTTAGCATCTCTCTCGCCAGTTTCCAGCTGTGAACTCTTGTCCTACTGTCAGATACTTTGGAGAATCGGTTGTTGTCTCCTCTTTGTTGACAGCCCCTCAAATACTGGAAGACTGCTATTATGTCACCCTTGGTTATGATAGACCCAGTATCCCTCCCCCCTTTTTTACATGGGTCATGCCTGTGATACGTCTAGAAAAGGGGCAGGGTTTCAATTATAAAGTTGTGGCTGCCATCTTGACTTTTTTTAAACACTTCATTTTGCAGATAACTCTGTTCTTCGCTGAAGAGAAAGTTAAACTCACTATCTTAATTGGCCCTTTCTAATGTTAAAGTTCTGTGTTCAGATAACAAGGTGAACAAGATCTAACAAATGCTAAGCTTCATTAGCATTAATGTTGGTTTGATGTTTTGGGTGTGGGTGTGTTTTTTTTAAAATGATTTGTTCTATTGCATGAACCCAACCGGTCTGGCTGTTTATGTTTTGCAACCTGGACAACTTCCAGTATCAGTTTCCAGAATTCTCAGCAATGGTTCGGACTGGAGAATTCTGAGTGTTGTAGTCCAAATTTCAGAAGTTATCCAGGAAGCATTCGGAGGCTAATGTGTGATTTGTGTATTGTGCAAACCAAGAACATGAATTAGTTCAGTAACTGGATAAGGTATGTTCTATAAATGCAGCATGTTAGATAATTTGGGACTAACATTCAATTTGAATTCCAGTTGAATTTAATTAAGGTTTAATTCAATGCAGTTGCTTTAATTACTCTCTCCGTATTTGATAATTTCCCTCTTCTGTCTTCTTAACAATTTTGGAAATAGCGACTTGAAAAGTTTTGGACCACTTTGTGGCCACAAGTAATGAACTTTGTGAATATTTATTTATTAGATTTATACCCCACTTTTCTTTCCAATATGTATGATAGTATACAGAACATTTGTTTGCTTTGGACATGGTGGCGAAGATGCTGAGCTTGCCGATCAGAAAGGTTGACAGTTTGGCTGTTCGAATCCTAGCGCCACATAATGGAATGAGCTCCCGTTACTTGTCCCAGCTTCTGCCAATCTAGCAACTAGAGGGGTCAGAACTCAGAAGGAACCTTCCATTCCAGATTTTATTGGGCATGGCCATTCAGAGGAGATGGGTTCACCGATTCCCATAAGACGTTGAAAACATGGAATGCAATTAAGACAGAAATAAGAGTTATCTCTACAGCTTCTCTCTTCCCTTGGTAATGCATGTATTGGTTGGGATGGGTGAAAGAGTAAAACCTTTGGAAGGGATTTGCATGCCTCTATCTACTAAAGATAGGGACACGATGGCTCAGTGGCTAAGACGCTGAGCTTGTTGATCAGAAAGGTTGGCAGTTCAGCAGTTCAAATCCCTAGTGCCGGGTAATGGAGTGAGCTCCCGTTACTTGTCCCAGCTTCTGCCAACCTAGCAGTTCAAAAGCACGTAAAAATGCAAGTAGAAAAATAGGAATCACTTTTGGTGGGAAGGTAACAGTGTTCCATGAGCCTTCAGCGTTTAGTCATGCCAATCACATGACCATGGAGACATCTTCGGACATCGCTGGCTCTTCGACTTTGAAACGGAGATGAGCACTGCCCCCTAGATTCAGGGACGGCTAGTACATATGTGTGAGAGGAACCTTTACCGTTACCTTATACAGAACATTTGTCCCAAACAACCAGCACCGTAAATGTTCCTCAAAGAAAGTTGTTGTTTTTTCCTTAGTGTGTTTGAGTCATTCTTGACCTCTAGCCACTATATAGACAAGTCTTAGCAAGATTTTCAGAAGAGGTTTGCCCTGGCCTTCTTCCTAGGGCTGAGAGAGAGAGGGATTTACTCAAAGTCACCCAGCTGGTTTCTGTGCCTAAGGCAGGATTAGATTAGATTAGTTTTTTGATTCCTGGTGCCTTCAGCCACTATACCAAACTCTTAAGTCGAACTGACCTCAAGTCACCCACAGAACTTTTGTGATTGAGGAGGGATTTGAACTCGGATCTCTCTGGTGCCAGTTCAACACTTAATCACTATGCCTCCTGGCTCCTTTGAACTTTTATAGGAAACCAAGCATCTTATATAATGCTTTGAAGAATATAAATCTTGTACTGAGTATATAAATCTTTCAAGAAGTGGATACCTCTTTACATACTTACCTTTGACAACTGGGTTGAATGAACTAGTGCAGTGATGTGTGTGATCCCCAGTGTGCATGCGCACATGACAGGCACTCCATCCAATTTTTTGCATGCTTTTTTTGCCCTCCCCAGGTTCCAGAGGCTTTATAGGGAGGGGAGGGAGAAAACAGCCTCCCCCCCTCTCGGAGGCCCTCCGGAGGCTTCAGGAACCTTCAGGAGGCTTCCCTGAAGCCTCTGGAGGGCAAAAAATAACCCTACGAGCAAATCCTGAAGGCTCTGGAGGACTAAAAACGACCGTACGAGCAAACCAGAAGTCACTTCCGGTTTGCTCATAGGGGCATTTTTTGTCCTCTGGAGTCTTCAGGGACCTTCTGGTTTACTCGTACGGTCATTTTTAGTCCTCCAGAGCCTTCGTGAAAGCCTCCTGAAGGTCCATGAAGGCTCCGGAGGGCTTAAACCAACCCTACGAGCAACCGAGAAGTCCTTTCCCGAACTTCCAGTTTGCTCATAGGGCCGGTTTTTTGCCCTCCAGAGGCTTTAGGGAAGCTCCTGAAGACTCCGGAGGGCCTTCGGGTGGCAGGGGAGGCTCCTTTCGCCCACCCCAGGCCCCTACAAAGCCTCTGGGGCCTGGAGAAGGCCAAAAATGGCTTTTAAAAAGGCTGAACTCAGCTGGCCAGTGCGCGCATGCACGCTGGCCAGATGACAGGGCAACGCCTCGCGTGCCCTGACAAATGGCTCCACATGCCATAGGTTCGCCATCCCGGAACTAGTGGTTTAATGTGATGAAGGACAGAATCATAGATTATGATTTTCTTTCAAAGATTCATTAATTACTTTGATACCCTGTTTCCCCAAAAATAAGACCTCCCCGGATAATAAGCCCAATCGGGCTTTTGAGTGCATGTGCTAAAATAAGCCCTACCCCCAAAATATTGCAATACAGCAGCAGCCATGAGGTAACCACACTCGACGTCTCCTGCACCTCAAAAATAATAAGACCTCTCCAGAAATAAGGCCAATTGCTTATTTCGGGGTTCAAAAGAAAATAAGACCCTGTCTTCTTTTTGGGGAAACACAGTATTTTCCATTGGCATGTGCTGGAATTTCCTTCCCAGTTTCTAAAAAGTTCTGTCCCCTGGCAAAAGAGACTTCTGCAGTTCCTCCTTGATCTCAGGTTATTTCAACATCTATTTCAAATTTCCTTTGACATGTTTTGGAGCTTATTTTATTGCCAAAGATGGCCAGCAATTTCCCCATAATTAACATCAATGATGTAATTGTAATTGTTGTAGGAGTTTCTGGTGGTGAGGATTTGTGAGCTGGCTGTCCCATTCAATCTTCAGAACATGAGTTTGTACTTGTGGTTTAGCATCGTGGAGATCTGGTTTGGTTTCTTTTTCCAGGGCACTGCTCTGGAGAGTCCAAGCAAAGGTTAAATACAGCCAATCTGCCCAGAACTGAATTGAAACTTTAAGCCACGCCTCTGGTGCTGACTATCTTCAGTTTTTTTCAATTCAGCTAGCCCAGTGGACGCGCTTTCGAGTTTTTCTCCAATTCTACAGATTGCTTGGACTCTCCTAGAGTTAAAAGTAGGGAAAATTCCCTTAATGTGTTCTTCTCGAGCAGGCTTGGTGAGGGAAATTTCCTTTCTTTTCAATTTGGCCATTTGCTCACCCTTTTGGTCCTCCCAGTGTCCTGGGTTCACTCGGGTGCCGTAGGGCCACAGGCAGTTGTCGTGGGAGGCGCGTGGGTCAGAGTGCTGACGCCAGCGCTGTCGCAGCACTCCTGCTGCGGTGGAAACCCCCGATGAAGGCTCCGTTGCCACCATCCATGCTTTGCAGAAGTCGGCGTTCGGCGCGGATCTTCAGGGCTCCTATCTAGTTCTGGTAGCAAATTTGAGTTGCATTACTGGCATGGCGGCCGATTTGGGACAGGAAGTTCCGTCCGCCATTTTCGTTTTTGTCGGTTTTGTTTCTGAGCACGTTGCTGCAGCTGCCTGGTTGCCTGACTTGTTGCAGGTGCCGCGTGGAGGCTCCTTGTCCGATCTGGCGATTTGACTCCTACTCTAACGAGACCACCAGATTAGTGCGGCAAAGGATCGTGGCTTATCAGGTCGCCTCCTTACCTGAACTGCAAGGTGCTGGGAGCTGCTAATGCTCACGCCGCATTCCTGCTTGGCTGGATCTGATCTCAGTGACCTTCTGTATCTCTCTTCTGTGTGCTTGGGACCGCGATTGGCAACTGTGAAGGTGGTGAGTGGAGGTAGTCCCTGCCTGTCTCAGTTAGACCCCAAACTTTCAGCCATGGCGGATCAGATCCCTGAGAACTCAGAGCTGATTGGGCCCTCTTCCAGAGCTTTCTTCAGGCAAGCTGGCAAGGCTGCCCGGGAAGCCATCAGGAGCAGCAAACCCTATTCTAGGCCCGGACCCAAACATGGATCAGGTCCGGATAAGGATGCCATACATTGCCAGAAGGCCTTAGAGAAGCACTTTTCCAAGGCTCAGCAGCAGGCCCAAACCTCCCAATCGGTGTCTCCAGTGGAGCCCTCCATGGAGGTTCAACCAGATCAGAGGCAACCCGTCTCTGATAGTGGTGAGGAGGGCCAAGAGTTTTCTCCCACTGCTTCCCTTGCCATGGCGGCTCCCCCAGATCCTTCAATGGTTGACCAGGCCGATGTCTTCACCAGTCTTTCAGACCTGGAGGAAGGGCCCACTCCCATGGGCCCCTTGGCACCCCAGAAGCTAGCCCCCCGACCCATTCCAGGAGTTCGACCCATTGAGGACCAAGGCCCCCAACCTCTCAGCAGAAATGTAGAAGGTCATTAACAGGGCTATATCCCAGGGCATAGAGGCGGGCATGCTGCAGCGAGGCAAGTGCCTGCGCAAGACTCGACATCTCCAGCCCCAAGATACTCCCAGAGAAGTGCCCTTCACCCAGCCTTCTCAGTCTCCACATTCCTCTCTGGCCAGTGAGGATTATGACTGGGAGGAAGAGGACATCCTGCCTAGGGAGGAACCTAGTTTTCTGGGGACGAAGGGGTTGCATCCGAAAAGCCTGTCTTTTGGGGTTATTTAAGCTTGCCAACTTCAAAACCATCTTGAATAAGGCAAAGGTCTCGACCCGCTTGGTGTCTATCCCCCTCAGATCAGGCGACTAACGATCCAGACGACCTATCTGGGGACCTCTTTGAGGAGCCTGTGTCGGCCCAGGAGATAGCGCCAGTCCCCAAGCTCTTTCTGAATGTGGTTCAAAAGCAATGGGCACAACCAGCCACCTTTGCTACTCCCAGTAGCAATGATAAGAGGTTGTACACAGTAGACGCCAGTCCGGAGGACTTGCTTAAATTACCTCCCATTGATCTTCCTGT
This sequence comes from Thamnophis sirtalis, assembly GCF_051295495.1. Taxonomy (NCBI): domain Eukaryota; kingdom Metazoa; phylum Chordata; class Lepidosauria; order Squamata; family Natricidae; genus Thamnophis; species Thamnophis sirtalis. Next base: position 10,938,037 of record NW_028261386.1, on the reverse strand, counting down.
GGCAGCCCTTACCTCATCCTCTGTCCTTCCTCCCGATTTGCTGGAGGGACTCAAAGCAGAGGACAAAAAAACAGAGAACGCCTGCCACAAAACGCACTAGGCAGTGGCTTGGGCGATTAAAATACCCGCCTCGGCTTCCTTACTCTCTAGGGCCACCCTCCTCTGGTTGAGACAGTTGCTGACCAAAATTCTGGCCAGGGATACCAAATTAAGGCAGGATGTCAATAAGATTATGGTAGCCACTGAGTACACCACCGATGCCACCCTGAGCACAGCCAAATTTGCCTCCCGGGCCTTGGCGTCAAATGTCACTACTAGGCGTCTCTTATGGCTCAGGCACTGGAACGTTGACATGCGCTCCAAGTGGAAGCTGGTCTCGGCACCCTTTAAAGGGGACAAGCTTTTCGGGGAGGTCCTGGACCCAGTCCTTGTAGAAAACAAAAACAAAAAGAAGGTGATGCCATTGGTCACCAAGAAATCTGACCGGAAGGGCTCCAACTCCTATAGGAGGCAGCCCTTTCGGAACGCGGAGCCTTCCTCCAGCTCTGCCTCTTTCCATCGGCCATACTTACAGCAAGCTGACTGGTCCCAGGACCGTCAGTCATTTCGCGACAGAGGTCACCAGAATTTCTCCAGGTGTCCCTTTCGAGGAGGGTCTGGTGCCTGCCCTTTCAAAAGATACAAGTGACCACCAACGGTCAGCTCCCATAGGAGGGCGTCTTCAGTTATTCCACGCCCAGTGGGAGTGGATCACATCGGACCAGTGGGTCCTACAGACAATCTGCTTGAGTCTCACCTTGGAATTTCTCACCCTTCCCCCCCAACACTTCATCCGCTGTCCCACCCCTTCGTGTCCTGTCAAAAAGGCTCTCGTGGAACAGGAGATCAGGCATCTCAGGGACATCAGGGCTATAGAACTGGTTCCACCAGGTCAGGAAGGAACAGGATTTTACTCCATTCTGTTCTTGATCCCCAAAAGCTCCGGGGGGTGGAGAGGAATTCTAGATCTAAAAAGATTAAATTACCACATAACTTACCGGAGATTCAAGATGCAGTCCCTGCAGTCCATCCTGGGCTGCATCAGGCCAGAAGACATCTCGACATCCATAGATCTCAAAGAGGCTTACCTTCACGTACCCATTTGCAAAGCTCACCGCCAGTACCTGAGATTCGCTTATGGCAGCCGCCACTACCAGTATCAGGCCTTGCCATTCGGCCTGTCATCGCCCCCCAGGATGTTTACAAAGATCCTTGCTGCAGTGGCAGCGTTTCTCAGATCTCGTCCGGTACGGCTCCATTGCTACCTAGACGATGTCCTCATCCAGTTGTCATTGCCTCAGCAGGCGATCCAAGACCTGAGGTACACCATGAAGGTCCTCCAGAACCACGGCTTCTCCATACATTTGGAGAAAAGTCATCTTCAACCAATGACCAGGTTGCAACATCTAGGTGCTGTCATCAACACTGTCACCTGCCAGGTCTTCCTGTCCCCGGAGTGGATAACGAGCCTGAAAGAGAGGGTCATACAGGTGCAGCGGTCCCTTCACGGCAAGGTCGTGCAGTTGTCACAATTCCTAGGCAAGATGATATCGTACCTGTCCATCATCCCGTGGGCAAGACTCCATTCTCGTCCCTTGCAGTGGCCCCTGCTGCCCTACCAGAGGGCCAATAAAAGCAGCTCGATGAGGTTGATACCGGTATCCCCGAAGGTACATCACTCCCTCAGATGGTGGCTGTCTCCAGTCCTGGTGAAGGGCTCCCCATTCAGGGAGCCAGCACGTCCCACCATCACGACGGATGCCAGCCTTTATGGCTGGGGAGCTCACCTCCACAATCAGCTCATGCAGGGCAGGTGGTCTTTGGCCAAGGCCCCTCACAGAATCAATTGGCTGGAGCTGAGAGCAGTCAGATTGGCCCTCCTCCATTTCTGCCTCAGCATACAGGGGCGTCATATGAGAGTGCTAATGGACAATGTAGCAACAAAGGCACACATCAACCACCAGAGGGGCACTCGCTCCAGATCCCTGATGTCAGAAGCCGACGCCCTAAGTCGGTGGGCGGAGAAACATCTGTCAATACAGGTGGAGCAATTTCCAGAGAAAGCAACATCCAGGCAGACTTGCTGAGCAGGACCATGGTTGGTCAACCACTCAGAGTGGCGCCTGCATCTGCTTCTATTCCAACGCCTATCCCAGAGGTTTGGTTGTCCGCTGGTCGATCTGTTCGCCACCCCGGCCAACACACACCTTCCCAGGTTCTTCATGAGGTTTCACAATCTGCAGGCTGAGGGAGTCAATGCCTTGCACTGCCCATGGCCATGGGGACTGTTGTATGTGTTTCTGCCATTACCTCTCCTTCCCAGAGTCATCCGGAAGAACCTGTCGGAGGCAGCGGAGGTCTTGCTTGTGGCACACTTCTGGCCCAGGAGAACCTGGTTTGCTGATCTGGTGAGTCTCTCCGTCGGCCCTCTTTGGCGGATACCACCACACAAGATCTTCCTCAGCCAGGGGGCCCTTCAATATCCAGAGCCCCAGTGGTACAACTGGCCATCTGGCACTTGAGAGGGATCTCCTGAGCAGGAGCAGCCTTTCGACCAAGGTCATCTACACCATCCAGGCATCCAGAAGTCCCTTCATGACGATGCCACCTGGAGGTCATTTGCCGACTGGTGCACCTCTTACGAGGTATCTGTGACTTCGGCCACGATTCCCGTCATCCTGGACTTCTTGCAAGATAGACTTAACAAGGGACTAGCACCCAACACTCTACGACGTCAGGTGGCTACAATCTCCACGATACTGGCGCCTGACGAACACTCCTCACTTGGACATCATCCTACTATCTGTAGCTTTCTGACAGGCGCAACCGATTTGAGGCCCCCAGTGGTCCACAGATATCCCTCATGGGACCTCAACGTTGTTCTCCGCGCTCTGATTGGTCCCCCATTTCAGCCACTTCGATTGGCCAGCATTAAGCATTTGACTTTTAAGACCGCCTTTTTGATCACCATCACTTCTGCGTGGCGTATCTCAGAGCTGGCAGCCCTATCAGTTCGGGAGGACTTGTGTTTGATACAACAGGACAGGGTGGTCCTTCTACTGGACCCAATGTTCATCCCCAAAATCAACTCCTGGTTCCACCGGGCCCAGTAGATCATTCTCCCAGATTTTTGCCCGCATCCCAGGCACCCAAGGGAGAAGCGTTGGCACATGCTAGATTTCCGCAGGACACTCCGCAGATATATCAAGCCCACGGCTGTGTTTTGTCATTCAGAATTACTATTCTTTTCTTTCCAACTGGCCTCCCAGGGCAGGAAAGTTTCCTCCTCTACTATTGGTCGGTGGTTGAGGGCCTGCATTGCCCTCGCTCATGTTCTGCAGTCTAAACCTGTGCCTAGCCATATCACGGCACATTCTACTAGGAGTGCCGCCACCATGGCAGCCTGGGCGACGCAGGCACCGATCGAAGAGATTTGCAGGGTGGTCACTTGGACTTCGTTATCTCTGTTCGGAATTACAAGTTGGACAAGTTTGCCTCGGCGGAAGGGGCCTTTGGGAGGCGAGTTCTTCAGGGCATTCATACCAGTGGAGAGACCCTGAACGTGACTGCTTCCCACCCTAGTGACATTTAGCTTGGGTATGTCCCTTACTTGGACTCTCCAGAGCAGCGCCGTGGAAAATGACCATTGGCTTACCTGAAGGGTCGTTTTCAGGGCGCTGCGAAGGAGAGTCCACCCCACCCTTGGGTCTGGTTCTGCTGGTTTCAGTAGGGACGCCTACAGTTCCAGTTGGATTTGTTTCTCGGTTGGATATGGTTTTTGGGATTTATTGTTGGACTTCTCAGACCGTAACAGTTCCACATCTTCATTGAAAAAATCTGAAGATAGTCAGCACCAGAGGCGTGGCTTAAAGTTTCAATTATCCGAATAAGCTTGCAGGCCTGAAGTTCATGTAGAGGTAGTCCTTGATTTAATGACTGTTTGTGTTCTGACCTAGGCTTTCCCAAAAAGCATGAAGGAGATTCCTGGTCCCGGCAGACCCCTTTTATTAAACGAATGTGAATTCTTCTAATTCACATTCAGCAAAGGCCTGGTAAACAGTCTTTCAAAGGTGAAGTTATGACCACAGACTTTAACTAGCTTGGAAAGCTGCCATGTAAACATTTTTTCAGTACTGTGCAAGGAAAGACTTAGCACAGAGCCTCTGAGATTCATAGACAGATATTCACACTGCTGAAATGAACTAATTATAGAACAAACTAATAGTTTACTGCAAAAGCCCACTCACCTTTCACTCCTCTTTTATTTCCTATGGGAAGGGCCATTCACCGTCCACATGTGGCTTTACTCCCAAATTGACTCTGATTTCTTAGCTGTTGTTTTCTTCTGGCAGCTCTGCACATGCGCACACTGGGAACAGGCTCCAGCTGTTCCTCTGCCTCACTGATGTCTGACTCCGAAGGCAGCTGATAACTGTCAGATGGCCTTGGCCCTCTCTCTGCATTGGAAGCCCTCATCCGAGCCTTCCCCAGCCTCCTTATTGTCCGACTCTGCTGCCAGCTCTGCTGGCAGGCCATGATAGTTTGAAGTTACGACAACATTGAAAAAAGTGACGCACAGTGGGCCTCGCCCTTATGACTGTCACAGCATCCCACAATCATCTGGTCAAAATTTGAACACTTGGCATATTTGTTTACCAGAGTCATGAGACCATCATTGGCAACTTTCTCAGCCAGCTTCTGACAAGCAAAGTCAATGAGAGAAGCCAGATTTGTTTAATAATGATTCACAACTGCAGCGATTCACTTAACAACCATGGCAAAAACAGTCATAAAATCAAGTGTGACTCACTCAACCACCGCCTTGTTTACCAATGGAAATTCTGGTCCCAATTGTGTGCATCTGTTGAGGACTATATGTATTGTAATTGTTGTCTTCACATGCAGTGCTCAAACACAGAAAGTACAGTATGTTGCGGTATATATTATGACCCTGCTAAGTGAGTTCCTAAACAATGACAAAAAACAGGTCATTTTTTTTTTATTACATAGACAACAATGGGAAAGGGAGAGGATGGAGAGAAAAAAATGGGGGGGGAGGGAAAACCCATCTTCACATACAATATGTCGTCTAATCACAGGTGCATCCCTACTAAGTTTATACATCCCGTATCTCTCTATTGTATATTTAATAAGCACCACAATAAGCTAGGGTTTAAAAAACAAAAAACAACAAAGTAAAACAAGGGAGAGAGGAAGAAAAAAAAAAGGGTGGGGAAAGGGGGGGAGGCCAAAAAGGACAAAAAAAAAAAAAGTTCAAGAAGAGAGGGGGAAAAGAAAAAAAAAGGGTGGGGGGAGGGGGGAAGGCCAAAAAGGACAAAAAAGGTCCAAAAAGGAAGGGGAAAAAAAAACAAAACAAAAACAAAGAAAGAAAAAAAACCATCATCACATGCAGCATGTCGTTTGATTACGGTTGTTTTAACCTCTACATCTTCAAATAATGTTTACCATCTCAGATATTTCCTCTAATGTAACTAAAGGTCTCATTTTCCTTCTACCATATATATTCAGTTAACATTAGCATTGTTTTCCCCCAGAGAATATACTTCTATTCATTGTTAACCTTGCATTTCATACCTTCAAACAGAGATCTTATTCCTTCATTGTTCAACAAGGCATCGCTGCCTATATATACCAGTTTTCATTTGTTCCCCTACTAGAATTGCCTTATCAGCAGCGAAATATCATTATAATAAATTCTTAACCTTATACATTATATCACCAGACCTTATATTAGTACTTAAAAACAGGTCATTTTGGTCCTACCTACAACAATACTTCCAAAACTTTTTCCGTCATTACCCAAAATTGCTTCTCAAAAAAGTCTTATCAAACGTTGAGGACTGTCCATAACCCCCTTCCTTCAGCAATGTCATAACTCTGAATGGACACCAAACAAATAGTCTTAACCAGGGATGGGCTTCAAAAATTTCAGCAACGGGTCAGTGGTGGGTTCCGTATCTTGCCGTCCAGTGACACCTCCGCGACGCTCCAGCTGCTCGGCGGAGCGTCGCGCAGGCGCTGTATGTGCTGTGTGTGGAAGTGCTGAAGACGTTAAACACAGGTAAGGAGTGCAGGCGGGCGGGTGGGCCCTCTGGAGCACCGGAGCGGAGCGGTACCCGGAGCTCCAGACAAGCTCCGGTACGTCCTTACTGGGGAGTACTGCCTGCAACCCACTACTGCAATAGGTTCTCTGCCTGGTTGCTGGGTGGGTGTGGCCTAGTCAGCCTCTTGCACCATGGTGGGGGGGAGGGTTTCTTCTTCCCCAGGCTCCGGAGGCTTTCCTCGAGTGTCTGGGAGAGTAAAAACTGCCTCCCCTGGGTTCCGGAGAGCTTCTGGAGGCTGGAAATTTGCCCATTTCCAGAACTTCTGGGAGGCCTGTTTTCCCCTCCCCTTGCCTCCACGCGGGCCCTGCACTTACCTTGCTTCCAAAACGGGCCTCCTGGGAGAGGAACGGCGAAGTGGTAGGGGGTGAGCAGGACCAGCCAGGGGTGGGATTTGGAGGTTCTCCAAACCGGCCATAACATTAGTTACGGGTTCTCCCGAACACGGGCCAACCCGTAGCAGCCCACCCCTGGTCTCAACCTGAGGACTCTGTTATAAAAACTGTATCATTGATTGAACTTCACGTCATTTCAACAAACTACAGATGGATTTTTGCCTTAATAGGAATATTTTGGGAGATTTTTGAATATATATTTTAGTGTACCTGGCAAACTTTTAAATCAATTTGAAGATGCATGTTGTGGTGGGTATTTTTTTTTTACCCACTTTTGGATAATTTATCCATATTTGGAAAGTACTGTCCTATAGTGTATTTATGTGTTTGAATAATATGGCTGTCCACTTCACAACTGTGATTCGGGGCAGTGTACAAGGATTAAAACAGTAGCTGCGAACAATGAGTCATGATGCACAAGATAAATAACTCATCCAAAAGCTAGAAACCACAGCAGAAGAAACAGGCAGTTCTTCAAAGCATTGTGAAAAGCTAACAGGGTTTTGCGAATCATCCAGATCTTCATGGGACCAAACACAGCTGATGAGCTGATTTTAAAAAAATATTAAATACGGGAAAGATTAGAGGAGAGATTGGGCACTTTGTAAAGAAGTCAGTCTACAAGAGCCGAGGTGGCGCAGTGGTTAGAGTGCAGTACTGCAGGCCACTTCAGCTGACTGTTATCTGAAGTTCAGCGGTTCTAATCTCACCGGCTCAAGGTTGACTCAGCCTTCCATCCTTCCGAGGTGGGTGAAATGAGGACCCAGACTGTGGGGGCGATATGCTGACTCTGTAAACCGCTTAGAGAGGGCTGAAAGCCCTATGAAGCGGTATATAAGTCTAACTGCTATTGCTATTGCTACATGACAAAAAGCTTTTTAAAGTGTACAAAGCTGTGTTGTACAAAGCCAGATGTATGTATTTCAGTTTACAGTATTCTTAGCAGTGGCCGTTCATAAGAATTCTGGGAGTTGAAGTCTCCACATCTGGAATTGTCCAGTAGGGAAGCATTTTTCTGAAGTTTTAAGCCACATCAAAGATGTCAGCCAAATTATAATTGGGATGGGATGGGAAGGGAAGGGGGAAAATGTTAGATAGATAAGGAATCTGATATTATCTTTTTTCATTAATTAAAATTGAACCACCATTCAAACCAACAGGAGAGCTTACTTTTTCTCTTATGGCTTGTCATTTCATGTTATAATAAGATCATCAAGTTGGAAGGGATCTTAGAGGCCATCCAGTCCAATCCCACCTTTAGTGCAGAATCCACTCTCACAGATGATCATCCAGCCTTCCAGGGAAGAAATATTTCCTGCTTTGTGAGTCAGCTGTTCCTGTGGCTAAAAGAACATTGATTTCTTCCTATTTATTTATGTGTTTGTTTAATTTATGTATAAGCTGCCCAACTCTTATCTCCACTCTGGATGGCATATACCGCATGAAACAATTAAAATAAAACAGAGGCCATGCAAAACAAGCATTTTAGTGGTTGCATTGTAAATTTCCAGGAGTGTTTTTCAATACTAAGTGAATGCAATCCCATCAAATAAACAGTTTTTTATTGTGTCACAGTTACTCTTGCCTTGGTCATGTCCTGTTTGGATTACTGCAATGGGCTCTACATAAGGTTGCCCTTGAAGACTACCCGGAAAACTTCACCCGGTCTAGAATTCAACAGCACACATATTAATGGGGTCCCTTAAATTTTCCCTTTTTGCTGGGCAAGCAGCACTGGCTTCTGGTTTCCTTACAAATGCAATTTAATATATCTTCCTCTTTAAAGCCCTAAATGGCCCAAGGCCAGGGTTTTCAAGAAAAGATTTGGACCACCGTTTGTCTGGGATGGTATAAGGCCGCGATGGCGAGCCTATGGCACACGTCCCTGAAGTGGCATGTGGAGCCATGTTGCCTGGCATGCACAGTGTCATCTGTTCCTCTTTTCTGCCGCGCATGCACCCATGACGATCAGTAGCCTTTGGTTTGTGCGGCAGTGCTGGGAACTGGAAGAGCTGGTCTTCCATTTTCAGGCGTGAGCATGAGCGCTGGCCAGCTGATCGCCAAGAGTGCATGCGCGCCAGTAACCGGAAGACTAGCTGTCCGGTGCGCATGCGCACACCGGAAACCAGATGTTCATTTACCGGCACACACATGCCCCCTGGGCAGTTCCTCTTCTGGGTTACAGCCCAGACTGCGGCCGCGCGAGTGATTGTGGGTGCACCTCGGTTCGCCCACATAACACCTATCCTCCATGAGCTGCGCTGGCTACCTGTTGATCTCCAGGTGCGCTTCAAGGTGCTACTTACCACCTATAAAGCCCTTCATGGTAGTGGATCTAGGTACTTGAGAGACCGCCTCCTGCCAATTACCTCCTCACGACCCATTAGATTGCATAGATTGGGCCTCCTCCGAGTTCCATCTGCCAGTCAGTGTCGACTGGCGACTACGCGGAGGAGAGCCTTTTCAGTTGCAGCTCCAACCCTTTGGAACGATCTCCCCGTGGAGATTCGTACCCTCACCACTCTCCAGACCTTCCGCACAGCCCTCAAGACCTGGCTATCCCGTCAGGCCTGGGGTTAAAGATTATATTCCATCCCCGCCCGAATGTTGAATGAATGTTGCTTTACTCTTTTAATTATGTATTGTCCTATATGTCTTTGTATGTTTCCCCTTCCTATATAAGTTGTAAATAAATAAATAAACTTAACTACTAACTACAACTACAACTACAGACGAGCGTGCTCACTCCCTTTTCGGCACTTGGTGGCGAAAAGGTTCGCCATCACTGGTATAAGGTCTCCTGCCTTGGACAAGAGGTTGGATTAGAAGACCTCCATAGTCCCTTCCAATCCTATGAGTTTATGATTCTCTTTGTGGGACCTTAGAAGACCTCCATAGTCACTTCCAACCCTATGAATTTATGATTCTCTTTGTGGGACGATCTTTTCCTAAGGACATCTACCCATCCTCCCAGGTCAGATAAGGGGTGTGTGTGCAGTTTTAGTCCCTTCCCCTAAATATTGCCATCTGATGGAAGGGTAGCCTTTTCCATGGCAGTCCCTGTCCTATGGAACACCTTGCCCCTTGAATGTTGCCAGGCTTCCATCCTTTTAGCCTTGTGTTGAGGGACATAGTGGCTCAGTTCGAATCCCTAGTGCCGCGTAACCGAGTGAGCTCCCGTTACTTGTCCCAGCTTCTTCCAACCTAGCAGTTCGAAAGCATGTAAAAATGCAAGTAGAAAAATACGAACCACCTTTGGTGGGAAGGTAACAGCATTCCGTGCGCCTTTGGCGTTTAGTCATGCTGGCCACATGACCATGTGTTCGGACAGCCCTGGCTCTTTGGCTTTGAAACAGATATGAGCACTGCCCCCTAGAGTCGGGAACAACTAGCGCATATGTGCGAGGGGAACTTTTACCTTTAACTTAAGCTTTGAAGATCTCCTCCTCCAAGCTCTGGGATAAGAGACTATATGACTTGGCACCAGGTTTTTGTTGTCTATAATGGGTTTAGTTTTAGTTTTATTATGGTTTTTGATGTTGCTTTGCTTGGAGCTACCCAGAGTTGGTAATAAATTGGGCAGTTCTATAAATGTTTTAAATAAAGAAACTCCTCTACTTCTCTGTGGCTTTAAAAACAATGTGTGTGCATGGAGTGAATTATGGACCCTTGTTATAAGCATGAAAACTGTAGAGGCATAATAGTTTCATTAGGAACAGCCACACGATCACATTATAGGTTGTCCTCGACTTGCAACAACAGTTCATTTAGTGACCATTCAGTTTTACAATGGCACTGAAAAAAGTGACTTAGGACGACCGTTTTTCACAGTTATGCAGCATCCCCATGCTCATGGCATCAAAATTCAGAGGCTTGGCATCTGGTTCATGCTTGCAGTGTCCCAGGGGGCCATGTGATCATCTTTTGCGACCTTCCGACAAGCAAAGTCAATGGGGAAGCCAGATTCACTTAACGGCCGGGTTACTAACTTATCAACTGTAGTGATTCATTTAGCAACGGTGGCAAGAAATGTTGTAAAATGGGGCAAAACTCATTTAGCCAATGTCAGACTTAACAACATAAATTTTGGGCCTGGATCCTTAACATGGGTTTCCTGGGTTTATAAAATCATTTGTCTTTGGAAATGCAGTTCATCCTAGGCGGATAAAAGTGCAGGAGGAGGTCAAAAGTGTTTGTAATGGTGACGAGAAGGACCAGGGGAGACATGAGAGCAGTGTTACAATATTTGAGGGGCTGCCACAGAGAGGAAGGGGTCAAGCTATTCTCCAAGATACCTGAAGGCCAGACAAGGAATAATGGATGGAAACTGAACAAGGAGAGATTCGACCTGGAAATAAGGAGAAATTTTCTGACAGTGAGAACAACCAACCAATGGAACAGAAGTTGCCTTCGGAAGTTGTGGGAGCTTCATCACTGGAGGCTTTCAAGAAGAGACTGTCAGAAATGGTGTAGGGTCTCCTGCTTGGGCAGGGAGGGGTTGGACTAGATGACCTACAAGGTTCCTTCCAACTCTGTTAATCTGTTAAATCTGTTAAAGGTCATAGACCTATGGCTACAGACCTAAAGACCATGGCTATAAAATCTCCAGGAGCAATCAAGGATTGATTGATTCAATCAAGGAGAGAAGAAACATATAACTAAGGAGAAATTTCCTGAGAACAATTAACCAGTGGAACAGCTTGTCTCCAGAAATTGTACGTGCTTCAACATTGGAGACTTTCAAGAAGAGACCGGACAGCCACTTGTCTGAAATGATAGGGTCTCCTATTGGAGCAGGGGTTTGGACTAGAGGACCTCCAAGATCCCTTCCAACTATTCTACGTTCTGTGTTCTAATTTTGGATCGGTTCCTCTTTCTGAGCCCCAAATCCATTGGGGTGAGTGGTTAAGACTGGGATCAGGGAAATGCTGCTTTTGGATATATCATCTTCCTGTTTTTTTCCTCCCCATTTTTCCCCGTCCTTCATTTCAGAAATAGATTCAAGATCTACCGTATGTGAAGCTTGCTCATTAGTCCTGTAAGCCCCTGGGAATTACACTCCTCCTTTCCAAAAGCCTTTGATGTATATTGGATTATATCTATTTTTAATTGTAGTAGTAGACCACAAGCCCTGCTTTACGCATTAGCATCCCTTTGAAGTTCCCAACTGTGGGATTTCCCTCTCCCTGCTTTAAAAAAAAACAAAACAAAAATAATTTATTCTTTTTTTAAAAAAAAGTGGGTGTGGAAACAGAAATGCTAAAGCGGTATTCTTCTCTTGATGGACACTAATACATTTCTCCTTATGTTGAGGTCAACATCGGGTAAGGCACGGTGGGGAGCAAACAGCTACACGGGGTGAAGTCACATAGCCACCCCCCACCCCCCTATTTAGGGGGGCGGGGGGGGCAAAAGTTTCTTTTGGAAACCGAGTTGACAAGCCTTTCATCTTTTCAAAGAGATCAAATTGACATGGGAGCCAATCTGGAGACCCCAGAAGATTCCTGACCGGGGGTAGGGTGGGGGTTTTCATGGACAAAAGAGAAGAAGGTCCTTTAGATACAGCTGATGGATGGACGCTGATGGATTGAAAGTAGACCTCTCTGCTTTTCTGGCCCCTCTTCCTCTTTTTTTCCCCCCTAACCAAAACACGGCTTCCAACCTTCTTAGTTTGTTTACTTACTTGGGTTTGATGGGTGGCATCCTTTTGGTTGTGAATAGCCTTTCCCTTGACAGGGACTTCTTTCTTCTCTTTGGCTGCAGGGTTTCGTTCCCATGAAAAGCTCAAGGGCTGCTTTTGTGTTGCCTAAAGTCAACAGAGGGTTTTCTTTCCTTTTGCTTGGGAAGCTGTCGGGGCACATGAGTTGTTTTGTTTTGTTGCTTAAGTCCATGGCGGATCTGCCTCCTTCTGCCCCCTGATTTCCATCCCAATGGGCTGAGGGGTTTTTTTTCCCCTCCCTGCCCTCCTGAGAATCTTGTGGCCATATGGTAATTTCAGGGGTGACTCTGAATAGCTAGCTCAGGATCCGTGTGGAATTCAGGTGCTTCAAAAGCTAAGTAGACTGCTGTTTTCTAGTGGGGGGAAGGAGTAGAATAGAATGAAATAACTTAGAAGGGAAGAGTTCTGTTGGAAAGGATTTAAATCCCCCCCTGCTTAATATCAGAAAACAAATCTATGTTGATATTGGCAAATTGTCTCCAGGAAGTCCAGAACAATAGAAGATAGAAGATTCTATGAGTTTGTGCCAAAGACGATTAGAGGACTGGAGGCTGAAAAACATATGAAGAACGGTTGCAGCCACTGGGTATGTCTACTTTAATGAAAAGCATGTCTAGGGGAGACACGATAGCAGTGTTCCAATATCTCAGGGGTTGCCACAAAGAAGAGGGAATCAAGCTACTTTCTAAAGCACCTGAGGGTAGAACAAGAAACAATGGGTAGAAACTAATCAAGGAGAGAAGCAACTTAGAACTAAGGAGAAATTTCCTGACAGAACAATTAATCAATGGAACAACTTGCCTCCAGAGTTGTGAATGCTCCAACACTGGAAGTTTTTAAGAAGATGTTGGATAACCATTTGTGGTATAGGGTTTCCTGCCTAATCAGCAGATTGGATTAGAAGACCACCAGGGTCCCTTCCGACTCTGTTATTCTATTCATAAATGCATAGAACCTTAGGGCTTGAAGGGACCTTGGAGGTCTTCTAGTCCTAGACCCTAGTCACGGTGCAGGAGTCTTATATCATCCCAGTCAAATGGTTGTCTTGTCTGGTTTTGAAAACCTCCAGTGATGGAGGACGCTCAACCTCAGGATTCCACTGATTGATTGCTCTTACTGTCAGGAAATTTGTCCTTACTTCTGGGTTGCATCTCTCTTTGACAAGCTTCCACCCATTTCTTGCGTTGCCCTCAGGTGCCCTAGAGAATAAGTCAATCTTCTCTTCTTTGTGACAGCCCCTCAAATACAGAAAGACAGCTGTCGTGCCTCCCCCATCCTTCTCTTCGTTAGCCTAGACATACCAAAGTCCTTCAACTGTTCGTCATACAATTTAGCCTCCAGACTGAATCTTCAGCTCAAGGTTGAACTGTGGAGTTCTTGCTTTCTGAGTGTAATTGTTTCCTTGCAGACGTTTCATTACCTGACTTGGTAACCTCATCAGTGCTAGGGAGTGCAGAGGAGAAGAAGAGAAGAAAGGGCTGAGATGCTGAAAGTCCCTGGTTTTATGCCCTCTCTGGCCTTTGATCTTGATCTTGTATTCTGATTGGATGTCAGACTCCCATGGGGCCATGCAGGGGCAACTCTCTAGGCTGCGTTTTGAATCCAGGTTTGGTTGAGTTCTCCGATGCCATGTGGGGAGTTGGGTAAAGGGTTAATACTAGCATGCCTTGATCCCATCACCCTGGAGCCGAAGGGGAGAACTCTTTATTATGTAAAGGGACTGACCTGGACATCTTAATGGCCCATTGACAAAGTGGGTGAGGGCAGGAAGCCACCCACGCTATTCTGCCTTTAAAACATGTTTCTTCCTTTTCACATCCAGGGAAATATTCTGCCTTTTCAATATTTCCTAGGATATTTCATTTTTCTGGGGGAGGGCTGGGTGATAACTTCCTACAGTTTGCTCCCGCTAGCTCACTCACTAGCACTGATGAGGCTACCTAGTTGGGTAATGAAACGTCTGCAAGCAAATAACCCAGTTCAGAATACACCTAGGATAGTGATGGCGAACCTTTTTGTTGTTGGGTGCCAAAATTGCAAGGGGGCACGTGTGATAGCACACGCATGTACCGGCATTCATAATGCAAAACGTGCCCCCACATATGCATGCGCGCACAACCCCCTCCCTCGCCCCCTCCCCCTACACGTGCCGCACTAGTCGCCTCCAAGCTGACCTTGGTATTTCCTCTGGGGGAGGCCGTTTTCGCCCTCCCCAGGCTCCAGGAAAGTCTCACACATTTGCCATTTTTGTGCTTTGTATTCTTCTCATTGTCTAACGCAAGTAGCAATAGCAATAGCAGTAGACTTATATACCGCTTCATAGGGCTTTCAGCCCTCTCTAAGCGGTTTACAGAGAGTCAGCATATTGCCCCCAACAATCTGGGTCCTCATTTTACCCACCTCGGAAGGATGGAAGGCTGAGTCAACCCTGAGCCGGTGAGATTTGAACCGCTGAACTGCTGATCTAGCAGTAGCAGTAGACTTATATACCGCTTCATAGGCCTTTCAGGCCTCTCTAAGCGGTTTACAGGGAGTCAGCATATTGCCCCCAACAATCTGGGTCCTCATTTTACCCACCTCGGAAGGATGGAAGGCTGAGTCAACCCTGAGCCGGTGAGATTTGAACCGCTGAACTGCTGATCTAGCAGTAGCAGTAGACTTATATACCGCTTCATAGGCCTTTCAGGCCTCTCTAAGCGGTTTACAGGGAGTCAGCATATTGCCCCCAACAATCTGGGTCCTCATTTTACCCACCTCGGAAGGATGGAAGGCTGAGTCAACCCTGAGCCGGTGAGATTTGAACCGCTGACCTGCTGATCTAGCAGTAGCCTGCAGTGCTGCATTTAACCACTGCGCCACCTTGGCTCAGTCCAACTTCAGTGTTCGGAGATACTACACTCCAGGCTCTTCCTCCCTTTAGGTCCCTGCCTGATCACTTAAACATCTGTCTGCTTTGGAGGTGAAGGCTGTGTCCCTCCAGGTGTTGCTAAGCCCCCCCACCGTATGGCAGCTCCAAACAGCGCCAGCCGCAGAGGGATACTGGGAATTGCTGCTCGGCAACAGTTGGAAAGTCATTGGGTTTCCCACCTCGGGTGAAAACATAGCAGTAAAGGACTGTGCTTGCTCTGGTTTAATTTGTATTGCCCGCAGTCAGTGGTCTCCCAACCAGGAGCTGTGAGCCTTCCTCTTAAGTGATTGATTATGCCAGTTGGCGAGAGTAAGCGGTCTTAAAGTTTTAGAAGAAACGGGTGGGAATTCTGCCGAATTTTAGAAGGCTTCCTCTTCTGTCCAGCTGAGATGGGGAGAAGAAAACTGTCTCTGTGGCCCCTTGTCTTTCTAAATAGCAAACTTGAAAAGGGGCTCAGAGTAAGGATTTAGCCCTGTGTTTGAGGATCTGGAATACTGCAATGTGCTCTACATGGGGCTGCCCTTGAAGAGCATCCGGCGACTTCAGCTAGTACAGAACGCGGCCGCGCGAGTGATTGTGGGTGCACCTCGGTTCACCCACATAACACCTATCCTCCGCGAGCTGCGCTGGCTACCTGTCGAGCTCCGGATGCGCTTCAAGGTGTTATTAGTCACCCATAAAGCCCTCCATGGTAGTGGATCTGGATACTTGAGAGACCGCCTTCTGCCAATTACCTCCCTGCGACCAATAAGATCACATAGATTAGGCCTCCTCCGTATTCCATCGGCCAGCCAATGCCGGCTGGCAACTACAAGGAGGAGGGCCTTCTCAGTAGTAGCCCCGACCCTTTGGAACGAGCTCCCCGTGGAGATTCGTACCCTCTCCACCGTCCAGGCCTTCCGCACAGCCCTTAAGAACTGGCTAGCCCGTCAGGCCTGGGGACAAGGATAGCCGCCCCTCCCGAATGATGAATGTATGTTGCTTACTATTTTATTATATGTTTCTATGTCAATGTCTGTATTTCCCCCTCCCTGGTTTTATGTGAGCCGCCCTGAGTCCCCTCAGGGAAAAGGGCGGCCTACAAATATTAATAAATCTCTAAATCTCTAAATCTCTCTTCATTCCCATCTAAGCTTGCTTTGGCTGTCTTATCACATTTGGCTGCTTATGACGGATATTCCCAAAGAAGCCCTGCCAGAATGTTGATTAAAAGTTATAGATTAAAAGAATCCTGTTTCAAAAGAGTATTTGAACTGAATCGGATCCTCCTGGTTTGAGTATCTGATTCCAAAAGTGACCAATTCAGTGCTTGTAGCTGGTTTTTGAGGAGGCACCGTTGATAAGTGGTGCCTTGGATGGTCGTTTCCAACTTCGGTGGCATCTTTGAATATTGAACAGTAGTTGTTTCTTCTTCTTCTTCTTCTTCTTCTTCTTCTTCTTCTTCTTCTTCTTCTTCTTCTTCTTCTTCTTCTTCTTCTTCCGTGTTGTTTTTTTAACTTGTCTATCTTATTTTTATTTTCTTTCTTTTATTTCCCCTCTCTATAAGCCGCCCAGAGTCCTCCAGGATTAGGCGGCCTATAAATAAAATTATACTTGAAATTTGAAACAACTTCTTCTTCTTCTTCTTCTTCTTCTTCTTCTTCTTCTTCTTCTTCTTCTTCTTCTTCTTCTTCTTCTTCTTCTTCTTCTTCTTCTTCTTCCTCCTCCTCCTCCTCCTCCTCCTCCTCTTCTTCTTCTGCTTCTGCTTCTGCTTCTTCTGCTTCTGCTCCTCCTCCTCTTCTTTTTTTTCTTCTCCTCCTCCTCCGCTTCCTCCCCCTCCTGTTCTTCTTTTTTCTCTTCTCTCCTCTTCTTCATCATCTTCTTCATCCTCTTTATCCACCTCCTATCCTTTATCCATCTTTGTTGCTCTTCTCTGCACTCTTTCTAGAGTCTCAACATCTTTTTTTATATCGTGGCAACTGTGATGATGATTCCAATATTAATCATGTATCAAATATCATTCAGCCAAAGTAATTTGCAATTCCTGATATACCAATGCCAAATCTACTATTAGTTTTAATCCAGTTATGTCTACTGCATGAACTCTTGTCACAAATTCCACAATTACTACACAGGTTTTCACGAATCCACATTTTCCCATGGAAAGCTGGTACTTGTCAAATTCATGACATCCTTCCCTCCTCCTTGGGGTATAATTGAGTTCAAGTGTAGTGTATTGGGCCTAACTGAAATAAACACTTTTCAACTTTGCCGACAGTTAAGTGCAAGAAAAGCTCCTGCATTTTAAATGAGTAACTGGATAGTAGGCTCTTCAACTGACAGCTCCATTCTCTGTTGGCTGAAATGTTCAATCTGTTGTGTTACTTGCTGGCATTTCCACTTGGCTAAGGGTATTTCGGTTGGGGTTTTTTAATGTTTAGATGTGTTTACAGAAAGTTCATCTAAACTTTATGAATCCATTTGCCACTGTACAAAACTCTGCTATTGGTAAGGTGCCTAATCGGTTTGCAAACTGGGAAATTTTGCATTGCACAGAAATATTAGTTTTGGTTTGCTAAGTTGGTCCTATCTTTAGATAAAGATGGTTCCGAATAGGAGAAAATGCTAGTTATTTGAAATGCTGCTTTTTTTTTTCTTGGCACGTTTTCTTCCCACTGACTATTAAAATAGAAATTGCTTTGAGAAAAGGAGAAAATGGCAGTCACAGTTACATGGATGGGAAGGGGGCTTCTTGGCTTATCTTGACTAAGGGCTAACCAGAAGATACTGTATGTTTGTAACCCAATTACACTTAGGCTATGTGTACTAAAAGGCTATGTATACCGTAATTGTGGCCTGGGCTACAAAGAATAATATACACTGCCATTGTATGGAGAGATCAGTGGTGGGATTCAAATTTTTTTACTACCGGTTCTGTGGGCGTGGCTTGGTGAGCATGGCATGGCTTGATGGGCGTGGCTTGGTGGGCATGGCAGGGGAAGGATACTGTAAAATCTCCATTCTCTCCCCATTCCAGGGGAAGGTCACTGCAAAATCCCCATTTCCTCCTGATCAACTGGGACTTGGGAGGCAGAGAATAGATGGGGGCGGGGCCAGCCAGAGGTTCTCCGAACTACTCAAAATTTCCTCTAGCAATTCTCCAGAACTGGTCAGAACCTGCAGAATACCACCTTTGGTAGAGATGGAATTAGCTTTAATATTGACTTTACTATTAGAATTAACAGGGATTTTATGTACAGGTAGTCCTCAGCTTACGACCACAATTGAGCCCAAAACTTCTGTTGCTAAGTGAGACATTTGCTAAGTAAAATTAAGTGAATTTTGCCCCATTTTATGACTTTTCTTGCCATAGTTGTTCAGTGAACCGTTGCAGTTGTTAAGTTAGTAACGTGGTTGTTAAGCAAATCTGGCTTCCCCATTGACTTTGCTTGTCAGAATGTCGCAAAAGGGGATGACCTGAACCTGGGACACAGCAAGAGTCATAAATATGAGTCAGTTGCCAAGCATCTGAATTTTGATCATGTTACCATGGGGATGCTGCAATGGTCATAAGTAGGGAAAACAGTCATGAGTCACTTTTTCCAGTGCCATTAAAACTTTGAATGGCCACTAAGCAAAGTGTTGTAAGTCGAGGACTACCTGTATTTTGTGTGCTTGGCAACTGGCCCGTATTTATGTTTGTTTGCTACATCATGTGGCCACCTGCCCTCAATTTATGACATTGTTATTGGGAATTGCACTTGCTTCTGGTTTCTGGCAAAAACTGGCCCAGAGCAAGCAATGGATTCACTTAGTGACCATGGTGTTCTCTTGATGATTCTGGCGCATGTTTTATGACTGCTGCAAAAAAAGGTTATAAAATCGGGTCAGTCACAGGATGGCTTGTTTTACAACTCCTAGGACTTCTGAATGTAATTGCCAAGCTCAATTGCTGTCATAAGTCGAGGACCACCTGTGTGATCCTACAGCAGGCTGCATCTGGCCCGCAGGCTGTGTAGAACTGGCCCACAGGGCTGCCCTGGAAACAATGAAGGGCCAGTCCACGGTGCCTCTGCCAGTGAAAATGGAGCACGGGATGGACGGGCGTGGCCCACCTGGGCTCCATTTTCGGCTGTGATGGCCTCCTGCATCCCTTTACCAGCGAAAGCAAAGCTTGGGGAGGCCGAGTGATGGCTACTCTCATTCCGGCCACCCCTACCCTCTGGACTCTCAAACACAACCCTGATGCGGCCTCAGTGAAATCAAGTTTGAAACCCCTGTCCTACAGATGCTGACATTTAAGGAATAAAGTGATCGGTTCCTTCTAATCTGTTTTGTTATCAAATCATAGCACTTTCTTACCAGTATTTCAGTGAAGGTCGTGTTGGAAAAGTTATCGCAGGCTTATGGCTGAATGTAGACCGATCTGGCCTTCGTAGGTAGGTGGCTGGAGTGGGAGACATCTCATTTTGAGCGTGGGAAGGAAAATTGGACTATGTTTGATATATTATTGACTAAAAGCCTTGAGGAGAATAACTATGGCTGAGTGGTAGAGCACCTGGGTTGCTTTCAGAAGTCCTCCTTCTGTCTCCAGATTGGGCTAAGGAAGATCTGCAGCTTGAGTTGAGTTCAGCGTTGGCAACGTGGAGTGAAAACGGCCCCTTGAGTTGACTCGGTGTGAAGCATGTTCATAAACGCTTCAGATGGACCTCGCGACGCAGCAAATGGTGGATGCCTCCATCTGTCTCACAAAAGCTTCCTTTCAGCCAGAGTTTCACAGCCAGGCATCCATTATGAACTTCCTCTCTTTAACCCACCATCTCCTTTCTCCATTGAGTTTCCATTGTTTTTGGAAAAGGGCCAGTTCAGCCCTCCCACCCACCCCCTCCCTCCAAAATCCCTCGGGAATAGCCAGATGGACTCACAACAAGAGTTTTGTTGGCAACGTCTTTGTACCCTCAAAGAGAGAAAGAGAGAGAGAAAGACCTAGATTTGTTGGCCTTTTGAGAACTGTGAAGGCTGCTGGGATGGGACGGGGAGAAACTTGAGAGCTCTGGGGTAGAGCTTTGACGATGCCAAAATACCCCTGGAGCTGCAGCTGAGCCTCGACACCTTAGCAACGGGCACTGTTGTAAAAAAAAGGTCAGTGGGAAGCCAGGAATCCTTAGGCAAATATACTGCCAGTTGGGGCTTGTAAGAATTACTGCCGGTTGCAAATGTTCAGGTGGTATGAGACAGAGAGCTGTTTTCTTTTGCATGTAACTTGAGATGCACTGCCTTGCGGCAAGGGGTGGGAAGCTGAGGCTTTGTGAAGGCCAAGGAAACCTTAATTATCATGAAGGTCACATACCGAGGCCTTCTACACCCCATCTTAGACAGGTGGTTGGTATACAACAGGGGTGTCAAACTCGATTTCATTGAGGGCCTAATCAGGGTTGTGTTTGGCCTCGGTATATGTGTGTGTGTGTGTGTGTGTGTGTGCGTGTGTGTGTGAACCAGGGTGGGCGTGGCCAGCTCGATGTCACTTCTGTATACTGCATTCAGTTTTGGTCTCCACAATGTAAAAAAAGATGTGAAGGCTCTAGAAAGAGTGCAGAGAAGAGCAACAAAGATGATTAGGGGACCGGAGGCTAAGAATGAATAATTGTTGCAGGAACTGGGTATGTCTAGTTTAATAGAAAGAAGGACTAGGGGAGACATGATAGCAGTGTTCCAATATCTCAGGGGCTGCCACAAAGAAGAGGGAGTCAAACTATTCTGCAAAGCACCTGAGGGCAGAACAAGAAGCAATGAGTGGAAACTAATCAAGGAGAGAAGCAACTTAGAACTTAGGAAGAATTTCCTGACAGTTAGAACGATTAATCAGTGGAACAGAAGTTGCCTCCAGAAGTTGTGAATGCCCCAACACTGGAAGTCTTTAAGAAGATGTTGGATAGCCATTTGTCTGAAACGATATAGGGTTTCCTGCCTAGGCAGGGGGTTGGACTAGAAGACCTCCAAGGTCCCTTCCAACTCTGCTTTTGTATTGTATTGTATTGAATTGAATTGTATCGTATCGTATCATATCATATTGTATTGTGTCGGGGCCGCCTGTAGTGGTCCAAGATCTCTGCCAGCGAAAATGGACTCTCAAAGTGCACACGAAGTGAACTGGTACTTACGCCGGTAGGAACCCCCACCCCTGCTCTAAACGTATAATAAGAGTACAGGTAGTCCTTGACTCACAACAGTTGGCTTAATGATCATAGTCACAACAGCACAGAAAAAAGTGACACAAGACCATTTTTCCCACTTAGGACCATTGCAGCATCCCCATGATTGCGTGATCAAGATTCAGATGCTTGGCAACTGATTCATACTTACGACGGTTGCAGCGTCCCGGGGTCACGTGATCCTCTTTGCAGCCTTCCAACAAGCAAAGTCAATGGGGAAGCCAGATTCACCTAACAACGGTGTTATTGACTTAGCAACTGCAGTGATTCACTTAACCACTGTGGCTAGGAAGGTCGTAAATGCGGCAAAACCCACTGAACAAATGCCTGTACTAGGATTAAAACCTTATTGCAATTTGATTATCGGCATCCTATTTTTTCCCAGTGATTTTCTTGAGCCGGATAATCAGAGAATGCATTTAGGAAAGAGATCTACTTCCCTTAGCCCTCCTACCTCTTGACAATAGTCCTGAATCCCCTTCTTCTTCTTCTTCTTATTTTTAATACAGAAAGATCACCCTTTGTTGTCTTAAAATGATCTCAATGCAAAGGACAGCAACTTAGAAATTTTAATTAGGAACACCCTATTTGCATCCGTCCTTAACACCTTGCTCTGATTATTTGAAGGGTATTTATAGATTAGCCCACTCCTTCCTAAAATGTCACCTTTATCAATTTAAAACACAGTTATACTGTTGGTCAGGATCCAAACACTGCCCAGGCCAGAAGGACTTTGGACTTCTAAGTAGGAAATAGGGAGTGAAATAGTGAAATTTTCTCACTCAACTCCATGCCACAAGCGCGGCTGCTTTGGAAAGGAAGAGCGCAGTCAGATGTTGAGCTAGTAAACGGTGAACAAGGGGAGGGGGGAAAGTCTGCTGTCAGTGAAGCTGTCAAAAAGTCCACCTGGAGGACTTGAGCTGAGTGGCCGAAAACCTGCTTTGAATACTGAAGATCCCAAAGTTCAAATCAAGGCACCTCCAGGTAAGTTATGGAACATCACGGAGAGCGACCGCACGGCTAATCAACATGGACAGGTCTGTGCTGGAGGGTCCAGCTGTCTGACTGGAATCTTGTTTTAAGATCCAAGTTTTGATATTGCCTAAAACAATCAAAGAGTAGGATTAGGGGAAGGACATGATAACTATCTTCCAGTACTATTCAGAGAGAAGAAGGGTTCTCAAAAGGCCAACAAATCTAGGTCTTTCTCTCTCTTTCTCTCTTTGAGGGTACTTGTTCCCCAAAGCACCAAAGGGCAGGACAAGAAGTACCGTATTTTTCCCCAGTATAAGACGCTCCGGAGTATAAGACGCACCTTAGTTTTGGGGGAGGAAAATAAGAAAAAAAAATTCTGCCTCTGTCTACCAGCATCTATCGGCATTCATCCCACTACCATCCTTAACAAACATCCTGATCAGCTTCAGCACATTTGTTTGCTGGTTGTGAATTTTTTGACAGAGCAACAATGAAATCACTTGCCACCCAACATTGGAAATAGATTGTACATCCGCTTGATTAGGATGGAGTGAAATCTTCTGACTTGAACAGGGATTGGAGGAGAAGTAGCGGTCTCCAAGGTGCCTTCCAGACATACGTTTTTATTTCAAAAGATCCAGAGTCATAGTCTAAATTAACAGATCAGTTCGCTAATCTTAACTTTCCTTTTGTCGGTTCCTTCCTTTTGAATATAATTCTTTAAATTGATGAATTTTTCCAGGGAAAGACAAGAAAGTTCAAGCAGAGCTACTTCACCATCACTGTATGGAAATTGGCCATATTTTATTTACCTGAAGCTTTGCCTCCAAATTGGGGGGGGGGGGCGGAATTTTGATTGTGTGTGTGTTTTATTCTAGGATAGATATACTCTCCCCAAAAAATCTATATCTATCTATCTATCTACCTATCTACCTATCTACCTATCTACCTATCTACCTATCTACCTACCTACCTACCTACCTACCTACCTACCTACCTACCTACCTATCTATCTATCTATCTCACTCTCTCTCTTGCTCTCTCTCTCTCTCGCTCTCTCTTTCTCTCTCTCTCTCTCTCTCTCTCTCTCTCTCACACACACACACACTGCTGAATTACTATTCTCAGCAGCTAATGTCAACTTCACCATCTGTGAGGGAGGCAGGGACTTGAAATGTTGTTGTTAGTCATGTCCGACCCAGCACGACTCCATGGACAACGTTCCTCCAGGCCTTCCTGTCCTCTACCATCCTCCCGGAGTCTATTTAAGCTCACGCCTACTGCTTCGGTGACTCCATCCAGCCACCTCATTCTCTTCCGTCCCCTTCTTCTTTGGCCCTCCATCTTTCCCAGCATGAGGCTCTTCTCCAGGGAATCCTTCCTTCTCATTAGGTGGCCAAAGTATGTGAGTTTCCTCTTCAGGATCTGGCCTTCTAAAGAGCAGTCAGGGTTGATCTCCTCTAGGACTGACCGGTTGGATCGTCTTTGGTTGAATTTATTCTGAAGACATCTCACTTTCATGCAAAGCAAGACAAGGACAGAGAGGAAACGTCTTTTTAAAGGTTGATTAAAAGATATCTTCATTATTAAACTAGCAAAAAAGCATTTATTCAAGTTAAATGTTGTGACGCCCACTGGTTGCAGAAATTAGCACCCAAATCAGCCCTTAGGAAACAGGGCTCTAGAGATTGTTTGCTCTGATAAAGTTGCTGTTCTTACATTTCTGTGAAGTTTTGTGAGGTTACTGGTGAGGTTACAGGGCTGAGCCTTTTGGTTGTCAAGCAGCTCCAATCCAGCCCACTAATCCTTATTGACTTAATCCAAGTGTCTATAGGGTTGCAGCCTTGATAGACAAGCTATGCGGATGTACCCCATGAAAAAATTACGTTGCCGAGAAATTCAGCTTTCGGATATCTTGAGATTTTCTGCCCGCAGAGTTTTCGTTTAAGCTGCCATTGTAGTGCAACAGTGCCAAGCTATTGATTGAGCTAAATGAAATAATGAGCGCTGAGAAGAGGATGATGGCATTTCTGTGCTAGTTCCTTAAGTATTTGAGCTTGTTGTTTTTAGCCAAGTCAGACTAATCTACTGCCAGCTAGCAAAATGGTAATATTTACTAATGCATAATTTTTATCTGTTCTGACTGCTGTGTTTGTTTAAGAGATTAAGCTTTATTTGAGTTTCTCAGAAAAGGCTTATCAGCACCAGATTGTCTCCTTGTCTGCGCAATGTATAAACACTCTGAAAGCCCGGTTCATTTATATATTTATTTTATTTGGAAAAAAAATAATAATCAGGGTGCATCCAGATGGCAATTTCTCATGAGCCTCATTTAGAGTTCTAGCGTGCAACTGGGAGCATGGGAATTCTTCCAAAGAAAAAGACTCAGCTCCACATCCAAGAAGCTGATGTGAAGGTTTTTTCCAGTCATCTTTGCTTCTTCTTGCATTAGTCAATGAGAATATAACCTAAAATAAACAATGAGGGAAATTCTTCAGTATTTTTTTAAAATGCTCACTTGGTTTGGAAGAGAATGCTTTGAAATTTCTTTTCTAGAAGAAGAATGGATGCGAGATGCCTCCACAAGTATTTATGATAACTCGCCACTGCCAACTCACCACAGCTAACTCACCACAATCAACTCACCACGGCCAACTCACCACAGCTAACTCACCACAGCTAACTCACCATAGTCAACTCAACATGGCCAACTCACCACAGCTAACTCACCATAGTCAACTCACCATGGCCAACTCACCACAGCTAACTCACCATGGCCAACTCACCACGGCTAACTCACCACAGCTAACTCACCACAGCTAACTCACCATAGTCAACTCACCATGGCCAACTCACCACAGCTAACTCACCATAGTCAACTCACCATGGCCAACTCACCACAGCTAACTCACTATGGCCAGCTCACCACAGCTAACTCACCATAGTCAGCTCACCATGGCCAACTCACAGTGGGACAACTTTCTGCAGGAAAGTGCTCCAGGCAGGCTCCGATATGCCCGTACCGGGGCGTACCGTCTGCAACCCACCACTGGATACCTCCCAGAATTTCTTGCCAGCATTGACAATGGAATTCAGTGAGTTGTAGTTCCCAATATTAGATGCAGGGCAACTCTGAAATGTTATATTTAACAACCCTGAAGAATAAAAACATTAGGAGGCTACTTTGCCTAATTCTTAGAAGACAACCATTTTTCTACTTATAAGAGTTGGATTGGCTCAAGCCCCGCACTCATGTTTTGGATAGAACTCCTATCCCTGGGTCCCTTGCCTGGTCCCTCAATGCAGAACTTATCCGCTAAAGATAGGTAATAGTATCCTGCCTTAAGAAATCACTTTGTGCTCTGGAAGGAACACAGTCAGTCATTGAAGTGCTGTGACTAATTTGTTTATTTATTTAGATGCTTAATGCTGCTTTTATTGCTTTAGATGTAATTCAAGGCAGCAAATAATAATCCTTCCTCCTCCTAGTTTCCCCATAGTAACAATCCCGTGAGGTGAGTTGGGCTGAGGGTGTGTGATTGGCCCAAAGTCACCCAGCCTGCTTTCACACCTAAGGCAGGACTAGAATTCCCCCTAGTTTTTAGCCTGATGCCTTAACCACTTACCAGGGGTGTCAAACCTGCATCGTCATATGACATATCACAACTTTTTTCTCCCTTTGCTAAACTGAGCATGACCAGCACATGATGCATGCGGCCCACAGGCCTGGAGTTTGACATCCCTGCACTACACCAAATTTGTATCAGTAGGTCTCTGGAAGTGTTGGAAAAGTCTTCTGCAGATTCAACGAACCCTCTTTTGGCCATTGGATATTCTGGAGAGGATTCTAACCATAAAGCAAGAGACAGGAAAAGAAGGACCAGGAGTAACATGGCCGCAGAGTTCCAATATCTAAGGGGCAAAGAAGAGGAAGTCAACCTGTTCTCCAAAGCACCAGAAGGCAGGACAAGAAGCAATGGGGTGGAAACTAATCAAGGAGAGAAGCAATCTAGAACTAAGGAGAGATTTCCCGACAGGACAATTAACCAGTGAAATGACTCACCTTCAGAAGTTGTAGGTGCTCCAACAATGGTGGCTTTTAAGAAGAGATTGGACAACCATTTGTCTGAAATGGTAGAGGGTTTGTTGCTTGAGAAAGGGGTCGAAGACCTCCAAAATCCCTTTCAATGTTGTTATTCTGTTAGGTGGCTGGATGGAGTCACCAAAGCAGTCAGCGTGAGCTTAAATGGACTCCAGAGGATGGTAGAGGACAGGGAGGCCTGGAGGAACGTTGTCCATGGGCTTGTGATGGGTCGGACATGAATTCACAACTAACATGTCAGCACCTCTTCATTGAGTAATTAGGAAAGAAGACCAGGAGACTCCATAGGTAGAAATCAAGTGTACTTTTACTAATTATAAATTATTAGAAGCGTAGCAAAGCGAAGACTGATTATTTAGGCACGAAAGCGATTGATATATAAAATAACCATTCCCCACCCCTTGGCATCCCAGTTACAGTCCAATCATAATTCTCCCAAGTGTCAGGTGCGAGATAACTTCGAAAGGCATCACCAAGATGGAATGTCAGTGCCGTTAGCCTTGGCGGGAGCCTCCTCCGCATGCGTAGTCCGACAGGCAGCAGAACTCCAGAATCTTCCTCCAGCACAATTAGTAACCCCTCCCAAATACCATGCCCTCCCTCCCCGTTTCATGGCAGCCGAAGCAGCAGCAAAGCAGAGGCTGACATAACAACAGGAAGTTACTTTTGGGTGGCATTTTGCAAAGATGGATCATTTTTGAAGTAGCCGTTATCTTACAACAGAGCCCATTTTTTCCATAGTGACTTAGATGGAAATAACCAACAATCCCCAGGTTTAAATGCATTCAGGAAAAGGTTCTCTCTTTTTTTTGCAACTCAATCATCTTGATTTTTTAAATAAATAAAGTTTGGAACAGGATCATGTCTTTCACCTAGAAGTATATATAAATGCATGCATATTTGCACATGCTGACATGCTCCATTTCTTGCACAATGTTAAGCTGAGCAACATTGCAAGGCAAGAATTCCTGTCCCCACCCTGCACCCCAAATGCCTTCAGCAGGTCATGTCATTCCTACCTCACAGCGAAAAGAGAAGAGCCTGCCTTTGTGCAAACAGCCCTAACAGCCGAGAGAGTTTTATCTTATCGCAGTCATGTAGGGCGGCTTGTCAGCCAATGTGCCTTTTACTGCCAAAATAAAATAAATCGAATCAGCTCACACATGATAACATGCACTTTTCCAACTCCAACTAATTGCTTGGCTAATTGATGTTTGTTGAACTTTCTCCATTTCATTGAGTGATTAGGTACAAAAGCTAACAGTTGACATCTGTAGGCGCTTAACTGGCATCTGTAATTACTGTTAATGTTAAATAATTGTTAGTTAATTGAAGTGGTAACTGACTGAATGGAATCCAGATTGAAGGGAAGCAAACACACAGCCTCCCCACCCCCACCCCCAGCCACCACTGACCTAGTTAAATAAATATCCCTCTCTACTTCCCAGAAACAAAGCATTTTTCCCCTCTGAAGGAAAAAGAAACAATATGTACGTATTTGACCTGCTTGCAAAGACTGAAATGTTCTTTTGGAAAGCAAGAAACTAAAATGCTATTGAACCCTTTCCTGTCTATTTTTATTTTTTACAACAAAAATGTTTTCCACCGACTTCATACCCAACACACAGATTTACTCGTCTTTCCACAGCTGTGAATATTTCAAACAGATTAGAATAACAGAGTTGGAAGGGACCTTGGAGGTCTTCTAGTCCAATCCCCTGCTAAGGCTGGATACCCTAAACCACTTCAGACAAAGGGTTATCCAGCATCTTCTTACAAACTACCAGTGTTGGAGCATTCACAACTTCTGGAGGCAAGTCGTTCCACTGGTTAATTGTTCTAACTCTCAGGAAATTTCTCCTTAGTTCTAAGTTGCTTCTCTCCTTGATTAGTTTCCATCCATTGCTTCTTGTTCTGCCCTCAGCTGCTTTGGAGAATAGGTTGATTCCTTCTTCTTCTTTGTGGCAACACCTTAGAGCCAAGGTGGCGCAGTGGTTAAATGCAGCACTGCAGGCTACTGCTAGATCAGCAGTTCAGCGGTTCAAATCTCACTGGCTCAGGGTTGACTCAGCCTTCCATCCTTCTGAGGTGGGTAAAATGAGGACCCAGATTGTTGGGGGCAATATGCTGACTCTCTGTAAACCGCTTAGAGAGGCCTGAAAGGCCTATGAAGCGGTATATAAGTCTACTGCTATTGCTTAGATAGTGGAACACTGTTACCATGTCACCCAGCCCTTTTTTCATTAGAATAGAACAACAGAGTTTGAAGGGACCTTGGAGGTCTTCTAGTCCAACCCCCTGCTTAGGCAGGAAACCCTACACCACTTCAGACAAATGGATGTCCAACATCTTCTTAAAAACTTCCAGTGTTGGAGCATTCACAACTTCCTGAGGCAAGTTGTTCCACTGATTAATTGTTCTAACTAGACAAACCCAGTTCCAGCAACCGTTCTTTGTATATTTTAGCCTCCAGTCCCCTAATCATCTTTGTTGCTCTTCACTGCACTCTTTCTAGAGTCTCATTAACTTTTTTACATTCTGGTAACCAAAATTGGATGCAGTATTCCAAGTATTCTAAAACATTGGGTGACTAGTTACTACAGCTAGGACTGTTCTGTTTGTTACCTGTCTCTTTTGGTTTAATGTAGGAAGGATTTACCCTCTGTATTGTTTTTTCCTTCCCTTCAAAGGAGAAGGGTGGTTTTGAAGAAAACCTCACCATTGGAATGTAGGATGGAAATCCAGCCTTCTGCCAATCAGCCTTTCCCCCTTCCTTCTTTCTCTGACCTTTCAGCCAAATTCCTGTGAAAGATTTAGAGATTGCATTGATATATATTTCAACCAAATTCCAGCAGAAGATTAGAGATTGCATTGAAACAGATTTAACCCCAAGGTTGAAATTAGCAAGACATGTTTGACACCAAGCTTGAAATTGGCAAAAGGCATCAGCCTTCTCAAATAAAGGAAATCATTTCAGATAATGGAGTGTGACATTTTTGCCCCTGTTAAGTGAGAGAAGGGCCAAGAGGAATGTCTGAATAGCTTGTATTTTACTGTGGGACTTTTTCAACTGTAACCTCTCTGGCTTCTCAAAATAAGTATTCTATTTATTGATATCTGGGCCATTTATCCAATTAAGTGCACTATTTGTTAATGAGAGAAAATGTGCTTTTCCTCCTGTATAAGCTCTCAGAAGACAGCTAATCATTATATCTGTGATGGCAAACCTATGGCACGTGTGCCCAAAGTGGCATGTGGGGCCATGTCACCTGGCATGCACGGTGTCGCCTGTACCTTTTCTGGGTTTCTGGAGTGCATGCGATGAACGGGTGGCCTTGGGGTGTGTGGCACAAAGTGCCAGAAACCGGAGGAGCTGGTCTTCCATTTTCCAGCAAGAGCATCCATGCCAGCCAGCTGATTGGCACGTGTGTATGCGTGGCAGTAACTGGAAGTCTTGCTGGCATGGGTGCTGGAAACCGGAAGTTGATTTTCCAGTGTGCTCGTTCCCCCCACCCCCCCGGGCAGCTCCTCTTCCTGGTCACGGACCAGATGAATGCATGCAAAGTGTTCCCTTTTCGGCACTTCGGCACCCCAGAGCCCGGGGGAGGCAGTTTCCCCCCTCCCAGAGATTCAAGGAAAGCTTTGGAGTATGGGGAGGGGGGAAAAGCCCCCTTCTCCCACCGTGGTGCAGGAGACTGAGTAGGCCAGGCCCACCATGGCCACATGGCTGAAAATTTTGAAGCCCACCCCTGACTGTTCTTTAGAAGGCCAGATCCTGAAGATGAAACTCAAGTACTTTGGCCACCTAATGAGAAGGAAGGACTCAGTGGAGAAGAGCCTCATGCTGGGAAAGATTGAGGGCAAAAGAAGAAGGGGAAAACAGAGAATGAGGTGGTTGGATGGAGTCACTGAAGCAGTAGGCGTGAGCTTAAATGGACTCCAGAGGATGCCCTTGAAGAGTGTTCGAAGACTCCAGCTGGTCCAGAACGCAGCCGTGCGAGCGATCGTGGGTGCACCCAGGTACACCCATGTTACACCTATCCTCCGCGAGCTGCAAGGGTTACCCATTAGTCTCCGGATCCGCTTCAAGGCGCTGGTCGTTACGTATAAAGCCCTTCATGGCATCGGACCTGGGTACCTGAGAGACCTCCTCCTGCCGATCACCTCCCATAGACCGATTCGATCACACAGGTTAGGTCTCCTCCGGATTCCATCTGCCAGCCAATGTCAGCTGGCGACTCCCTGGGGGAGAGCCTTCTCTGTTGCAGCGCCAGCCCTCTGGAACGATCTCCCCATGGAGATCCGGACCCTTACTACCCTCCCGGCCTTCCGCAAAGCTGTTAAGTCCTGGCTGCTCCAGCAGGCCGGGTGGCTCTCGAAATATCCAGCCCCCTGGAAATTGTGACTGTTGTATATTTTAATATGTTGTTTGTGTATTATCCCCCCCTCCCTTGTTTTAGTGTAAGCCGCCCGGAGTCCTTCGGGAGTGGGCAGCATACAAATCAATAAAACTATAAACTATAAACTGGTAGAGGACAGGAAGGCCTGGAGGAACGTTGTCCATGGGGTCGCAATGGGTTGGACCCGACTTCCCAACTAACAACAATTTTTAGGGAAAAGTTTGCAGCTTCAAGGGTGTTAAGGGATGAAATGGGTATCTTAATACTTTCAAACATTTAAGGCACTCTTTAAAATATTGAATACAATCTTTTTTCCTCCATTGGATCCATTTAATGAACAAAATGGTTGCCGGAAACCTGGGCTGCATTTGCATTGCTTTGCATTTCCCCTTTTCTGTCCTCCTATATTTTCCTTCTGGGGTTACTGCTTTCGAAAGAGCAGTTTAGCATTGGCCCCCATCCCAGAGGAAACATTTTTTTGGCAAACTTTAATATTTTGCCTTGATTCCTATGGAAAAGGGGCAAACCTTGAACACTGTGAATCCCACAGAATCGTCTCTTAAAGGTTTGCCGTGTTGCATCCGGCAGGTTCTCGATGAAGCCCAGATGAGGGAACCTGAGATGAAAATGTAAAAACAATTGTTTTGTTTCTGTCCTTTCTCCTTCCCCTCCCTTCAGAAACCTGCTTTTTATGTCTCTCTGACAACATAAGGTGGAGCTGGCTGTGAAATTCCATGTGGAGCTTTTAATGTCAGATTGTTATTTGGTTTGACAGCAAATCCTGTCTAATCTTATGTATGTTTTGGAGGCGTTCCCCATTTCCCCCTCCCTGCCCTAACGCGAGAGTGACAGCTTGATGAATCCAAATCCTACCCAAACAAAAGAGCCTTGGAGTAGAAACGGTCATGGCTTGACTGGCTAAGAAAACAAGATTAGATGCTTGACAAGCCCAAGCTGCAAAAAGGGTGACAGGGAGGTAGGGTTTCCCACTGTCATGTTCTCAGCCAGAGACTTCTCTGCGCCTTGATCCCTTCGTTTTTTTTCTTCTTCTCTCTCTCTCTCTGCTCTGGCTGATTGTTTTAACCCAGTGATTGTGTTCAGACAAGCCCTTCGCCAGAGCATTTGCAAACCTAGATGCTGCTTTTGGTCAATGTACTATGCTTGATTGTCTTCAGTTTGTTTTGCTTTTCTATAGCACAGGCGATTTAAGTTACTTTATAATGCTGTGGGTTGCCCTTTCTTAGGGAATAGATTTATTCAGTAACCAGGTTAAGTGGTTGGTGTGAAAAAGTTATCTTCTTCTCTTCTCTTCTTCTCCTCTCCCCTTCTTCTCTTCTCTTCTCCTCTCTTCTTCTCCCCTCTCCTTCCCTTCTTCTCTTCTCTTCGTCCCTTCTCTTCTCTTCTTCTTCTCTTCTCCTCCTCTCCTCTTCTCCTCACTTCTCCCCTACTTTCCTTCTCCTCTTCTTCCTCTCCTTCTCTCCTTCTTGTCTCCCCTTCTTCCCTTCTCTTCTTCCCTTCCCTTCTTCTCTTCTCCTCTTCTCTTCTTCTTCTTTCCTCTTCTCCTCTCCCCTTCTCCCCTACTTCTCTTCTCCTCTTCTTCCCTTCTCTTCTTCTCCTCTCCCCTTTTCTTCTCCTCGTTTCTTCTCCCCTCTCCTTCCCTTCTTCTCTTCTCCCCTTCTCCTCCTCTCCTCACTTCTCCCCTACTTTCCTTCTCCTCTTCCTCTTCTCTCCTTCTCTTCTCCCCTTCTTCCCTTCCCTTTCCTTCTTCCCTTCCCTTCTTCTCTTCTCCCCTTCTCTTCTTCTTCTTCTCTTCTCTCCTCTTTTCCTCTCCCTTTCTCCCCTACTTCCCTTCTCTTCTCCTCTTCCTCTTCTCTTCTTCTCTTCCCTTCTCCTCCTCTCACCTTCTTCTCTTCTCTCCTCTGTTCTTCTCCCCTCTCCTTCCCTACTTCTTTTCTCCTCTTCCCTTTTCCCCCTTCTCTTCTTCTTCTCTTCTCTCCTTCTCTTCCTCTCTTCTCCCCTCTCCTTCTTCTCCCTCTCCCTTTTCTCTCTTTCATCAGAAAAAACTGCAAGGATTGTCCAGCCAATCACCAAGAGTCAAGACTGAAGACTTGGGTCACACCACTCACCCTATTTATTTAGTGTTTCACACTTTTGTTCACTCCGTGGGCTTTCCACATGCAGCTCTCTACAAGAAACAGTTCATGTGACCATGGAACTCCAAGGCTGATTGTTTAGCCCATCAGGAAAACTGCAGGGACTTGTGTATGCAGTCATCAAGAGTCAAGACTGTCTTGAAGGCAACAAATACATGCATGTATACATACATATTACATACCAACATATATAGTGCCTTTGAGTCAGCATTGATTCTTGGTGACTGCCTGGGCAAGTCCCTACATTTTTTCTTGGCAACATTTCAAAAATGGTTTGTCATTTCCTCCTTCTTAGGGCCGAGAGAGATAGGGACTGACCCAATGGCTTTGGATTCATGCTTCAGGAAGGACTTTTTTAAACACTAGTGTGTTGTGTGTTATATATTGGAAATTAAGCATGATTGAATACAGGTAGTCCCCTGATTAAGAATGAGTGCCATTCCCTAACTCTAACCTTAATTCGTAAATGTTCCCCTTGCACATATGTGCTAGTTGTTCCCGACTCTAGGGGGCGGTGCTCATCTCCGTTTCAAAGCCGAAGAGCCAGCGCTGTCCGAAGACATCTCCATGGTCATGTGACCAGCATGACTAAATGCCGAAGGCTCACGGAACGCTGTTACCTTCCCACCAAAGGTGGTCCCTATTTTTCTACTTGCATTTTTACATGCTTTCGAACTGCTAGGTTGGCAGAAGCTGGGACAAGTAACGGGAGCTCACTCCGTTACACGGCACTAGGGATTCGAACTGCCGACCTTTCTGATCGACAAGCTCATTGTCTTAGCTACTGAGCCACCACATGTATCTTAGTCAAAATTCGTACTTACAAACGGCCTGCCTGTTACTGAAAATAGCAGGAGGTATTCTCCTTCTTTGAGCCGAGGAAGTGGTAAAGTCATGAAGGTCTTTGAGAAGCCACTGAAAACAGTTTGCATATTAAAAAATGCCTGTCTTCAGAACTTCCTGAAAGTGCAGCTTCAGTGATACATCAGCTCAAGGAAGAAGATGCCATCCACCTTTTTTAATAATAGGTAGTCAGCCTATTCATATCTAGGGACTGTCCTTAAAATTGGATGCTGTTGACCCATGGACTACCTGTAGAAAAATGCCGTGAAGGGGGTCAATTCCTTGTCTGAAACAGGGAACTAAATTAAAGTCCTCTTAGCACATGATTGTCAATCTGGAAGGAAATCGATCCTGACTATTCATTGGAAGGACAGATAATTGAAACTGAAGTTCAAATATTTTGGCCAGCAAATGAGAAAAGAGGATTCAGTTGTTGCCCACCAGCTGCCAGCAGAGCTGGTGGCAGACTCGGACAATGAGGAGGTTGGGGAGGAACTTGGGCCAGTTCTGGAGTTTGGGGAAGGCTATGATGGATGCTCTGTGTCGGACACAGTGATAGAACCGAGGCCGTCCAACATTTCCCAGACACCGGAGAGGC
The DNA here is from genome assembly GCF_051295495.1 of Thamnophis sirtalis. Lineage (NCBI taxonomy): Eukaryota > Metazoa > Chordata > Lepidosauria > Squamata > Natricidae > Thamnophis > Thamnophis sirtalis. The sequence continues at coordinate 10,903,592 of NW_028261386.1, read as the reverse complement.
AGCTGCCTTTGGAGACTGAGATGAGTGAGGAGGAACAGCTGAGGCCTGTTCCAGATGCACGTATGCGCAGAGCAGTTAGCAGAGGTGAACAACGGAGGACAAGGAATCTGCTCGGGAAGCAAAGCACATGTGGATGCTGAATGGTCCCTCCATGGCTGTGGAATAATTAGAAGGAAAGGGCAATGGTTGTCGTAGGAGACAACAGTTCGTGTTTCTGAAGATTTTGCTTATTGTGTTTCGTGCCATAAAGACTGTTTGCCAGAACTTAATTTGCAGCCTTTAGGCTGGGAGCTCACGTCCTTGAAATTATCGCAAGGATCTGATAAGGTCTGTTACTGCCGTTAACCCCTTGAAGAACCTTTGGCTGGACTTTTTGGTGGGTGAATGCAATTAATTCAGAAGAGATAAATAAAGAGGAGGGGGTTGTGACCAGGAGTGTATTTCTTGCTTCTGCTATGACTGGGTCAGAACAGACTCCTTGGAAAAGGTCCTGATTGAAGTGTTTTTGAACATTAGTAGCTCGGGTTGGTAATTAGGCTGTTGGTTTAAGCTCCGAGCTTGGCAATTCGGTGGCAAATATTTTGTCACCATTCAAGGAGACATCATCAATGTGCTTTGAATTGTGCTCATCTGTCAGAACACAGGTCTTGTGTTCTGGCCCTGATGTTGGGAAAGATGGAAGGCAAAAGGAGAAGGGGATGACAGAGGATGAGATGGTTGGATAGTTTCATCAACACAATGAACATGAATTTGGGCCAACTCTGGGAGAAGATGGAGGACAGGGGAGCCTGGTTTGCTATGGTCCATAAGATTGTGAAGAGTTAGACCTGATTTAGTGACTGAACAACAAAGCACAGGACTATTGCTATCCCATTAAAGACATCCAATGAAGGAGCCTCACCATTTCTCTGGTCACTAGTACCACCATCAAATGGTTCTTATTGTTAGGAACTGCCCAACATTCAGTACGAATTGGTCATGATTTGTAAATCATGATTTATGGTTTAACGTAAGGCTGGATAGCTTCTGTCAACCTAGCAGTTCGAAAGCATGTAAAAATGCAAGTAGAAAAATAGGGACCACCTTTGGTGGGAAGGTAACAGCATTCCGTGCATCTTCGGCATTTAGTCATGCCGGCCACATGACCACGGAAACGTCTTCGGACAGCGCTAGATTTTTGGCTTTGAAATGGAGATGAGCACCGCCCCCTAGAGTTGGGAACGACTAGCACATATGTGCAAGTGGAACCTTTACCTTTACCTTAAGGCTGGGTAACCTGCAGTTTCTGGTCCTCGTGTTACTGTTCTCTGTTGATTATACTGGAAAATATTGTTGGAAGATTTGCTGATTTTTGTGGTATGATTTCTTTGTTCCTTGTGGTTATTTAAAGCTTGGAAAGAGTTGTGATAAGCAAGGCTTAATATATCCCCAAGACTTAACACATCTATCTAGAGGCTGTAAACTGTCTCCAAAGGTGAAAAGAAAGAAAAATGGTCTGATAAATTTTGCATCACCCCCACCCCCACCCAGGGTGTCTGTATCACTGGATATATTTGCACCACTCTCAAAGGTTAAAAATAGTAAGCATTCCAAAAAATTGCCCATATCTGGATTAGTGTGATATGAGCTAACTATGGTTTGGTGCAACATGCAATTCCAAACGGTCCCTCCTTTCCATTATTTTATTTATTTATCAAATTAATTTGCCGCCCTCACCCCACGTGTATATTTTAAATTGAGATATGTGAACAAGGACATAATAATTCCTCTTCTGACAGTGCATTGGGAGTTTAATTTTGTTTCATAATCTGCCTTGCAGTAAAATAACCCTGATTTTTTTTCTCTGTAAAAGAAGTTTCATTTCATCCTCATTCTTGAGATACTTGAGTTTTTTCTAAATGTCTTCCTCCCTTCCTCCTTCCCTCCCTTTCTTTTCTCTGTCTGTCCTTTTCCTTCCTTCCTTCCTTCCTTCCTTCCTTCCTTCCTTCCTTCCTTCCTTCCTTCCTTCCTTCCTTCCTTCCTTCCTATTTCAGTACTGACTATCTCACTCTCAGAATGACTCAGGAGGATGTACAACTAAATTATTATGGAAGGCAACAGTTTTCCGTTGCCATTTTCTCCTTCATTACAAAGCCTCCTTCCTGTCTAGATTTTTCTAGACTTAAAAAAAAACTAATAAAATCCCTCCAATGGAACCCTTCATTCCCTCTTCAAAGTCCCGTTTGTGTTGGAATTGGAGTGGGGGAACCCTGAACCCTGGCTCCTTACATCCATGTTCAATTAAACTTGTACACAATGAGCAATTAAACTTTGGAATGTGGTGTGTTGCTGGCTATCAACCTGGCAGGCTTCAAAATGGGATTGGACCAAGTCTTGAGTATCAATAACGCTTAGTCTTGATGGTAATGGGACTGCCTCTAAAGACCACCAGCTGGGAGACTAATGGGCTCCCTGATGCGGTTAGTTGGCCACTGTGAACAGGCTACTGAACAGAGGGGCCAAAGGTCTGATCCAGCAGAGCATGCTTGTATTATTCCTTCCTAAGGGGCATTGCTCTTATCGTCCCCCCATCCTTCCCATAAGACTAAGAGTTTTCTGCCTGCTATACTAATAAACCTGAGAAACATATTTTCTACCATGGGTGTCAAACTCGAGGCCCTCGGGGTGCTTAGATCTGGTCTGTGGGGCTGCCCTGGAAACAGCAAAGGACCAGCCCTGGTTGCTTCTACTCTTAAAGTGATGGCTGTTTTCTTTCTTCATGAAGTTTGCACGTTTCCCCCAACTTTTCACTCTTAAGGGGGTGTTTTGTGGCAAGAAGAAAGTTGGGAAAATATTGTAGACTTATGAATGACAGTTTTAGATTCCAGACTCAATGGGATTGTTGGCCAAAATCTACAGGTCACAAAGTTACCCCGCTCTATGTATTGCTTCGTAGTGTTGTGGCCCGCCAGCAGAGTCGGACAATGAGGAGGAGCATGGGCCAGTCCTGGAGGCTGGGGAAGGCTTGGATGAGGGCTCTGCATCAGAGGCAGAGACGGGGCCAAGGCTGTCTGGCAGTGATCAGCTTGCCTTCGGAACTAGTCAGCAGTGAGGCAGAGGAATAGCTGGAGCTTGTTCCCAGTGTGCACATGCGCAGAGCTGCCAGAAGAAAAGAACAACTCAGAAATCAGGCTATACTTGGGAGTAAAGCCACAGGGTGAAGGTGAATGGCCTCTCCCATAGGAAATAAAAGAGGAGCGAAAGAGGAATGGGCTTTTACAGGAAACTGTTTGTTCAGTCGTTAGATTCATTTCAGGAGTGTGAAGAGCTGTCCATGAATCTCAGAGACTCTGTGCCCAGTCTTTCCTTGCACAGCACCTCGTTTGGAAAATATTTATATGGCAGCTTTCCAAGCTAGATAAAGTCTGTAGCCATAATTACTCATTTGAAAGACGGTTTGCCAGGCCTTGCTAAATGTGAATGAGAGGAATGCACATTTGTTTAATAAAAGGGGTTTTCTTGGTACCAGGACTCTGCCTCGTGCTTTTTGGGAAAGCTAAGGTCAGAACACATAGTTTCATCTGCCTTCTAGATCTGCTCATTTGTCTTGTAGAATGACAGATGAGACTCTGTCTTCTCAGCAGCCAGAACCCTTTAGAAAGAAAGATGGGATTGAAACAAAAGTCACAAAGCCATCTGGTGAGATCTCTGATCAGGGAACATGCAGGTGGCTCCTGGGTGAAAAAGCAGATTTTTCTATAGAAGCATGAGATGCTGGATTAAAAATAAAAGTTTCCCTTTCAGTTGGGCCCCACTCTAAGTCATGGTGCTCATTACTGTAACACGCTCTACATGGGGCTGCCCTTGAAGAGTGTTCGAAGACTCCAGCTGGTCCAGAACGCAGTCGCGCGAGCGATCGTGGGTGCACCCAGGTACACCCACATCACACCTATCCTCCGCGAGCTGCACTGGTTACCCATTAGTCTCCGGATCCGCTTCAAGGCGCTGGTCGTTACCTATAAAGCCCTTCATGGCATCGGACCTGGGTACCTGAGAGACCGCCTCCTGCCGATTACCTCCCATAGACCGATTAGATCACACAGGTTAGGCCTTCTCCGGATCCCATCTGCCAGCCAGTGTCGGCTGGCGACTCCCCGGGGGAGAGCCTTCTCTGTTGCAGCTCCAGCCCTCTGGAACGATCTCCCCATGGAGATCCGGACCCTCACTACCCTCCTGGCCTTCCGCAAAGCCGTTAAGTCCTGGCTGCTCCAGCAGGCCGGGGGGCTTTCGAAATATCCAGCCCCTCGGAAATTGTGACTGTTGTATATTTTAATATGTTGTCTTGTGTATTATCCCCTTCCCTTGTTTTATTGTAAGCCGCCCGGAGTCCTTTGGGAGTGGGCGGCATACAAGCTCAATAAAACGAAACAAAACGAAACTCTGTTTCTTGGCCAAGGGAGCCAGCGCTGTACAAAGACAATTTCCATGGTCATGTAGCCAGCATGACTATATGCCAAAGGCGCATGGAATAGCAATAGCACTATGATGATGAACCTGTGGCACATGTGCCACAGGTGGCGCGTGGAGCCATTTCAGAGGGCATGTGAGGCATTGCCTGGTCAGATCCACTATGCATGTGCGTGCTGGTCAGCTGATTTTCAGCCTTAATTTTCGGCCATTTTTTCCCCTCAAAAGGCTTCTCTGAAGCCCTCAGAGGGCGAAAAACCGCACAACGGACAAACCGGAAGTTCGGGAACAAACTTCTGGCTTGTCCGTTGGGCCGTTTTTCTCCCTCCGGAAGCCTCCGGAGAGTGAAAAACAGCCCAATGTGCAAACCGGAAGTCCGGAGACTTCAGTGAGGCCTGCACACATGCGTGGCAATGGGGTGGGGGTGTTAATGCGTGCATGCATGGGAGAGGATGATTGCATTATGGGTGTGGGCACATGCGTGCACAATCCCCCCCACCGCTTTTGGCACACCTCAACAAAAAGGTTAGCCATGATTGGCATAGATGGTTGAAATAGTTTGCAGTACATTTGAGAATGGCCAAGCCCCGGAGCATGTCCAGTTCTTGTACTATAATAGCAGAAGTATTTCCCCGTATCAAATAACATTCTTGGTCTAGACAAAGCACATTCATGCTTCAGTCTGCTTCCCATTGCCCTTGACTTTTTGAAAGCCCAAGAGCATTAAAAAAAATGCTAATCAGAAAATCCTGAATAAATTGCCTACACTCTCAAAACTAGAGCAATTTGATACTATCTAAACAACCATGTCAAGCTTTGTGCCTTGGGCTGCAAGTCAATAGGATGAATTGGAAAGCATTGATTATTTTGTTTGATTTGCTGTCAACGCATCAAATGCACTGATTTAGCCTCCCAATGACCAATAAACGTTTATCTTTAGCTGCAATAAAAAGTAACAAATTCTGCATGAACCTCAGTTGCCAGACTTAACCACTTTCTATCCAAAGTCCAATATGAGTCTTAAATTGATCACGGCAATGCAGGGTATTTTTTTTTAAAGGGTGTGAGATCTAAGAAAAAGTCAGTGTTGATCTGGAAGGAGGTATCAGCAATCTATTATGGGATGCTTTCTTTAAGCAAACTTCATTGTTGAGCCCTTGTTTTGTTTTCAGGAGGCTTAAGAATGAAAAGAAGGGCTAGGATCGACATGATAGCAGTGTTCAAATATTTGAAGGTCTTCCACAAAAAAGAGGGGGTCAACCTATTTTCCAAAGCACCAAAAGGCGAGAAATAATGGATGGACACTAACTGTTCTGACTTAGGCTTCCCAAGAGCATGAAGCAAACTCCTTGTCCCAATAAAAAACCCTTTTGTTAATTTACTGTGAACTCTGCTCATTCACATCCAGCAATGTCTTTGAAGGGAGGATTTATAGTCACAGATATTATCTAGCTTGGAGAGCTGACAGGTCTGTTATGTAAGCTCCCCGTTGTGAGAGCGAGTGCGTTCAGAGAAGCATTGTGAGAGTTGTGTTGGATAACACACAAACCAGCCTACAGAGACATTGCAGTTTAAACAGGCTTTTACTTTCATGGAAATAGAGGTATCAGAGTCCATCAAACAGTCCCAAGTCATACACGGATAAGACAGTCAGTCATCAATGTCTTTCAGTTAAAGGATAATCCAAATAACATAGTCCATAATCATACAAACAGTCTGGTACTCAAAGTTTGCTAGCAGTTGCAAAACTTACAATAGCTCACAGCACTTTCTTACAGCCAGCTTCTAAAACACTCAGATCAGATCAGCCTAGCATCTAAAAAAACAGAGAGCTAACAGTCATTCTGGCTCCCTCTTATGGCCAATTGGGGAAAACAGCAACCAATCACATTTTACAGTATGATTTAAAGAAACAGATACAGCATTGTTACATGATTTATATATTGCAAACCCAACCGTTAGATTATATGCCTAACAAGGCCGATATCTGCAAAACCTGGCAAGGCATCTCGAAGAATCACGAACCAATTAAGTGAACTAATTGTCTCCTGCAAACTCCACTCCCCTTTTGCTCCTCTTTTATTTTCTCTCGGAGGGGCCATTCATCGTCTATCTGTGACCTTACTCCCAAGTCGACCTCTGTTCTCTAGCTGTTCCCTTCGTCTGGCAATTCTGCACATGCTCACACTGGGAACAGGCTCCACACTGATATCTGACTCTGAAGGCAGCTGATAACTGTCAGTTGGCTCTGCCCCCATCTCTGCCTCTGATGCAGAGCCCTTGTCACAGCCTTCCCCAGACTCCAGGACTGGCCCATGTTCCTCCCCAACCTTCTCACTGCCCGAATCTGCTGCCAGCTCTGCTGGCAGGCCACAACACTAACCAAAGACAGAAAAACAACCTAGAACTAAGGAGAAATTTCCTAATGGGAGAGCAATCAACCAATGGAATAGCTGGCTTTCAGAAACTGTGAGTGTTCCATCACTAGAGGCTTTCAAAGATTGACTGGACAATCATTTGTCTGAAATGGCATAGTTTCCTGCATGACTAGGGGGTTTGACTAGAAGACCTCCAAGGTCCCTTCTAATACTATTATTTTATGTTCAGAGATTTAGTTCCTAATATCTTCAACTAGGGTTGGAAAAAAAATCCTGGGAATCTACTGCTACTCATTCTCTGTAATTCAGGGGCAGGGGCTACAGAAATGGGAGCCATAGACTCAACTATTGCATTGATTTTATATCAAATTGTATGCAACATTTTATGCAACCATGTGATAACAGAGAGAGCAAGGGTAATAAGCAGCTTAAAGTTAATGAAGATGTGTTTGCTCTGGATTTCAGAGTAGGTAAGGGTCAGTGACGTGCGGTGAAGCTTCTGGCTGGTGAGGCAAAAAGAAAGAAAGCAGCTTTTGCCCCCCCCCCCCCAGCAGGTTGGAGCGAGAGCCACGGAGGCGAAAGGCGAAGAGGGGTGGGGGTGGGGTGTTCCAAGAGGCCCCCTCCCCTTTTGGCACTCCGCAACCCAGGCCCGCAGCGGCAAGAGGATCTGCTCCACTTCTATCGCGCCCCCCCCCCCCGCTCCAGAGAAGCCGGCTGCGAGCGAGTCTCCACGAGCCCCGGTTCCCTCTCCCAGCAGCCCCAGGAGGAAACGGGCCAGCCCCGCTTCCCTCCCCGGACTTTCCGGCAATAGAGGACAGCATTTATAAATAACCAGATTAATCTAGCACTGCAAAGTTGCCTTGATAGCATTGCAAAATGGTATTTTTTGCACCTGGTGAAAGGGACAAACCTTCAAATACAAAGGACCAATCCTATTTGCTGTGTTTGATTAATTGAATTTAATTCACTGAAAGTAATCAGGAAAACAAACCGGATCGAATTTTGGTCCTGGCTCCAGCTCTTTCTTTGTCCGGCTCTCAGCCTTTTTTAACAGAATAAAAGAGTTGGAAGGGACCTTGGAGGTCTTCTAATCCAACCCCCTGCTCAAGCAGGAGACCTTATACCATTCCAGACAAGTCCCAGTCTCTTCTTAAAAGCTTCCAGTGATGGAGCAACCACAACTTCTGAAGGCAAGTTGTTCCACTGGTTAATTGCTCTCACTGTTAGGAAAGGTCTCCTTAGTTCTAGGTTGTTTCTCTCCTTGATTAGTTTCTATCCATTGGTTCTTGTCTTGCGTTCTGGTGGTTTGGAAAACAGGTTGATCCCCTCTTCCTTTTGGCAGCCCCCCCCCCCCAATATTGGAACACTGGTATCATGTCACCCGAGTCCAGTGGTGGGTTTCAAAATTTTTTAGAACCTCTTCTGTAGGTGTGGCCTGCTTTGTGGGAGTGGCTTGCTGGCCATATGACTGGGTGGGAGTGGCTTGCCAGCCATGTGACCAGATGGGAGTGGCTTGCCAGCCAAGTGACTAGATGGGAGTGGCTTGCCAGCCAAGTGACTGGGTGGGAGTGGCCAACTTGTAAAATGTGGTGAAACTCACTTAACAATGCTCTTGCTTAGCAACCAAAATGTTGGCTCAGAAACTCTGGCATTTGAACCACGCAAGTCTTAAAGCTGTCAAGTTACAAGACCCTTGCACCCCTAATCCTTAAGGGAAAAAAAAAACCCCAGGGGTGTTCAAACTTGACAGTTTTAAGACTTGTGGACTTCAACTCCCAGAATTCCTCCTCCAGCCATGTTGGCTCAGGAACTCTGGCATTGAAGCATGTAAGTCTTAAAGCTGTCAAGTTACAAAACCCTTGCACCCCTAACCCTTTAGGAAAAAAAACCCCAGGGATGTTCAAACTTGACAGCTTTAAGACTTTAAAGTTTAGATAGGACTCTTAGAGGCAAGCGGGGCAATTGGTAAGCCAGCCAATCAGTGAACAGTGGGCGGGGCAAGCATGGTGCGGACGGGCAGGGGAGGGAGTTGGAACCGGTTCTAAATGGCATGGCAGATTTGTGGAACCTCTTCTATAGAAGAGGTGAGAACTGGCAGGAACCCACCTCTGCCCGAGTCCTTCTTTTCACCAGACTGGACATACCCAATTCTTGCATCTGAGCCTATACATGGAATTAGGGTATGGCAAACATCTCAGGGGGGGACACTGCCTAGTTTCTTGGATTGCAAAGGTGTGAGGGGTGAGAGAAATGTACTTTTAGACCTTTTGTAATCTTATATTAAATGTAGAGGTTCTGGTTGTGCTTTTTATCTGGGCTGCCCCACAAGGCTAATTCATGACTCCATTCGGGCAGATGCTATATGTTATACTAGCTGGATACCCGTGCTTCACGACGAAACTATGTGATCGGTCTATGCAGGAGAAATTTGGTTCACAATATGTTGGCTCAGTGGTGGTCGATGATTGAAACATATATGGGAATATCGCTGTCACTACCTTGAGTCTGGAAGCAGTTCCATAGGTGGAAGGCGTAGACATTTTGGTGAGGTACCGACATTTAGTACTGTAAGGAGCCCCAGACCGCTCCAGAGTGAAGGAGTGGAACGTCTGCCAGTTTGAACTGAGGTAATGGAATGTGAGGCAACTGGCAGTTGGAACAGAGTTCTTTTCAGGTGGGGAGCGGGAGTAGAACTTTTTAGCATCAGAGCGTGTTAATTACTGTATAACAAATACTAATGATCTGATGGTCATTTTGACAAATCCTTTCTTAGTAAGCACTTAGAAGCCAAGAGGAACGTCCATGCCAAATTTCAAATTTGTAGGATTTAACGGTTCTGGAGATTTTGTGATGAATGAGTGGTACTTGGTTTTTATATATAGAAGATTATCCTGTGTTGCACTTATCTGATCACCTGTCCTGATGGGCGTTGTAAAAGTCATTGAATACCTGGTTGTTCTCCCAGGTTTTGGGAGAAAAGAGTCTGTTGAGTCCTTGCAGGTTGCTTTTGTCATTATAAATGGATCTCTTTCTTAAAGTGTTTCTTGCTTTTGAAACGTAAAACGTGCCCCTGAAGAGTGTCCGAAGACTACAGCTGGTCCAGAATGCAGCCGCGTGAGCGATAATGGGTGTACCGAGGTACACCCATGTTACACCTATCCTCCGTGAGCTGCACTGGCTTCCTATTGGTCTCCGGACCAGCTTCAGGGTGCTAGTCGTTACTTTTAAAGCCCTACATGGTATTGGGCCTGGTTACCTGAGAGACCGCCTCCTGCCATTTACCTCCCAACGACCAATAAGATCACACAGGTTGGGCCTCCTCTGGGTGCCGTCGACTGGACAATGCCGGTTGGCGGCTCCCCGAGGGAGGGCCTTCTCTGTAGCTGCACCGGCCTTGTGGAACGAGCTATCTGCTGAGATCCGGACCCTCACCACTCTCCCGGCCTTCCGTAAAGTGACTAAGACCTGGCTGTTCCGGCAGGCCTGGGGCTGTTGACTTTTCCAGCCCCATTTGATGAAATGGATGTTGTGTTGATTTTAATTTTGTAATTTTAAATGTTTTTAAATGCTTTTATTGTTGTGAGCCGCCCAGAGTCCCTAGGGAGTGGGCGGCATACAAATTCTATTAAAGTTTAAAGTAAGTACCTTCCTCCCCTGTAGTTGTATGGGATTGCGAAGCCTCCGATTTTTTATAAACGGATACATCTAAATCAATCAAACTTTGAAAAGCTAAACAAGATTGGGTCTGATATATTCATGGATAGGGGATTACCACAAAATCTCAGTGCTGTACTCCGGGGTAGGAAATATAAAAAGCCTCAGGATGAAGCAGTGAGAAATAACTTTTATATTATTGCCAAGAACCTGCAGTGAAATATGGATGGGTTCATGCAGCCCTGAGAGCTGTTTGACCCGAGGAAAATTAATTTTTACTTATTTTGCACTGGGTATTGTTTGAAAAACACAGCATGATCTTGTACTATAGATCTCAATTATCTCACAACCAACAAACTGGATGAGCAGTTACAAGTTTATACTCCAACTGCAGCAGGGATGGGTTTCAATTTTTTTTTACTACCTATTCTGTGGGCATGGTCTATTTTGTGGGCGTGGCAGCTTGATGTCACTCACCAGGAGATGTCATGGATTGGGTAAAATGTGGTGAAGCTCACTTAACAGTGCTCTTGCTTAGCAACCAAATTTTTGGGCTCAATTGTAGTCATAAGTCAAGGACTATCTCTGCCTTCCTCTGCATGGCAGCCTTGTCCTAGTAAACTCCTTCTCCTTTCTGGCACTTTTCCTCTCTGTTAGAGGCACCAAAATAATCCAGGCAATGTAAGGTTTCCTGCTGTAGCAGGGGGTTGGACTAGATGACCTCTGAGTAGCCTTCTAGTCCTAAATTGCTGTCTGTCTTTCTTTCTTTCTTTCTTTCTTTCTTTCTTTCTTTCTTTCTTTCTTTCTTTCTTTCTTTCTCTTTCTTTCTCCCTTTCCTCTATGGGAAGCAACCAATTCCTTCTCCCACACACAAATAAAATATTACTACCAGAAAGGTTCATTCCACATGCCTGCCAGATTGAAATAATGAGATAATGAGCCTATAGAAAGTTTGGCTCCATTCACAAGCAGGGAATGATCCAAACCCTTTTAGAAACACAAAGTCCATATTGCACAACCCCCAAAACTTCAAAAACATAGAACCATATAAGAATCCTACCGAAGGAACCCACCTCTGAACTGCAGTGATAAAACCTCATTTATACATTTATCCCCCCCCCCCCAAAAAAAAACCCCTGTTCAACCAGGTAAACATTCCTGTGATAAAGACCCTCCAGGTGAGTCACTTCATCCTGAAGAGTTATGTTTACTTTCAGAATATCTGCCACATCTGTTTTAGGTTGTTTACCAGTGTTTTCCAGCTATATTATCCCTGTTTCATGTGATTCACTCCCTAAGCGTTTTCAGTTCCCCCATTTCTAAATCAAAACCATCAGATCTCTGTTTCAAATAATTGGTTTTCCGCTTCCAGTTGTCGGTAAGGTTTTTAGCTGCCTAAGTTCAGACATGGTCACAATATGTGTAACATGGAAAAATATTTAAGCAGTAAGCAATTCAGTTTGAGGTTGTTTTTTCTTCTTCTGGATCTGGGCTAAAGCTTAAGCCAGTCATAGCTAACCTTTTTGCCATCGCATGGGCAAAATGTGTGCGCGACAGCACGCCCCAGTGTACCCTCATCCATAGTGCAATGTGCGCATGACATCCCACCCCCATTCCCACACATGCATGCAAGGACCTCCCCCCCATGGCCCATTTGGGGCCTAGTAGGCCACCCTGCAGCCTCTTGGGACCGAAAATGGGCTGGGGGGGTGCAGCACTCTCCCCTCCCCCTACATATATATGTGTGACCCCCTGCATCCATGCGAGTCTCCCACATGTGCCCCATCCCCAACACATGCACAGCAGAGACCCAAAAATCAGCTGGCCGGTGGGAGGCACATGCGCAGTGGAGTTTAGCTGGGATGACAGCTCACATGCCCGCATAGAGGGCTCTCTATGTCACCGGTGGCACGCATGCCATAGGTTCGCCAACACGGGCTTAAACCAAAATGATCATCTAGGCTGCTGCCAGCTCAATCAGCTGTTCTACCTCAAAAAGTAAGGAGATCCTTTCTTTTCTCCCATCTTCTTAAGTTTGATCCATGGCAAATGAAGTCAGAAACACAGGTAGTCCTCCATTTATGGATACAATTGAGCCCAAATGTTCTGCTTTTGAGACATTCATTAAGTGAGTTTTGCATCCATTTTACAACCTTTCTTGCCACTGTTGTGAGATGAATCACTGCAGCTAATAAATTAGTAACTTGGTTGTTATGGACTTGCCAGAAGGTTTGCAAAAGGGGATCATAAGACCTCGGGACACTGTCATAAGCATGAACTGGTTGCCAAGCTCCTGACTTTTTGATCACATTATCTTGGGGATGCTTCAAAGGTTGTAACTAGCGGTAGGTTTCACATTTTGTTACTACTGGTCCGCCGCGTGCCTACTCGCTTTGCACTTTCGCACATGAGCCCGGACTTCCGTGCATGCACTCTGCTCACGTGTGCGCCTTCCTCGCATGCGCCTGGCCTCGAAAACCTGCCTAAATAGGACGGCATAGAGCCGGGGCGTGTGGGCAGGCCCATCTGCGATTTCTGCTACCGGTTCGGGTGAACCGATCCAAACCGGCTGAATACCACCTCTGGTTGTAACTCTGAAAAATGGTTAGAAGTCACTCTTTTCTCTGCCATTGTAACTTTGAACAGTCGCTAAATGAACTGTTGTAAGTCATGAACTGTACTGCTGGCCAAATATTTAGACAGGAGATGTTTTCTGATTACCAATCAAGTAATAAAGCAATCAAAAGATAAGGAGATAGCTACTTAACGCAGGAGTGAGCTGAAACTGTAATTTAGCAACATTGCCATATCAAACTAGAAGTCAGCTTTATGTGTTTGCATGCATATGAAGAAATGGCCCTCCTGTGGTTAGGAAGCCAGCTGTTTAAAATATGCATCTGTCCAAAACAAGGATGGTTTATCTCCCCCACTTTTCTCTGGGGAGTGTTGCAAAGAGTTAGGAGCTTAAATCCAACTATCCATTTACTGTCAGTCTCAAATGACTGTTGAACAAATTCAAAACAGAAGCAAAATGGGGTATTATGTTCTTGGAAAGCTTTGCACCCTGGGGGGAAGCAGCTTTTCATGGAACAGGACTTTGCTGAAGGATGAAAAAGAAACCCACATGTTATTTTATTACCATAATTGATGGGAGGGAGTTTAATATATTTCCATTGCAACAGAGGCTTTGTCAACAAGCAAAGCACATAGATTATTGTTTTTGCGTGGCAGATTTCGGTCTGTAATTGCATCTCCCGTTCTGGAGGAGCCAAGCTTTTGAGTGTTGACTGGATGTGCTTTCTTACAATCTTGGCATCCATCTTTCTTTCAAAATTACAGTTCCCCGAGGCTGCGAAATAGGACATCTCGGTATCTCAGCAGTAAAACCCTGGTTTTGCACACAAAAGGATCGTTCCGCCCATAGATATCGACTAGCAGGGCTGGGAAAGACATTAGGTATGATGTCCTCCAGATGTTTTGAGCTTCCATTGTGATAGTTGAACTCCAGATACCCAGAAGGCAGCAGGCTGTGTACCCATGCTGCAGAGATCCAGGGACAGTTGGGGTAATATATATATTAGGCTAAATTAATTGTGGGGGCTTGGAAGCTTTGTGCCAGCGATGGAACAGAACTAAAAAAGACAACAGATGGTTGTGGGACACTGGCCAAAAGCAAAGTTGTCACATCAGATGGGAAGACAGTCTGCCATTCCTCACCAAAACTGCTTACCTATAGCAAAATCACTCATTCGAAAGATAACACTTAAGAGCTTGACTTAAGGGATACATTGGGTGGGTGCATACAACATGTTAGAATAGGTTGACATATAGTTTCAAAGTCCTGTGATTCCTAATCATGCATTGGTAATTGAGCTCTTGGCATCAGAGGCGGGTTCCTACCAGTTTGGACGAGTAGGTAGTAATTCAGCTGGACATGCTCCTGAACTGGTTCTATGCTCAGCGGCGCCATCTTGATTTTCCATCCTGCACATGCGCAGAACAATCTTCATTGGAAAAATGTACTTTCTCCCCCTTTTCTAATGTTGTACACATGTGCAGACTTTTAAAGTGCAAATGTGCACGCACGCGGAGCCGGTAATAATGCCAGCAGGAACTCACTCCTGCTTGGCATAGCAGGTTCTGTGAAACAGGGCATTGCACTGCGAAATAGAAGTGGGTACTGGCTATTGGCATAATAATTCTCTTCTCCTTCTTGTGCCATATCTGTCATCGGATGTTGGCGATTATATTTTTGACAGCCGCATGAAAAAGTGCTGCTGAGTTTTGTCCAAACCAGTTCCTTAGATTTTGAAGCCATGATGTTCTTCAGCCTGGACCTCATTTGCCTTCAATCTTTCCCTGGAGGATTAAGTGAAGGATGGGGTATTTTTCTGGGTGATGTGTCACATATTCAAAATATTCTAACTTTCGCCTTTTTAATGGCTTTGATGATTTCCCTTGACTTTCCCAGGCGGCTTATCACCTCCTCATTTGTGATTTTGTCAACCCAGCTTATACATAACAACCATCTGTAAATCCACATTTCAAATGCTTCTAGTTTCTTCAAGTGGTTTTCTGTCAGAGACCAACTCTCTACTCTGTAGAGCAAGATAGAAAAGATGTAGCATCTGACATGCCTGGCATAATGATAAGAGAGCTCAAATATTCTCCTATGAAGGAAGACTGGAGCAATTGTAGTTTTAGTTTGGAAAGAGGAAAGTAAGGGGAGGTATAAAGAAAATTGGAGAGAAAGGGGGGAAGGGGAGAGAGAGATGTTATATAAGACAAGGGAAAATTATATTTTAATTTTTTTCACAATATACTGTACTGAAATTCAAAATGGACAGAATATGATCCTTACAGAGAACATAGATAAATTCTGGAATTAGCTACCAGCATCCTTGTTAATAAAAAATTGATTGTAGTCAGTTGGAGTAGTTTAAAAAATAAGTTTGGACAAGTTCATGGAAAATTATCCTTTGGTTTAGGAAGAAGAATACATCAGTGTACTGATATTACTTAACTATATATTACTTGGTTTGGAGATGCTATGGAAATTCTGACTACTATGTGTCTACAAACTATTGAAGTCTAGATTGACCAAAACAAACTTAGGTTGAATTCCAGTAAGATGGAGTTACTCTTTGTTCACGAACATCTTGGCTCCTTGACGTCCTTTGTGACGTCCTCTAGGTTAGGGGCACATCACTCTGAAAAAAACAAATTTGCAATTGGAGATCTTCTTCAATTGATCCGTTCTTCAAGAGGTGGCCTGCTTTATATACCGACTACATCTCTCGAAGAAGTATGAATGAGTGACCTTCACCTAAGATTAATTCACCTTAGATTAATATAGTTGGAAGGGAGCTTGTAAGTCATCTAGCCCAAGCTGGAGACTCTACACCATTTCTGACAGATGGCAGTCGAGTCTCTTCTTGAAAGCTTCCAGTGATGAAGCTCCCACAACTTCCGAAGGCAACTTCTGTTCCGTTGGTTGATTGTTCTCACTGTCAGAAAATTCCTCCTTATTTCCAGGTTGACTCTCTCCTTGTTCAGTTTCCATCCATTGTTCCTTGTTAGACCTTCAGGTGCTTTGGAAAATAGCTTGCCCACCCCTCCTCTCTGTGGTTGATTAGGTGGTAAATAAGTTAAATGCCAGGCATGGTTGCAGACTGTGAAGTTCTGGTGAAAGTGACTCAACCATCTACACTTGCTTTAATTATAGTAGTACAACTCTCCAGGGGTTGCCTTTGAAGACAACAGAGAACCTAGTTCCAGATTCCTTGGGGGATGGTTTCTTCCAGGTGGAATCTATCCAGCAGACAAGAGATATTTAGGGTCATGTCCCACAAAAGTTCAAAAGAACACACCTCTGAAGACAGCAATTCCCTGGAGTGTGCCCCTGCTGGGCAGCACTCCAAGAGGTGTGCCAAGCATCCTCATTTTCACTTAGAGCCATGAAAATAATTTTGACGCATGGGCATTTGAGGATGATTTTTTTGTTATTTGCCTCTGTGGCTTTGGGATGCCTTTTAAAACATTCCTTGTGAATGTTATGTGCAAGCACATCTTGTTTCCAACCTTATTGTAAAATTGCTTGGAGTCTTGGGACCAGGGCAGAGTAGAAAACCCTGCAAATAAATAAACAGAATTTATGAGTGTTTACTTCCTTTGGAATTTCTGGCTGCAGGCCTTGAATATTGGTTAAGAGGAAGTAATTAAAAAAAAATTCACTTCTCATCCAGACTTGTGAGTTCCTCAGATATATGTAGCTGTTGGATAATTATGTAACTTCAGTTACTCCTTCAGGGCTCTTCTTCAGTTCTTAGGAACTCAAAATACAGATAGTCCTTGACTTACAACAACGTATTTGGTGACCTTAGAACAGCATTAAAAAAGTGAGCTATTACCTTAATGACCTTTGCAGCATCCCCATGGTCACGTGATCAAAATTCAGACACTTGGCAACTGGTTCATACTTAGGATGGTTGCATGCTCTAGGGACGCGTGGTCCAGGGGTGAAATTCAGCAGGTTCTAACAGGTTCCAGAGAACCGGTAGCGGAAATTTTGAGTCATTCGGAGAACCGGCAAGTACCACCTCTGACTGGCCCCCAGAGTGGGTTTTGCAATATCCTTCCCCCCAAAGAGGGGAGGGAATGGAGATTTTGCAGTATCCTTCCCCTGCCACTTCCACCAAGCCACGTCCACAGAACCGGTAGTAAACATTTTTGAATTTCACCAGTGGCGTGGTCTTCTTTTGCGACCTTCTGACAAGCCAAGTCAATGGGGAAGCCAGATTCACTCAACATCCATGTTACTGACTTAACAGCTTCAGTGATTCACATAACAACCGCGGTAAAAAAAAAAGTTGGTAAAATGGAGCAAAATTCAATTAACCACCATCTCACTTAGCAACAGAATTTTTTTTACTACATTGTGGTCATAAGTCAAGGACTACCTGAGCACACCCAACGTTCATTTAATGACAGGTCCATGGCCATCTTCGTCCGTGGAAGGTGTTGCTTCATTTTTTAAAATTATTATTATTATTGCTTTTAAATCCCTGCATTTCTTTCCTTACTTGGAAAGACATCTTCAAGCCAATTCAGATGTTTTTAATAAAGCTAGATTTGTCATGGAGCAGTAACTTGGCCTTCCAAGCCTGCTCCCCTCCGCTCTTTACAAAGGTTTTCCATGCTGCGAGGCTCCCAAATCTTCTGAGGTCTGGAAAAAGACAGGCGTGCTGGCTGCGTTAATGAATGTTTACCCAAAATGACAGCTATAAAGTAGAAGTTCTGTGAGGTCTGCCAAGACCCTGTCAGCTCTCCGCCTCTGTGTGTACAAAACTAATGGGACTAAAACAAGTCCAGAGCTTTCCCTCAATTTGTCTTTGTGGATTTCAGCAACTGAGAAGAATTTTAAGCCTTAGCAGCCTCCATCACTTTTCAGGTTGTAATAGCTGAATTGGAAGACCGTTAAGGTTTAATGCATCCAGCAAGAAGGAATTGAGGTCTGGTCAATTTTTTGCTCATTTTTGCCCCCCCCCCTCCCAGCCCCCAGGAGCAGTCTGAAAGCCTCCTAAAGGCTATGGATGCCCTTTTTTGACAAAAAACGGACCAGTTTTTGCAAAAAACAGAGCAGGTTTTGCTAGTTTTTAGTAGGGGGGGGCACCCCCAGGATCTCACAGGGTCGGCCTCCTCCACATTCCGTCCACCAGCCAATGCCATCTGGCTACTACCCGGGGGAGGGCCTTCTCTGTAGCAGCTCCGGCCCTTTGGAATGAACTCCCCGCGGAGATCCGGACCCTCACCTCTCTCCAGGCCTTCCGGAAAGCCGTCAAAACCTGGCTGTGCCGGCAGGCCTGGGGTTGATGAGTTCCCCTCCCCTCTCGACTGGTATGGCTGTGTGAGTTTCGTGTATTTTAATTATGTGTTCTGTTGTTTATGTTCCCTTTCCCCTCTGAGTTGTTCGCCGCCCTGAGTCCCTCCTGGAGAAGGGCGGCATACAAATAAACCAAATACAATACAAATACAATACAATACAATACAAAACTCTACAACCCTCCTAAAGGCCATGCATTCCCTTTTTTGAAAAAATGTGGGCCCGTTTTTGCGAAAAACGGGCAATTTTGGGGAGGTCTACAAAATGCAAAACTTTTTTTTATTTTATTTGCCTCTTCAAAATCTTGGTGCATCTTATACCCCGGTGCGTCTTACACTCCATAAAATATGGTATTCTCTCTCATCTCTTGGTAGCCACAATGGATATTCCAAGTCTTGATCTGGAGGAGTTGTAGATCATGCACTAGTGCATGGCTAAAGTAACAAACCAAAATTGTAAACTACAGCATCAAATTGCTTAAGATTTATCTAGTCATTTCTAATTACTGATGGCATGGTGGCTTAATGGTAAAGACACTTAGGTTTCACCAGGAAGGTTGAGAGTTTAATCCTAGGTCAGGACAGATATTTCTCTCTCAGGGCGCAAAGAGAAAATATCTGCTGTGAACTTCACATAGGTGTCAGGAAGGGTATCCAGCCAATAAATGCTCAGTTCCATTTAGTCGCCCTGATTCTACCCTGAATAAAGGGATTACAGTCTTAAAAAGACTTGACTTATGACTGCTTACTTAGGAACTTTTGGAATTACGAAGAACACCCTCCCCCGAAAGCTACTTGCCATCTGATTTTGACGTTACAATAACTGCACGTGTTCGCACACATAGACATACACAAAGCCATGTGGTCGCATTTTGGATCTTTGTTAACCAGATCACTTTTATGGCTGTTTGAAGCATCCTGAGGTCAAATGACTCTGATTTTCAGTGGGTTGTTGTTGTTTTTTTGCTAGTTTCTGGCATTTGCTTCTAGTTCCTGGCAAAAAAAATTCCTTCCCATTGGGCAAAATAGATTTGCTTAATGACTGGTGGAAAAAAAATTCTGAAAAATCAGTTCGTCATGTGATGCCATGACTTACAACAACCACAAACATTTTATGACCATAATACTGGACTCAATTATAATTGTAAGTTAAGGTACAGATCTACGATTCTTTAAAAAAAAAAAAAAAAAAAAGCCACATTGGCGCAGTGGTTAGAGTGCAGTACTGCAGGCTATTTCTGCTGATCACCGTCTACCAGCAGTTTGGCAGATCGAATCTCACCAGGCTCAAGCTTCACTCAGCCTTGAGGTGGGTAAAATGAGGGGCCAGATTGTTGGGGGCAATATGCTGACTCTGTAAACCGCTTAGAGAGGGCTGTAAAGCACTGGGAAGCGTTATATAAGTCTAAGTCAGGGGTCAGCAACCTGCGGCTCTGGAGCCGCATGTGGCTCTTTCATCCCTCTGCTACGGCACCCTGTCGTTGGTCAGCTCCACAATTGATAGAGCTTTCAGTTAGGACAGGTAGAGGAAAAAGAATGCCACACTAGGAGGAGACTCTATGGTGGGGGAACTGGACTTCTGATCGGCTCCACAATTGATAGGGCTTTCGGTTAGGACAGGTAGAGGAAAAAGGATGCCACACTAGGAAGAGGCTCTATGGTGGGGGAACTGGACTTCTGGTCAGCAGAGGAAAAAGGACACCACACTAGGAGGAGACTCTATGATGGAGGAACCAGATTTACACTCAGCTCCAGAAATGAACGTTTAGGACCTTTCTGGCTCTTTGAGTGTTTAAGGTTGCCGGCCCCTGGTCTAAGTGCTATTGCTATTGCTAAAAAAAAAATACTGCCTCATGGAGAAAGCTGCCTCAGTAAACAGTGTGCTCCTAATGATTAGCTATTGACGATAGCTCCACTTTGTTCCAATGTCTGGAGACAGCGTGGGCTTGAATGGGGAGGAAAAGGCTTAAGTTGAATCCAGATAAGGTTGAGTGGCTGTGGATGTTTGGATTGCCTGAGTCTGGAGTGATTCTATATTTAGCTGTATATTTAGCTTCTTATTTCAGAGCTAGTGCACAATTTGAGGGTCTTTTTTGGACTTATAGTACCTATTCAAGAAGCAGGTGGCAGCTGTGACCAAGAAGCCTTTGCTATTACGACAGTGGTGCCCATACCTCAGGAGAGAGGCCCTTAAGGCGCTTTGATAACTCTCTCCCATAGGAAATAAAAGAGGAGCGAAAGGGGAGTGGGCTTTTGCAGGAAACAATTCCAAGCTAGATAAGGTCCGTGTTCATAAATTCACCTTTGAAAGACTGTTTGCCAGGCCCTTGTTGAATGTGAATGAAAGGGATTCACATTCGTTTAATAAAAGGGTTTTCTCAGGACCAGGAATCTGCTTTCTGCTTTTTGGGGAAGCCTAGGTCAGAACAAGTCCCACAGGAAAACTTTTTGCTTTTTTTTTTTTTTGCAATTGTTTTTTTTAATTTTTAAACATAAAAAAAAACATAAAAAAATTCTCATCCATTACATACAGCATGTCGTTTGGTTACAAGTGTTTTTGCATCCATATTCTCAATTACATATACAATCACAGATTTTCCATCTTAATATAACTAAATACCTCACTTTCATTGTACAACATATATTCAGTTACGATTCATATTTTTTTCTTTTCAATAAACCTAATTCCCTTATGTTCTTGATTGTCTGTTTAATAACAATATACCTTTATAAAGTCAAATATCCCATTCTGAATATTTTTACAATATAAAAAAAATGACCAACTATTTTTATTTGTATATCACTATTTTCAAATATGTATAATCCCACCAATCATCCATCGAGTATGCTTATGTTCATTATTGTCCTTGTACATCATACATTCATACAAAGATGTTATTCCTTCATTATTCAACAAGGTATTCTAAATACTCACTTCATATATATACCAATTTTTGATTACTTCCTTATTAAAATTATTTATCAACAACAGGATATAATACATACTTAGAGTTATACATTATATCACCAATCCTCTATCAAGTATACATAAATTCATTGTTATCCTTATCCATTTTAAAACAAAAAGTTCTAAATTATTCAATTCATGTTTGTGTGTGTGTGTGTGTGTGTGTGTGTGTGTGTGAGAGAGAGAGAGAGAGAGAGAGAGAGAGAGAGAGAGACTAGTATAGATCTATTTCAAGCTATTTAGCTCTCATCAGCTAGCCATACCCTTACTGGGATTTGAACCTGTGCTGTATTGCATCTTAGGCAAACGCCTTAGCCATTAAGCCACAGGTCTCCTCCTTATCAGCTGAAGAAGGTAAGCTAACTGCTTCCATCATTATTTATCAGCACAAATAAAAAAACACAAATATAACAAAGGCAACAGTAAAAATATTGGGTTTCTGTCGTGATGGACTCTTGTGATGAGCCGATTGACAGATGATGGAAGCAGTTAGCTTCCTCCCATAATTGGGGCTTATCAGGGGTTGTGACTCTAAATATATATACATATACATATACATATACATATACATATACATATACATATACATATACATATACATATACATATACATATACATATACATATACATATACATATACATATACATATACATATCAGTCTTTCATTGTATCATTATTAAAGGAAAAGTTTTTGCTTTGACGGTTAGCCGGGCTATCTAATGCCCCACCTCCTTTCCCCCTCTCAGGCTTCGGGGCAACTACAAGGCAGCACAAGATGGCTTCAGCCAGGTTCGCTTCAGAGTTGACAGTGGCTTGTACCATAAAATGCACCGTCATGAGTAAAATTCCCCATAATCTTAAGTGTCCTTCAAGAGGTTCCGCTCAACTACTTCAAAAGCTTTCCTTGGCTGTCAGACACAGCTTGTTAATTTCAGTGGTATGTGTTGCAGGAGTGCTGTTTATGTGGAGACAATCTAGGAAAGCTTTTTGAAGCTCTGTTGGCACCGAACGGATTGAGTCATCTCAATTTGTCATCTCGGGAGGCTTAAAAAATAATCACAAGAAAGAAGGCCCTTCACTCTTTGGAAGTTACACTGTAAACCTGAGATGCTCTTGCTATTGACATTCATCTTTGAGTCACTTGTGGTAAACAAGAGTTTCATTGCATTTCTTCACATGTAGCGTTTCATTTCATTGCTTAATACATTTGTATTCTGTTTTTCGAAAACGGCCTCGTGGCTTTGGCAGTTTTGTTAATTCTCCCTGGTAAACAAGTCGGGGAGGGTTGTTTTTGATCCTTCCATCTTCTCTCATGTGTTAATACCATTTTATAATGCCTTGGTAAGGCCACACTTGGAATACTGCATCCAGTTTTGGTCACAACGATGTAAAAAAGATGTGGAGACTCTAGAAAGAGTGTAGAGAAGAGCAACAAAGATGATTAGGGTACTGGAGGCTAAAATATATAAAGAACAGTTTCAGGGATTGAATATGTCTAGTTTGATGAAAAGAAGGACTAGGGGAGACAGGATAGCAGTCTTCCAATATCTCAGGGGTTGCCACAAAGAAGAGGGAGTCAAACTATTCTCCAAAGCACCTGAGGGCAGGACAAGAAGCAATGGGTGGAAACTAATCAAGGAGAGAAGCAACTTAGAACTGAGGAGAAATTTCCATTAATTTGAGAACAATTAATCAGTGGAACAGAAGTTGCCTCCCGAAGTTGTGAATGGTCCAACACTGGAAGTTTTTAAGAAGATGTTGGATAACCATTTGTCAGAAGTGGTGTAGGGTTTCCTGCCTAGGCAGGGGGTTGGACTAGAAGATCTCCAAAGTCCCTTCCAAGTCTGTTATTCTATTCTATTCTACTCTATTCTGCTCTACTCTGCTCTGCTCTGCTCTGCTCTGCTCTACTCTACTCTACTCTACTCTATTCATATAAAGATTAGGCTGCAAATGGTTAGCTTTTTGTGGTTAGTTTTTCTATCAGGATGTAAAACATTACTTGAAAATCAGTCAGACCTCTGGTTCATTAACCTAACATGTTAAAGTGTAGCTTCAGAATATGTGTAGCTTGCCTTATTGTACCAACCATCTTTTGTTTTTGTTTCCAGATCCAGACTTAGGAGTTGTTACGCTAACAGAAAATGAAGATCAAGAGGCCAGGTCTTTGGCACTCCCCAAAATATCAGGATTAGAACGGAGCCAAGAGAAGAGTCAGGACGGTGGGAAAGAGCCATCGCTTGAGCCTGTTGTGCCTCAGGATCTTTGTCCTCAAGTTCCTCAGCCTTTGGTCCCACCTCGTTTGGTGCCACCAACAGAGGCACGTTCTCCAGAGCCTCCTGCTGTCCACCCTGCTGGCTCCTCCTATTCGGAAGCCCCAGAGAAACAACCTGCTTTGGAAGAGGCCCAGTTTCCCACCCTTCCTCCTTCCCAAATACAACATCCACCGAGGCCTCCTTCTCCTGGGCAGCCGGCCCATCCGAACCGACCACCTTCTCAGCTGCGTCCTCCCTCCCGTAGCCTTGCACAACAGTTGTCGGCTTACAACAGCAGCAGTTTGAGCCTCAACAGCTTGAGGTGAGGATCACGCTGGGCATTTTCCAAGCATCCGTTCATCCACTGTGTTGTAAAAGTAGAGATGTTGACATTTCTTGAAAAGGGGCCAGGCTCTTTATTTGGGTGAGTGCTGTGGGAGAGTTGGAAGAAGGCCAGCAAATTATAAATAACGTCTTCTTCCATAATCCAAAAACTCTGGGCCAACCTTGGAAACTGAGACTAGGCAAAAAGCTTAAAGTGGTGCCAGCTTCCAGTACTGTTGTCTGCAATTTAAAGGACTGAAAGTACAGCAAGGCTCTTGCTGTGTCAAGTGTTAGGGGGAGGCTATTAATCAGACAAGAAAATAAAGCACTAAATAATTAGGCTGGATCTCTCACGCTTCTGCTAATAAAACCCAGAGACGTGTAGCAACATCTCCCATAGCCTCTATCAAGTTCTTGGGCTCCTCAAGTTTAGATTTTTTTTAAAAAAATTAAAAATAAATAAAGGGAAACCGACCCGTGGCTCAGACAAGTATCAGTCTTTATTCATATATATATATATATTTTAAATAAAATATCTGGGCTTCTTATAGACCAGGGATGTCAAACTCGATTTCATTGAAGGCCGAATTAGGGTTGGGTTTGATCTCAGGGGGCTGGGATGGGCGTGGCCAGCTCGATGTCATTCATGTTGTGGGGGGCACCTGTGGTGACCAAGTGTTAAGGCAGGACTTCCCTCAGACCCTCCCTCCCTCTTGTTATAATCTTCCTTCCTTCCTTCCTTCCTTCCTTCCTTCCTTCCTTCCTTCCTTCCTTCCTTCCTTTTCTTCTTTTTCTTTCTCTCTTCATTCTCCTTGCTTCTTCCCTCCCCCTCTTTCCTTATTTTTCCTTCCTTGCTCTCTTGCCATCTTTCCTTCTGTTTCTTTGTCTTTCCTCTTTCCTCTTTCTCTTTTCCTGTCCCTTCTTGCATACTCAAATGCAAAAGGGGAAACATTACTCCTTTTGTTTTGTTTTTAGTTTGTTTTGCCAGCGAAAATGGAGCTGGGGGGGGGCTGTGCATGCCCCCCCAACCACACCATTTTCAGCCGTAATGGCCTCCCGCAGTCCTCTGCCAGCAAAATTGGAGCTCGGGAGGGCTGCCTCCTGAGCTCCGTTTTCGCTGGATGAGGCACAGTGGGCTGGTCCCTTTGCTGGTTACGGGTCAGGCCCGTGGGGCCAGATCTAAATTCCCCAGGGTTTGGATCCGGCCCCCAGGCCTTCAGTTTGACACCCCTGATATAGACCCAAGAGATGTTTTTCAGAAATCAAATGGCAGGTGAATAGAGCTTGAGCTTTCTTTGCAAATTATGATCCTTCTCCCTAGAAGAAGTCAGATAAGTTGAGGAGATTAAATTCCCTGCTGGGGAAGGTCTACATTTGGCAGTTGTTCAGTGAATCTGGCTCCCCACTGAATTGGCTGGTCAGAAGGTCGCAAAAGGGGATCACATGACCCCAGGACATGGCAGCCGTCATAAAAACGAGCCAGTTGCCAAGTGTCTGAATTTTGATCGCATGACCTTACAAGCTGCCATGGTTGTGTCTGAAAAATGGTCATAAGTCACTCAGTGCTGTTGTGACTTTGAATGGTCACTAAATGAACTGTTGTAAGTCGAGGACTTCCTGTATTTTGGAAGGAAGGCCTGTTCTCTCTGTGTGGCGATGGGAGGGCTTGTGGGTCTCTCCTTCCTTACTGGATAATTCCTCTCTGTGCATTTGCTAACCTCTTCCTTTCTGCGTCTTTCCCACCAACAGCAGCAGCAGAAGCAGCACTCCAGCCAAAAGTCAACCCCCTCCTCCCCCACCGCCTCCTCCCCCCATAGCTCACCATCCCTCGGCCTCCCCCTTCCCCCTGTCTTTACCCAATCACAGCCCCCTCCATAATTTCACACCTGCCCTCCAGCCTTCTAATCACACCCATCACCCCAATATGTTTGCCCCTCCCACGGCATTGCCTCCTCCTCCTCCTCTGACATCGGGGACATTACAAGTTCCAGCTCATCCCGCTGGCACTGCTTACTCAGGTAAGGAAGAAAGCATCATTTTCCGGGTCAAATCCTAGTTTCTTTGCTCGTTTTAGTCAAGGTATTAGCACCGTCTGTTGCTGGTCACATCTACCCGACCCATCAGAGCAAGGAGGCAGGGAATTTTGTGGGTCCTGTACTCTAGGGAGATACACCTGGTGGGATTCAGAAGAAGAGCCTTCTCTGTGGTGGCCCCTTCTCTCTGGAACATCATCCCCCCAGAGATGAGAATGGCCCCCACTCTAGCACTCTTCCAGAAGTCGCTGAAGACCTGGTTCTGCCAACGGGCCTGAGCTCGCTCTACTCCAAAGATCTGGACATTTTTGCGCCACCAAATCCTTATCCTGGTATGAGATCCACTAAAAGTTGGCTTTATAAAAGGAAGAAAAAAGTGGGCCTGGTGTGGGAAGGTTGCCTCGTAGAATGTCCCATCACCAGTTGGCATCCCAGTGTGTAAAACAGTCGATCTGTTTGGAGACACTTTCCGACCTTGAATAAATATTGCACAGTTTTATCAATGGTTTCCAATCTGTGTTCTACCAATCCTTGTTACAAACAGATTTTATTGCGCTAATGTCATATTTTATGAAATAACTTCAAGTAGCAGCAAAGTTTCATCAAGAAGAGGGGAAGGAAGAAGGAAATAATTTTATCTCTTAAAAAAATAATATGGAACTATTAAACTTACTTCCTTCCTTCCTTCCTTCCTTCCTTCCTTCCTTCCTTCCTTCCTTCCTTCCTTCCTTCCTTCCTTCCTTCCTTCCTTCCTTCCTTCCTTCCTTCCACCCTCCATGTTTTTCCTTTCCTTCCTTGCTCTATGCCCTTTTTGCATCCTTCCTTCCTTCCCCCCTCTCTCTCTCCATGTTTTTCCTTCCCTTCCTCGCTCTATGCTCTTCCTCCTTCCTTCCTTCCCTCCCTCCCTATATCTCACCCATTTAAAAGACTCAGGGCTTTGATTGCCTGGGTCATACATTCTTGATGTCATCAACCTCCCATGGATGTCCTGAACTTGCAAGAAGAAACCAGAAGCTCATCCACACGTATCTAAATTAACCTCTTTGCAATAAGGAGAAATCAGTGGAAGGAAGATGCCCCAGGTTTTGGCTGTGTTTGGGATGGCCTTCTCTAGTTGTTTTTCGCCACCCAATCAGATAAAATTGAAGGGGTTTTCTTTGGGTCCCTAAACTGAGGAAATGGAGTCTTTTTGATGTCCTCAATATAGCATTAGCATCCCTACTGAGATCCCTATGGCTTCAACCTTACTGGGTTTTATGAAGGCCATCAAAACCTGACTTTTCAACAGATTTGGAGGGTGGAGGGATAGACTTTGGGTTCCTCATACTATTCCTTTGTGTACAATTATGGGTTGCCTTGTCCTTTGTTATTGTTTTATAGATTCTGATGTCTATTTTAAATTTTTAAATTTTTACATCATTAGGCAGGAATGTTGTTCAGAGTTGGTGATGATTGGAGTGATGCATAAGATGACTTAAAGGAGGAGGGAGAGGCTTTCATGGTGTTGTCTTCCTTTCCAGAGCAAGATCTTCTCCGCCAGGAGCTGAACACTCGGTTTCTGGCTTCCCAGAGCGCCGATCGTGGCGCCTCGCTGGGCCCACCACCTTACTTGAGGACGGAGTTCCACCAACACCAGCACCAACACCAGCACACGCACCAACACACGCACCAGCACACCTTCACGCCTTTTCCTCACGCCATCCCGCCAACAGCCATCATGCCAACGCCAGCACCTCCCATGGTGCGTAATCCAGGCAGAAATGTGAGGATAAGTAGCGCGCAACCTTCTTTTGTTGCAAAGTATATTGTGTCAGCTACAAATCATAATCACAACCGCAAAGATGTTTGTGGAGTCGTGGGAGAAAAGACTGAAAGGCATTTGGGACCCTCTGGACTGTTCCCCTTTGTAGTGGAGAGGAGTCTCGGGGGTGGAGGGGACTCCATGTGTATAGATTCGGCAGCCCAGATCTGGTACTCCTAATTTAATAAATAATTTAACTTTTCTGTTTTTGCAATCATGAGTCCCCCACATGTGCAAAGAAAAATAGGTAGCTATACAATTAATAAATATCTAGGGACGTGGTGGCTCATTGGCTGAGAGGCTGACCTTGTCGATCAGAAGGTCTTCAGTTAAGCGGTTAGAATCCCTAGCGCCGCATAACGGAGTGAGCTCCCATTACTTGTCCCAGCTTCTGCCAACCTAGCAGTTCGAAAGCGCATAAAAAGTGCAAATAGAAAAATAGGGACCAATTTGGTGGGAAGGTAACAGCCTTCCATGAGCCTTCGGCGTTTAGTCATGCCAGCCACATGACCACGGAGACATCTTCGGACAGCGCTGGCTCTTCGGCTTAGAAACAATGATGAGCACCTTTACCTAACCTTTACCTTTTATGCAATTAATATAGCCACCCATCTCACAATTGTGGATCTGGGTGACGAATAGAGAATGAAAACCAAAAGTACAAGTAATGCAACAATTAAAACAAGTAAATATCGAAGGACAATTAGGATAACACTATAACAAATGCCCCATAGAATTGCCTTGATACATTATGGCACTAATTTGGTTCCAGGGCTAACGTTTGAGTTGCTTGCATAGCTAAATTATACCCTATGTATTTCTAGCTTCTCTGATAATGAACAATGAGGAAAATCTCATTGAACAAGTACCAGTTTTTGGTGTGTATTGAAAGTTTTCTACATGAAATTCCTGGCTATTTATTCAGCAGCTTAATATTCTCCTTGCTTCTATTTGCTGTAAGTGAGAGCCAGGCTTTAATGGGTGCCTTTCTTTTAGAACAAAATAGAGGTATTTATCATATTATAATAATAATAGTAATACATGTTGACAAGGCAAGTGTTTGGTAACTAATACTTTAGGGCTATTTGGCTTGCAAATGTTTGGACAACCCTTAGATGGCAGCCAAGAACTAATATTTTCTGTATCTGCTGCCATCTTGTGGCCATCTGGAGTTTTGCCACCATCTGGTTTTGTCCTACAAAACTTAAACTGACTAAAAAGGTGTCAGCTCATCAGTAACTAGCTATCCACAGCATGGGTCAAAATTGAGCCTGGAACCTTTTAATTACAGCGGTAAAAGCCCCAATTTCACATCCACTGTTATGTTTATTGCAATCCCACAATTCAGACTTGGTAAAAAAATACAGAATGCAACAATATGGCAATGATGTCATCTAGTGTCTTTGAACAAAGGGAACGAATAAATAAATGATGGGAATTTCAAGACAAGACCTAGTGGGAAAATAACTTGAGTCTCCTGGAATCACATCTTTATTGCCTTAAATAAAGATTTAAATAAAACTGAACCACTGGGGGAAATAAATTAGTGAATTGTCAGTCTTCTTTCCTGCACTTCACTTTATTTATAATATTACAATATTGTAGTATTTCTATACTTTGCCCTAAACCAGTGGTTCCCAAACTTGGCAACTTTAAGACTTGTGGACTTCAACTCCCAGAATTCAGAGAGAGAGCAGAGCTGGCTGGAGAATTCTGGGAGTTGAAGTCCACAAGTCTTAAAGTTGCCAAGTTTGGGAACCACTGGCCTAAACTATCTCTATGTCTATCCCTATCATTCTATTCTCGAGAGTCAGGCAGTGTACGTATTTAATAAATTGTTAAATTTAAATTATGGATTATTAAATTTAAATTAATATAAATAATCTTGGTCACTTTGATCAGAAACTCCATTTGGGTAAGTGTTAACAAAATTAGAACTATCACAGAGATGACTGAGAAATGTGAGGTAGAAATATGAGGTAAATGTTAGCAGGCTGGGGAGCATTTTTTTTTAATTATTATTATTTATTTGACATTTTCCAAACATTAAAATCACTATTACACTTTTACAGCTTTCTGTTATCGGTATTTCTTTTTTCTGATTTTGGGTTTTCCATTTTCCATTCTATTACTTTATACATATCTGAGGTAGAAATGTGAGGTAAATGTTAGCAGGCTGGGTAGTATTTTGAATATCACCATCATTACTACAGGTAGTCCTCGACTTACGACCACAATTGAACCCAATTTTTTTTGCTCTTAAGAGAATTTTGCCCCATTTTACAACCGTTTTCGCCACAGTTGTTAAGTGGATCACTGCGGTTGATAAATTAGTAATATGGTTGTTAAGTGAATCTGGCTTCCCTATTGACTTTGCTTGTCAGAAGGTCTCAAAAGGGGAACATGTGACCCCGGAAAACTGCAACCGTCATAAATCTGAGTCAGTTGTCAAGCACCTGAATTTTGATCACATGATTATGGGGATGCTGCAACAGACTTAAGTGTAAAAAAAGAGTCACAAGACACTTTTTTCAGTGCTGTTGTAACTTTGAATGGTCACTAAATGAACGATTGTAAGTCGAGGATTATCTCTACTAGTACTATTATCACTACAATTACTACTACTACCAGTACTACTATTATTGTTAGTATTAGTTTTATTATTATTATTAAAAATCCTACTCGTCTCCCTAAACCAAATCCAGCAAAAAGTGAAGATGCTTTAAAATGATGAATGAGGGATGAAAGGTTAAGGTGCCAGAGCAACAGAATGTCTAAACTTTGCTTGTTTTATTTAATACTTGAAATTTTGCTACCTGTGTTTTTCTCGATCTGTTTTGCTTTATGACTGCTGATTCCTGATCTTTCTTAACTTCCAGGGGTGTGTGTGTGTGTGTTAAAGTTTTCTGCTGTGATTTATATTGAGGCATCTTAAGTTGAATTTGTTTGTGTGTGAAGCATCACAAATAATAATAATCAAGACAGCGACCACAATTTGCAATCGAAACCCTGTTCTTTTTTTTTTTAATGTGCTTCATGAAATACACATTAAAAAGGTGGGTCTTTGATACTGTGGTTGTGGCTACAATCTTGAGTTTATTATCCTTCTAACCTCCATTGATATCTATAAAACATCTATGAAAACTGATAGGGACTTTTTAAAAAGGGAGCATTCCAAACTTCACGAAATGAAAAAAAAAAGTGTGTTATCCTCTCCTCCCCCCTCTCCCGACACATGTAATGTAATGAGTTTGTATTTCAATCCTTTTACAGTTTGACAAATACCCTACAAAAGTAGATCCTTTCTACCGTCACAGTGTGAGTTTTTACTGTTGAATTAAAATGGCTTTTAATTGTTTTTATTCCATGAGTTTACATCACTGTTCAGTCGCTTGATAGAATATCCAGTTTTATGTCTCATTCCTTCACATCCATTCACTATAAAAAGCATCTGTCCTCGATATTGTCGGTTGCTTGAGTTGTTGCCTCCTTGTCTTTTTCTAAAGAAGTAGCATCTTCTCCTTTTTAAAATTGGCAATATCTTTTTTTTTTCTCAGCAAGTCTGGTTTTTCATAATGAGGCTGGGTGTTCAGTGGATTTACAAAGTGCCCCTTATTATTATAATAGGCTCCCTTATAATTGAATTGAATTGAATTTATTAAATTTCTATGCCGCCCTTTTCCCCAAAGGGACTCAGGGCGGCTCACAACCCAAGTCAAAGGGGAAGGGTACAATAAGGAATAAAAAGACAGACAAAACAATACCATAGTTTAAAAGCACACAACAACCATACTATTCGGGGGGGGGGGGCAAGACTCATTAGCCCCAGGCCTGTCGGAATAGCCAGGTTTTAAGGGCTTTGCGGAAGGCCTGGAGGGTGGTGAGGGTTCGAATCTCCACGGGGAGCTCGTTCCAAAGGGCCGGAGCAGCCACAGAGAAGGCCCTCCTCCGGGTGGTTGCCAGACGGCATTGACCAGCGGATGGAATACAGAGGAGGCCTAATCTGTGGGATCTAATCGGTCTATTGGAGGTGATAACAATAGGACTTAGAATTATATACTGCTCTCTTAGCAGCTGATGTGGCCTGCCAGCGACCAGCAGAGCTGGTAGCAGAGTCGGACAGTGAGGAGGTTGGGGAGGAACATGGGCCAGTCCAGGAGGCTGGGGAAGGCTCGGACGGGGGCTCTGGGTGGGAGGCAGAGGTAGGATCAAGGCCGTCTAGCAGTTCTCAGCTGCCTTCGGTGCTAGACAGCAGTGAGGCAGAGGAACAGCTGGAGCCTGTTCCCAGATCTCTTGAAAGACTGTTTGCCAGGATTTTGCTGGAGAGGAATTCACTTTAAACTAAAGAAAAGGGGTTTTATTGGGATGAGGAGTCAGCTTCGTGCTTTTGGGAAGACCAACAACCCAATGGAAACACTGGCTATGAGACAAAGGGACATAATTCAGCCTTGGCAAAGTTGTGTAGATTCAAAAGCCAACTAAATTATCCCTAAATTATCATCTTTAGCTTTGGATGGAGTTGTGTTATTCCAGATGGAGCTGGCTTGCAATTTGTCTATTGGACTCGCAACTTCTGCTTCTTGTAAATTACAGATGGGATGCCAGTTGCGTCCATTCCTGGATCAGGAAGCTTTGTGAACAGTTAATTCCTACCTTGTCATCTCACAGCTGGATTATTGTAATTCACTATATATGAGGCCGTCTTTAAAGACCGTGGTTTTATTTTAATGTACAGGTAGTCCTCAACTTACAACCACAATTTATGTTGTTAAGTGAGAAATTTGTTACGTGAGTTTTGACCCATTTTATGACTTTTCTCACCACATTTGTTAAGTGAATCACTGCAGTTCTTAAATTAGTAACACGGCTGTTAAGTGAATCTGGTTTCCCCAATGACTTTGCTTGTCAGAAGGTCGCAAAAGGGGATCGCGTGACTGTGGGACACTGCAACCGTCATAACTGTGAGTCAGTTGTCAAGCATCCAAATGTAAATCACCTGACATGGGGATGCTACAGTGGTCATAAATCACTTTTTCGGTGCCATTGTAACTTAGAACGGTCACTAAATGAACTGCTGTAAGTCGAGGACTACCTGTATTTATTGTTTGATATGATCCAGTCAAAACTGGTTGGAATATAATCCTGAAAAAAAAGTAAATATGTGAATAAATCAAAGCAAGGCTGAATCTTTTAAAGAGCACTTTATTTAAATGCATCCTAACTGATGGATTTTACTTAATGACTCAAAGCAGAGAGCTATTATGGTCTAAATTGGTAAGAAAGTTATAATTTGCTTTTTACATTTTGGATTTCAGATCTCTGTGTCTGTGTGTGTTGTTTTTTAACCAAAGGATACCAATGTAATTAGAAAACCAGTATTGTATTCAAATGTATTTGTTTTCTCTGCTGAGAGTGTAGAATTAGGCATAAAAAGCAAGCAAGGAAGCAACCCAAATCAGGAATATAATTTAATCCCGACCATAGGATTATGAAAGTTATGAAAATCATAACAGTTAGAAGACCCCTTTAGACCAACCTACTATTCCCGTGATGGCAAACCTATGGCACGTGTGCTGGAAGTGGCATGCAGAGCCACCTCTCTGGGCATGCCAGCCATTGCCCATTGCTCTTCTGGGTTCCAGCGCCTGGTTTTAACATGTGTGGGAGCTCCGGAAACCGGGAGAGCAGCCCCTTGCCACGCATGTGCACACCGGAAAGCTGAGCTTCTGGTTTCTGGTGCATGCATGCATGTTGGCCAGCTGATCTTCACGCAGACATGCACACCAGAGACCAGGGGGCTGGTGCAGATGTGCATGCCGGAAACTGGAAGCTGAGCTTCCCGGCACGCACATGTGTTGCAGGAAAATGCTCTTCCAGTTTCTGGTGCTCTCACATGTCTGCGCGGGAAGCTATTTTTCTGGTTTCCGGTGCTCCCCTGCGTGCGTGTGCGCTCCCATTTCAGCACTTGTTGCCGAAAAGGTTTGCCAACTCTGTTATATGAAGGAATCCACTTTTGTTGTATCTCAAATGGGAACTGTTTAATGCATCAAGGTTGCAAGTTTTGAATGCTTTTTTTCAAATTCCTGAGAGCATGTATTGATCATCCCATTGGGGATACATATTCCTATCATTTGCCCTACAAAAGGAGATAATAAAGCTTCACATTCATATAACACTTTTAATTTACCAGATAGGTAAAGGGCCATATGACCTTAGTGATTAATTTCCTGACTGTGTTAAAGAATCTGTGGAGAGTTATACAAATTTCCACCTACAAGCTCCAACATTATGATTAAAAGTTATATAAATATTATAAATAAATAAAATTAACCAGTTCATAGTAAGGAAGTATAAAAAGGGAGGTTTTTGTACTATGGTGCTGGAGAAGACTCCTGCGAATCCCTTAGACTGCAAGGCAATCAAACCAGTCAATCCTAGAGGAGATCAACCCTGATTGCCCTTTAGAAGGCCAGATCCTGAAGATGAGACTCAAATACTTTGGCCACCTAATGAGAAGGAAGGACTCACTAGAGAAGATCCTGATGTTGGGAAAGATTGAGGGCAAAAGAAGAAGGGGACGACAGAGAATGAGGTGGCAAAATGGAGTTACTGAAGCAGTCGCCGTGAGCTTAAATGGGCTCCAGAGGATGGTAGAGACAGGAAGGCCTGGAGGAACATTGTCCATGGGGTCACGATGGTTCAGACACGACTTTGCAACTAACAACAACAACATAAAAAGGAAAAGGAAAGGAGAAAGACTCCACCCCAGTATTTGTTGAGAATATATCAGCTGTATGTTGGGAAATATTTCCAGGCATTGGAATTCTTGCAACCTAACTTCCTTTCTTTTTAATTAGGTGAATCCTTTCTAAAAAAGACAATGGAAAAAGGAAATCTCTTCTGGTTTCAGGTAGAGGTCAAGACCCTGAGAATGATTGAGACGTAAAGATTTTAATAAGTGCTCATTGAATTAAACTTTAGAACATCCAAATTAGCAGGAACCACAGAGGACACTCCAAGATAGATGTTGCTTCAGCATTATTTAATTTCAGTGGAGAGCTTAAGAGTTGATACTTGTTGTCCTGTATGCTTTGGAGCAAAAGATGTGAGATGCTCCTTGCTTGATTCCCAAGAATGAATTTGAGATTAGGGGACTGGAGGCTAAAACATATGAAGAACGGTTGCAGGAACTGGGGATGTCTGGTTTAATGAAAAGAAGGACTAGGGGAGACATGATAGCAGTGTTCCAATATCTCAGGGGCTGCCACAAAGAAGAGGGAGTCAAACTATTCTCCAAAGCACCTGAGGATGGAACAAGAAGCAATGAGTGGAAACTAATCAAGGAGAGAAGCAACTTTGAACTAAGGAGAGATTTCCTGACAGTTAGAACAATTAATCAATGGAACAGCTTGACTCCAGAAATTGTGAATGCTCCAACACTGGACGTTTTAAAGAAGATGTTGGATAACCATTTGTCTGAAGTGGTGTAGGGTTTCCTGCCTAAGCAAGGGGTGGACTAGAAGACCTCCAAAATTCCTTCTGTTGTTCTATTCTATGTTGGGATGTAGCCAAGATGGAGTATGAGGAATAGCATTGTCATTGTCATAATGGTTAACAGCCAATGGCCAATAACATTGCTTTTGAACGGCACATTATACAGAAAATTAAATGTTACAGGCACTGGAGTCTTTAAAGATGCTCATTTTAGGCATTAAAAAGTGATTTCAGCCCCAGACCCTTGACTGTCTAATGACTTCTTAAAGCTTTCGGGTTTCAATATCAGCTAATCTTGGAAATGTTTTCTGCATCATTGGACATCCATGCTAAAGTGAACTGCATTAAAACAGCACTGAGCTATCAAGAGGAAGAGAGATGGGGCAGCCAGGTAGCCGCATTCACAACTTAAATTAGTATGTTTTCCTAATGAAGTTAACTATAAAAGGGGTTGAGGATTTTGGAGTATATGGGGAATAAGAGTGCCCTGCTTTTTGAGTTTTGGGGTTTGGAAGGCATGGCAGTTTCTCTATCCCTTGACTTTGCATTGGAAGTTTCCAAAAGAACATTATTTTCTTGTTATAGCTGTATTATGTAGGCTTGGTGGCATTTCATTGTTTCTTGGGTTCAGTTCCCTGGTCTGTAAAATAGGAGAGATGGTGATCCTATCTTTCATACCAGCATGCAATGAAATGTGTTAATGTTTCCACTGAATTAAAAGTTTTGCTTGGCTAGGAATTTAATAGTGACCACGTTCTTATTTACTTTTCCTGTTTCTTTTCAATTACCAACATATTGGCAATCCACACCAGCTCACGCAGCATTGCAGTTATATTTGAGCTAAATGCAAAGTATAAAGGAGCAAGCTTTAATGAACTCGACTCCTCTCAAAATTGTGCTTTTTAATGACACACTCTTTCCGTTTGTAAATGGGGAACAGGAACTCATCAGTTAGAGTGGGTATAGAATCATTCTGATGATGATGATGATGATGATGATGATGATGATGATGATGATGATGATGATATCCATTCAATCGTATCTGACTCTTGGCGATTCTAAGGGCCAGCTCTCCATATCTTCCAATCCTGCACTACTTTTTTGAATTGTTTTGTATTCTGACAGGTGTCAACTATGATAGTGTCCAGCCACCATGTCCTTTGGCGGCCTGGCTTCCTTTTACTGCTATCTTTTCCCAACATAATTGCTTCCTCCAGTGAATTCCCCCGCATGACATGGCCAAAATAAATGAGACACAGTTTTCTGATTTTGCCTTACAGTGACAGGTCTGGTGTTATGAGTGCCACTGCTTGCTTATTGTGACCGAGGCTTCCCAAGAGCATGCAGCAAACTCCTTGTACCAACAAAAAACCCTTTTATTAATTTACTGTGAATTCTGCTCATTCACATCCTGCCAACTCTTCTAAGGAAGGATTTACAGTCACAAACCTTATCTGGCTTGGAAAGCTGCCAGGCCGATATCTGCAAAACTTGGCAAGGTGTCTCAGAAGGTTACGAACCAATTAAGTAAACTAATTGTCTCCTGCAAACTCCACTCCCCTTTTGCTTCTCTTTTATTTCCTCTGGGAGGGCCATTCAGTGTCCACCTGTGGCCTTATTCCCAAGTTGACCCTTGTTCTTCAGCTATTCCCTTCGTCGGGTAACTCTGTGCATGTGGACACTGGGAAGAGGCTCCAGCTGTTCATCTGCCTCATTGATATCTGACTCTGAAGGCAACTGATAACTGGCATCTGATACAACTGCCTCCAACACAGAGCCCTCATCAGAGCCTTCCCCAGACTCCAGGACTGGCCCATGTTCCTCCCCAATGTCCTCACTGTCCGAATTTGCTGCCAGCTCCGCCACAACAGTTGGTCCCCTTTTTTTGTCCAAGGAATGATTCTTTTATCTAGGGCAGTGATGGCAAACCTATGGCACGCATGCCAGAGGTAGCACGCGGAGCCATTTCTTAGGGCACGCAAGGTGTTGCCTTGTCAGCTCCAGTGTACATGCGCTCACTGGCCAGCTGATTTCAGCCTTCATTTTCAGCCATTTTTCGCCCTCCAGAGGCTTCCCTTAAAGCCTCTGGAGGGCAAAAAACAACCCAATGTGCAAACCAGAGATTTGGGAACGGACTTCAAGGTTGCCCGTAGGGCCATTTTTCTCCCTCCAGAGGCTTCAGAGAACCCTCCTGAAGTCTCCGGAGGGAGAAAAGCGGCCCTACGGGGAACCCAGAATTCCATCCCCAAACCTCTGGTTTGTGCGTTGGGCTGTTTTGTGACCTTCAAAGGCTTCAGGAGGCTTCCCCGAAGTCTTGAGAGGGTGAAAAACAGCCCTATGGGCAACCCAGAAGTCGGAAAACGGGCCAGGGGAAGCCGTTTTTGCTCTCTCCAGGCTCCTAGAAAGCCTCTGGAGCCTGGGGAGGGTGGAAAACGAGTCCACCATGCCATCGCAAGGCAAAAGCAGGCGGGGGGGGGGGGTGTTGCATGTGCACATTTGCAAATAAAAAGGTCTGTGCATGTGCAAAACCTTAAAAAATGAGAAAAAAAATCCACTGAAAATTGTTCTACAGAACCGAAAAATAAGATGGCGGCCCCGTAGGAGAACCAGTTCAGGGGCATGGCAGGCATGGGTCGCTGCTGGTTCCAGTGACCCAGGCTGCCAAGTTACTACCTGTTTGGCCGAACCATTCCAAACCGGTAGGAACCCATCTCTGTCTTCATTCCAAAGCACTTGAAAGTAGGACATAGAGAAATTAATCAAGGGGAGAGGCAACCTAGAAGTAAGGAGATATTTCCTGACAGTGAGAACAATTAATCAGTGGAACAACTTGCCTCCAGAATTTGTGAATGCTCTAACACTGGAAGTTTTTAAGAAGAGATGAACAATCACTTTTTTGGAATGGTATAGCAGGGTCTCCTGCAACGCAGGGGGTTGGACTAGAAGACCTCCAAGTTTCATTTTTTTCCCCATTTTATTTGACATTTATAGGCCGCCCTTTTCCCTGAGGGGACTCAGGGCGGCTTACAATTTGTAGGAAGGGGGTGCAAGACAAAACACAAAAAGAAAATGTGAAATATAATAAAATAAAACAATAAAACACAACATTCATTCAGCA
This sequence comes from Thamnophis sirtalis, assembly GCF_051295495.1. Lineage (NCBI taxonomy): Eukaryota > Metazoa > Chordata > Lepidosauria > Squamata > Natricidae > Thamnophis > Thamnophis sirtalis. The sequence goes on along the minus strand of NW_028261386.1, from coordinate 10,865,238 downwards.
TTCGGGTGGGGCGAAATTAGGGGCTTATCCCCAGGCCTGACGGAAGTTCTCTTCCAACTCTATGATTCTGTTAGTCTCTTCTGTTATTCATCTCTCTATTTATACAAAACTTGCAAGCTACCTAGATAGGATTGCAAGTGATGGTAATACATTTCCCAACTGTGTCTTTTCCAGACAATTAAGTAATTATTAAATTAAAGGCATGGAAGAGAAACTGGGATATTATTTCTTTGTACGCTCAGTGTGATAATATAGTACTATATTACACCAATAATGTTAAAACGCTATATACTTTTCATTTTTTACATATAATGCATGAATTCTGTGCTCTTAATTGCATTTTAATGGTGGGAGAAGTGGGAACAGGAATCCTGGAACTCATAACAATTTCTTCCCCATCTTCAATTGAACAGCAATTTTTGCCAAGTCTCATATCATAAACGGCAGAGTATTTTCTCCCCGCCCCTTCCTTTTCCAATATATAGAAAACTGGGAGAAGAGGCTGTTTTCTAAACTGCTTTTAAGTTCATAAGCAACTGTGCTTTGCTCAGTGGCAAAATTATATTTTGGATAAAGATGGTCTCGGGTTCAGTTTTCTGACTCTCCAAGTATAGATGGGAAATCCTGAAAACTGTGAATGCTCCAACAGTGGGTTTTTTAAAGAAGAGATTGGACAATGAGTCATCTGAAATGGTGTAGGGCTTCCTGCCTAAGCAGGGGGTTGGACTAGAAGACCTCCAAGGTCCCTTCCTACTCTGTTATTCTGTTACTGTGGGTGGTTATCTTAGACAACAGGGGTATGCAAAATTTGTCAGTTGTGGACCAGAATGATCCATTCCTCTCCAGACCTATCCAGAGATAAATCTCTTACTAGTCTCATTTTGTTCTGGTGATAATTGGTGGCTTCCAGAAGCAAACCCTCTAAAACAGAAGTGGTTTGAGAAATTGTGATATTTTGTTGATATTTTGGTTTTACATGTGATATTTTGGATAAAAGAGACTGTTGGGAGCTGGGTCCTCTTGTCATACCATCTTGAATTCAGATGATTGACATCTCATTTTGGGCCTGGATCCTTAACATGAGTTTTCTGAGTTTATAAAATCATTTGTCTTTGGAAATACAGTTCATCCTAGGCAGATAAAAATGCAGAAGGAGGTCAAAAGTGTTTGTAGTGGTGAAGAGAAGGACCACGGGAGACATGCTAGCAGTGTTACAATATTTGAAGGGCTGCCACAGAGAGGAGGGGGTCAAGCTGTTTTCCAAGGCACTTGAAGGCCAGACAAGGAATAATGGGTAGAAACTGATCAATGAGAGATTCAATCTGGAAATAAGGAGAAATTTTCTGACAGTGAGAGCAATTAAACGGCAATAAAATGCCTTCAGAAGTCATGGGAGCTTCATCATTGGAAGCTTTCAAGAAGAGACTGGATTGCCATTTGTCAGAAATGATGTAATGTCTCCTGCTTGGGCGGGGGGGATTGGACTAGATGACCTACAAGGTCCCTTCCAACTCTGTTAATCTGTTAAATCTGTTAAATAAGAACAGTTGAATTCCCCCTTCTCTCCCCTGGAAGGCGGGACTAGATACTTTGCATTGGCGGGCTATAACTGGCCCGCAGGCCGTCATTTGAGGATCGGTGAATTATGTTGAATTGTATTGTACTTACCAAGTATCAGCAATCATTGAGAAGCTGCCTGGAAGTTCAATGAAAAGACTTTTGAGGCTAGGACTGAAACTCGCATGCCATGATTTCAGCGCTGTATCTAATGCAATTGACAAGGAGGTCATCTTTCTGCACTAGCTCCTTCCCCGCGCTCACACATTTTCCATAATGCGGAGATAATTTTTATATCTACTGTAGTTCTGCCTCGTGACGCATTCGCTCAACCACGCTCTTCCTTCCATATCAATCATCTCCCGTCTAGCGTGCCACCAATGTGTTGAGTAACCTTTTGCTGTCTTCGTTGTTCATTTCTTTGTGGGCTTATCATTTCCTCCTTCACTTAGTACTTGACAGATTAATAAGCATCAGTGGTCCTTCATGGGGATACATAGTTCACTGCCTCATTCGTGCTTGCATCTGTTTTGCTCTCTTGTCAATTGAAACTGCAAGACTTGTGTATGTAAAAAAAAAAAAAAGGAGTGGGGGGGAATAAAATCAGTAATACTGATCTCTTTCTGCCACACAGTTATTCCACTCCTATCCTCCTGCTGTGTCTGGGATCCCTCCTATGATCCCTCCAACTGGTCCTTTCGGCTCGCTGCAAGGAGCGTTTCAACCCAAGGTAAACCTAGATTGCATAGTGTGAACTTAATCGCTTAGGCGTTTCTGTGGTGTGAATATATTCTTGTTGGCAGGGGAGTGGGTAGCTCTCTCTTTTTGGTCTCTGGCAATGCCAGATAGGTGACGACAGTGGTCTTTTTCATGGTCTTGAAGATGGCTGCAGCAGACTCTGATTGAGGCAACTTACAAGTTGACATACAGACACAAAAGCCCCTGGCTTTTGCACAACATGGCCTGCCTCTATCTGTCTTGGAGCAACTGCTTGGTAGTTACAGCAGTAACCTCCACCACAGTGAAGTTTGCTCAGTGTGAACAGCAGCCCCACTAACAGTGATTCAGACTGCTTAAATATGTAGATTATGGCTCATTAGCAGAGGCCTTCGTATGTATGCTAATCAGTCTGTTAAGAATCCATTTGAGTTAAATCATCCATAGCATTGTAAATGGGTTGTTTTCTGAATATATATATATTTTAAGGAAAAAAGAGGCTTTTCTCTTGATTTCAGAATCCCTTGCTCTTATGGAAGAACTGTCTTGCAGTCTGTGATTTAGAGGGGAAACACATATGTCCATGGGTTGAAATCATATGCTGTGGTTAGAAATAAGGCAGGAAAAATGGAGAAAGATCAGCTTTTAAATCATCATTCAGACTCTGAAATTCCTTCACTTCAGTCTATTTAAAATGTAGAATCTCTCTCTCTCTCCCTCCCTCCCTCCCCCCTCCCTCTCTCCGTCCCCCATCCTTCTCTTAAATTTATTGGTTGACCATCTTACCACAGGTAACCCGGGGTGGCTTACAGTCATGAATAGAATAGAGCAGAGCAAAACAGAATAGAATTAGAGAGTTGGAAGGGACCTTGAAGATCTTCTAGTCCAACCCCCTGCTTAGACAGGAAACCCTACAGCACTTCAGACAAGTGGTTATGGTTATATTTATTGTTTATATAATATAACCATTATATTACACAATGGTTATATTAACCATTATATGTATATGATATATACACTAAATATAATAGCAATAGCAGTAGACTTATATACCGCTTCATAGGGCTTTTAGCCCTCTCTAAGCGGTTTACAGAGAGTCAGCATATTGCCCCCAACAATCTGGGTCCTCATTTTACCCACCTCGGAAGGATGGAAGGCTGAGTCAACCCTGAGCCGGTGAGATTTGAACCGCTGAACTGCTGATCTAGCAGTAGCCTGCAGTGCTGCATTTAACCACTGCGCCACCTTGGCTCTGTAATAATCATTAAATATAACCATAGTTATATTTAGTGTATATATTATATACATATTACAGTGTATATTATATACCGTATTTTTGGGAGTATATGACGCACCAGAATATAAGACACACCAAGATTTTGAAGAGGCAATTAAAAAAAATTCTTTTGCACTATGCAGACCTCCCAAAAACAGCTATTTTTTAGCAAAAAAAGATCAGGAGGCTTATATAGTGCTTCTAAGAGTGGGGAGGAGCAAAAAATGGCCCAATTTTCGGTCATTTTTTCCCTCCCCAGCCCCCAAGAGCTCTCTGGAAGCATTCTAAAGGCTATGCACAACCATTTTTGCAAAGAGGGCAGGGTTTCAGGAGGCCAAAAATGCTGCATTCGGTGTATAAGACGCACCCAGATTTTCATCCTCTTTTTTGAGGGAAAAAGGTGCGTCTCATACTCTGAAAAATATGGTATATACTAAAACATACATAGGTTTAAACAGGCTGCATCTTTCAAAACCTCATCATTGTTCTCAGATGGATTGGAAAAACAGGGCAGATCAGATGACCTCACTGAAGTAATATGTGGTTCAATCCTGAGCTTCACAGAAATGTGGGAATAGGAAGGAAAAGAGGAGATGCCATCATTGAAGCAACGTGGGGTTTAATCCTCAGTTTCACAGAAATGTAGACTGTTGGAAGAAATGTCCATCTGGGTTCAGTTCCAAGTATAGAGAACGAAAGTTGAAACATGGTGGCTGTTTGGAAAGATGGTTTTAAAGATGGACAGGATCAGGCGCCTTGAAGATGTTGGGTGAAGAAGAAGATAAAGGGAAGAGATGCTGAAGTGCCTAAGTTTTATACCCTCTCTGGGCTTTTGAATTTGAGCTTGTATTCTGATTGGCTGTCAGACTCCCATGGGGCCATGCAGGGGCAACTCTGCAGGCTGTCCTGAGTCCCAGGCTTGGTTGAGCCTTGTTGGGTGATATAATCTTCCCAGGTGCCATGTGGTGAGATGGGTAAAGGGCTAATCCTATCATGTCCTGAGGGCCATGTCTTAACCTCATCACCCTGGAGCTGAAGTGGGGAGGGAAGGGAGCTGCAGGAAGCTGCTTTGTCTTTAAAACAAGTTTCTCCTTTTCTCATCTAGGGAAACATAATCTTCTGCCTTTTTAATATTTCCTAGAATATTTCATTCTTCTAGGAGAGGGGTGGGTGCTAACTTCCTACAATGGAATAGGAAGGAAAAGTTTGTATGCCATCATTGAAGCAATGTGGGATTTATCTCTGAGTGCCCTCACTTTCCAAAAAATGATTACATTTAAATTTATGCATGTTTAAATAATATGTTTCATGTATGTTACATGTGACATTTGCAGACTTCAAATCCTATTGATGTTGCGACAAGACCTGGAGCTCTTCCTCATACTCTCCTTCAGAAGGATCCCAGGGTAAGTCCCGTAAAGTTGCAGCTTCTAAAAAACAACAACACCTTTTTAAAAAAAATCCAAACCAAATTAATGAAAGAAAACTATAGGTAGTCATTAAGCCATGTGGCAGTTAAGTGCCAATTGTATGGTTGTACTTCTTAGTCTTTAGCCTGCTATCATTCTGCTCAGAATAATGGAATAACAGAGTTGGAAGGGACCTTGGAGGTCTTCTAGTCCAACCCCCTGTACAAGCAGGAGACCCTATACTATTTCAGGCAAATCTCTTCTTAAAAACCTCCAGTTTTGGACCACCCACAACTTCTGAAGGCAAGATTAATTAACTGGTTAATTGTTCTGTCGGGAAATTTCTCCTTAGTTCTAAGTTGCTTCTCTCCTTGATTAGTTTCCACCCATTGCTTCTTGTCCTACCGTCAGGTGCTTTGGAGAATAGCTTGACTCCCTCTTCTTTGTGGCAGTCCCTGAGATATTGGACCACTGTTATCATGTCACCTTTAGTCCTCCTTTTCATCATAACTCTGCTCATTGAGTTAACTCTGCTCACTATCTATGCAGCAAGTTCTGATGACCTCAACTAGGGACATAGAAGTTCCATCTCACTGGGAAAGTCCATTCCTAAGAAGCCCAGTTCTACGAAGGACCTGGGCATGGTTAGTTGGATGGTGACAGTCATTTAAAGTTGGAATACGATGTTGCTGACAAGTCCAGCATTGACAAATGCTGTACTCGGTTGTTCATACTTTAGCCTCACACCCAAAGAAAAATATAAATAATTTATAGGATGATATAATGGCCCGAAAAAGGGCAAGTAATTACTTGAGCTTCCATGATTCCTTCGAAAAGGAATCAAAGCACTCTAATAAAATGAGTCAGTTCTTAAGTATTTGAACATCATTACTTCATCTGAGTTCACAGCAGTTTAATCCCAATGAAGTGTGTGCAGCCAAAAGGAATTATGGTCAGAAAGTTCTAAAAAGGAATTCAATTATATCATAGCCTCAAGTCCCTAGCCTGTGTTAAGAGCCCTCCAAATGAGAGTTTCCTTCATAAGTAGTGCTGGCCGTAATACAGCACATTCTTAAATTTCTGAAACTGATGCAATAAAATCAGCTTCAAGGATCAATTCCAATTTAAATAGGCCGCTATGAACACAGTAATTTGATTTTCTCTAGATTGCGTTTTATATCCTTACCCATTTTCATAACTTAAGGCATTTGATGTTGATTATTATTTAGTTAACCACTGAACCTGTCATTGCAATTTCTAGACTCTGGAGAAAAAGAGGAGAAAACTAGCATATGCTGAAAGTTGATCTTGTTGGCAGAGAAAGGGAGGGGGGTGTTTAGCACTGATGATTATTTTCTATATTGGCATGTCTCCCTTGGTGGGAAAAAAAAAACTTTCTCTTATAACCTAAGCGAATTCCCAGTACTGTTCTTCATTCATCTTGAATTTTAGAACGGAAATGACTCCAAGGTGCTTCAACAGAAGGGGGAGGGTAGGAAATACAAATTAGCAATTCTTTATGGATAATTCAGCTGCTTCTCAAACGCATTCCCCGTTTTTTTAAATCTTCCTGAGCTTATGCTTAGCCTGAAACCCAAAGTGAATTATTTCCTTTCCAGTGTTGAATGAATGATGCAGCTCCGGGACAAACTAAACTTTGGAGACATGTTTCTTAGGAAGTTGATAGTCTGTCAGAATAGTATAGCTCAGTGTTTCTCAAGCTTGGCAACTTGAAGATGTCCAGACTTCAACTCCCAGAATTCCCCAGCCAGCGAATGCTGGCTGGGGAATTCTGGGAGTTGAAGTCCGGACATCTTCAAGTTGCCAAGCTTGAGAAACACTGGTATAGCTGATCACTTGCCCTTAGGCTCTCAGTGGAGAAGGATAGTAAATTGTGTTATCTGCCCATGTATGAGATTTTACCTGAAGAATTTCTCAGTTCTTAACTATGTCTGTCTTGTGGGGTGTCTTTATTTATTTTGACCACCAAGAGGCAGTAAAGGATTGGATTCATGCTATGCTGAGATTGTTCAATTCCATATAAAGAACAGTTGCTGGAATTGGGTATGTCTAGTTTAACTAAAAGAAGGACTAAGGGAAGCATGATAGCAGAGTTCCAATATCTCAGGGTTGCCCCAAAGAAGAGGGAGTCAAGCTATTCTCCAAAGCACCTGAGGGTAGGACACGAAGCAATGGATAGAAACTAATCAAGGAGAGAAACAACCTAGAACTATAGAGATAGCTAGAACAGTGAGAAGAGTCATGATGAAAAGAAGGACTAGTGGGGGTGACATGATAGCAGTGTTCCAATAACTAAGGGCATACCACAACTTATTCTCCAAAGCACCTGGAGGCAGGACAAGAAGCCATGGATGAAAACTAATCATGGACAAAACCAAGTTAGAACTAAAGAGAAATTTCCTGACACTTACAACAATTAATCAGTGGAACAACTTGTTTCCAGAAGTTGTGAATGATCCCACACTGGAAGTTTTCAATAAGAGATTGTTCAACCATTTACCTCAAATGATATAGGGTCTCCTGTCTGAGCAGAGTGTTGGACTAGAAGACCTCCAAGGTCCCTTCCGTCTCTGTTATTCTATTCTGTTTAGACGGAATTCAAAAGAATCCCAATATAGCAGCGTTTTTTTTCAATCTTGGCAACTGTAAGACATGGAATTCTCCATGCTGGCTGGGGAATTTTGGATGTTGACATCCAACCATCCATAAGGCTATATAGCAGTGTTTCTCAACCTTAGCATCTTGAAGATGTCTGGACTTCAACTCCCAGAATTCCCCAGCCAGCGAATGCTGGCTGGGGAATTCTGGGAGTTGAAGTCCAGACATCTTCAAGTTGCCAAGGTTGAGAAACACTGCTATATAGGATGAAACCAGCCATGTTCTGCTGCTTGGTGGTCAATCCAAGATAAATAACAGAATGTGGATTGGGAATTATTTATTTGCTAATTCATATGAAACATTGTCCCTTCATCATTCTTTAGCCAAAAAGCTTCCAGGGTGGCTTATAAATATAAGCATTGCCTCCCTTGGACACACAGACAAAAACAGATGGGAAGGCAAGATGGGTTAAACCAGTTTTCATCCTCCGGCGGACCTCATAAAGCTACTTACCACCCATAAAGCCCTTCATGGTAGTGGAACTGGGTACTTGAGAGACCGCCTCCTGCCAATTACCTCCTCACGACCGATTAGATCACACAGATTAGGCCTCCTCCGAGTTCCATCCGCCAGTCAGTGTCGACTGGCAACTACGCGGAGGAGAGCCTTTTCAGTAGTAGCTCCGACCCTTTGGAACGACCTCCCCGTGGAGATTCGTACCCTCACCACCCTCCAGACCTTCCGCACAGCCCTTAAGATCTGGCTATCCCGCCAGGCCTGGGGTTAAAGATTGGGATCCGTCCCCACCCGAATGATGAATGAATGTTGCTTCTATTTTTAATTATGTATTGTCTGTATATGTCATTACGTGTATCCCCTCCCTATAGGTTGTAAGCCGCCCTGAGTCCCCTCAGGGAAAAGGGCGGCCTATAAATAAAAGCAATCTAATCTAATCTAATCTCATGAAGACTATCTGGGAAGCCAACAATTCAGATACATTGCTAGAAAAACAGCTGGCAATAGATCTAAAGCTGACCAAGCAATTGTTTTGTTTTACTTCTTCTCTCTATTAAAGTTACAGGAAGTGCTTACTTGTACAATTTAGAATAGGCTAATGTTTTCCATTTTCAGATTCTTAAGAATGCTGATCTGCTAATTTACCTGAACGGAGGTCTGAGTGACTGATTTTAATTCTCTCTTTTTCTCTCTTCAGTTGACAGATCCATTCAGGCCTATGTTGAGGGTAAGATGACAACTCACCCTTTTTTTCCCCCTGCCTTGCTTTGCTATGCCATTTCTGCTTTTCTCAGAATTTTCCCGCTGCATTCCTCTTTGAATGTTGCCTGCCAAAGGCACTCATCACAAGGCATCATTTATTATTATTATTCCCCCTTTAAAAAGTGGGTCGCCTTTTATGCTATATAAAAATTACTACTCATGTGGTTTGTCATGAAATCATAAAATTTTGGAAGAGGAATGGACCACAAGAATAATCTGATCCAGTCTTCAACAATGTGCAAAAAAACTCCCCAAAACCCGATAATTTTGTTGAGAGGTGGTTATCCAGTCTCTTAAAAACCTCCAGAGATGCCGAACCCACATATTCTTTGCTTCTTCTAGTTTCATCAGATGCCAGATTTCCTCCACAGTACATCAGTAGTAGCCACCCAAGAGCATCTTGGCTTTTGCCAAAGATTTTCCAGACTGGGTATAACATAGCAAGTGCTAAGGGATTGCCCACAATATGTACTCAGCGTGGCCAGCTTGGAAGCCACGGAACACATGCCAGAGAGTTCTCCAAACCACTTGGCTTTAATCAACCCTGCAGACATTCCCACAACATGTCTATTTCTTTCCAGCCATGTACCTCCTCCTTGGTGGCTGCCAAAAGTTCTGCCAAGCAAACACTACAGAGGAGTCATTGCTCGCCTCCTCCCAACTGTTCACCACAATCTGTGGTACCTCTGATGTTCTTCAGGAGTTTTGGCCATCGTTGTAGGGATGAATTGTGTATGTGTCAGCGCCTGGACAACTTTCGGAACCTGCTGAGGGGATTCCAGATTGGGTGGCTTGGGGACATGTTGTGGGTAGTCCTCAAGGATACTCAACCTGGAACCATTCTGGCCACAGTAGTGACCCAAAGCACTTTGAAGCCACCCAAATTCAAGAGCCTCTTGGTGGCGCAGTGGTTAGACTGCAGTACTGCAAGCTACTTCTGCTGACTGCCGGCTGCCTGCAATTTGGCAATTCAAATCTCACCAGGCTCAAGGTTGACTCAGTCTTCCATCCTTCCGAGGTGGGTAAAATGAGGACCCAGATTGTTGAGGGCAATACGCTGACTGTATAAACCGCTTAGAGAGGGCTGCGGTATTTAAGTCTTAAGTGCTATTGGTATTGCTAATTTGTTTCGTGTAGGCATCAGTGATATTTTTGTTTCAGTGAAATGAGTGATAGTGTCTCCACAGCTCAGATCCCTTTATTGAAATAAATCTACATGGACAAGTTGTGGCTTATAGGCTACCCAGCATCATCAGAGGTTTACTTTGCAAGCCACAGCAGACGGACATGATTATTTTTTCTTCCTCATGTTGCCGCATCTTTTTCCTTTATCACATTGACTTTGGCATTAAAGGTCAACTCCTACCAGATGCCTTAATATAGCTAACTTAATATAGCCAATGTGAAGGCACTCTATTTGGTCACAAAGCCTTTCCAGATGTCTGGTAAATCTGCGCATCTGCTTCTGCCAGTCTGTCAGGAGATGTTTTGTGATTGTAAAGATTCTCAGGACATCAACTGTCGCATCAAAAATGTCCACTGTAAAATCATGTCCACAGCAATTGGAATAAGAGCGAAGGTGGAAAGAAAGCAGTTGAAGGCCTGTGTTAGTGGGCTAAATGTTTGGTTTTGGGCCGTGACTGATGTCCATGTTTATATCTTTAATGCCTTATCAACCAATTGGCCCCACATCCCAAGACAAGACAGGTTGTCCTTGCTCTCCATTTTACAAGCTGATCCTGTGACAGTGTGTGAATTCGCCTTCATCAGTAAAACGTGCTATGTAACTTACATAAAAAGGTGGTTTAAAGCACAACTTTTCTCAACTGAAAATCGGCATGGTGGAGGCTCACAGTCTAAAAATAAAAACAGAAGGACGAAACTCAGACGTGATTTCAGTTTTATTGATTTTTAAATGCAGTGACGGTTAATAAAATCAAACTCCAATATGGAACTAAGGATTTCTTCTTTCCATCATATTGAAAAATGAAATTTGGTCACAATTTTTGGAAGGATCTGAGTCTTTCTTGGGAGGGAGTGAAGTTTTCTGGCGACCCATGCAGTTCCAGGGCCTTCGGTTTTGAATCTTTTGTTTAAATGTTACATAATGCTACAACTTTAAAAAGTTTTTATTTTTAGTTTTTACAAATAAAACTAATAGCATTAGTCATAATTATTATTTTCAACCAAGTTATATATTTCTAATAGTAATATATATTTATATGAAGTTGCCATTTGTCATTATTCGATTATTCCATATTTTCTCTTATTACTGCTCTTATTTTATTATATAAAAGTGTATACATTAATATTCCCCTTTTCTCTTATTTCTCTCTCTTATTCTAACTTTTAATCATGTCATCCTTTGTTAAAAGCATTTTCTTTCTATCCTTCCTAATTTCTAATCATGTCACCAACCTAAAAAAAAAAAAAGGAAAGGAAAGGAAAGAGAGAGGAAAAGAGAAGCAAATCAAAACAACACCAAAAACGTCTATCCATCATCTCTTGCCCACTTCAATACTTTAATTGCTATGGTTTTTTTCTTTTCTTTTTGACTTGTCTCCCATATTCCTCTCTAGAGGAATGCTACAACTTTTGTGAAACTAAAAAGCAATTGTTCTCATTAGTGCCTGGATAGGAGACTCCTTATAGAACACTGCATTGCCTTTTGTGTTGAAAAAGGCCCATAGATGGCAATTCTCAAGCAACAACAGGTTCACAGTTGAATTTCATTATTCCTATAACCAAGGGGTATTATTTTCAATACTTTTTAATGCTTGTTTCTTTTGTAGAAACCAGGCAAATGGTGTGCTATGCATGTTCATATTGCTTGGCAGATATACCACCATCAACAGAAAGTCAAGGTGAGCTCTTTTGGGCAAAGAATGATTGATTGATTGATCTCAGACTGTTTATGGGGCTATAACTCAATGGCAAACCAAGAGTTTTGCATGGAAAAGGCTTTGGGTTTAACCCCTGAAAGTTCTCAAGAAACCTCCAAGAGATCCAGTCAATAGAAGCTCCTTTGTTCCTAATGCTTTGGAAAGCCACTGACATTCAAATGAGGTAATACTGGACCAGCCAACCTGTTTAAGGTATTTCTTCCACTTATATGTCTCAGGTAGAGAACCTGTGGTCCTTCAGTTGACATTGACACTGAAACTATAGTTCTGTCAAGTGCAAAGAATAAGGACCATTAATAAGGATTTACATAGAAGATTTATTCAGGCCTATACATAAGAATCTGGTCAACTAAAGTTCAGCAGTAAATTAGCACCAGATAAGAGTCAACAGAATTCTGGAGGAATTGAACTAGAAGCACTTGCAGGAATGTAAGGACTCTAAACTGTTCACACACTTAATTCTGCTCCCTCTCCTGCTTTTTCCTTACATGTTCAGCATCATCTCAGTGGCCACAGGCTACTCAATGCTCAATTCTGTCCTATATGCCAGCGGTGTCAAACTCAATTTCATTGAGGGCCACATCAGGGTTGTGTTTGACCTTGGAAGGCATAGCCAGGATGGGCGTGGCCAGCTCAACATCACTCATTGAGGCTCCATTTTCAGCTGGGACAGCCTCCTCCCGCCCTCTGCCAGCAAACATGGAGCTGGACTACTGCAATGCGCTCTACATGGGGCAGCCCTTGAAGAGTATTCGGAGACTTCAACTCGTCCAGAACGCAGCCGCGCAAGCGACTGTGGGTGTACCTCGGTACACCCACGTTACACCTATCCTCCGCTAGCTGCACTGGTTACCGATCAGTCTCCGGATACGCTTCAAGGTGCTAGTCGTAACTTATAAAGCCCTTCATGGTATTGGATCTGGGTACTTGAGAGACCGCCTGCTGCCAATTACCTCCCACACACCCATTAGATCTCACAGGGTTGGCCTCCTCCGGGTGCCATCTACCAGCCAATGCCACCTGGCTATTACCCGGGGGAGGGCCTTCTCTGTGGCAGCTCCGGCCCTCTGGAATGAACTCCCCGCAGGGATTCCGACCCTCACCTCTCTCCAGGCCTTCCGAAAAGCCGTCAAAACCTGGCTTTGCCGGCAGGCCTGGGGGTGATGAGTTCCCTCCCCTCTCGACATGTATGGTTGTGCGACTGTTGCTTATTTTTACTATCTGTATTTTGTCTTTATGTTCCCCTTTCTTCCCTCTTGAATTGTTCGCCGCCCTGAGTCCTCCCGGAGAAGGGCGGCATACAAATAATAAAATTCTATTCTATTCTATTCTAGCTCGGGGAGGCTGCGTACAGCCCACTCGGGCTCCATTTTCAGCCGAGACAGCCTCCTGCAGCCCTCTGCCAGTGAAAACTTCAGGGTTGACAGGAGGTCCCCAAGCTTCATTTTCACTGGCAGAGGCACTGCAGGCTGGTCCTTCATTGTTTCCAGGGCGGCCCCATGGGCCAGATCTAAGCACCCCAGGGGCAGGATCCGTCCTGTGGGCCTTGAGTTTGATACCCCTGCTACATGTCCTTTGTCCAGAATATTAATTTCTTGCCTTCTAGTTCATAAGCAGGGATTGCAAATATTAGCACCTATAAGACATGCCTTATAAAAGGAACCGGATCTCGCCTTGATTTCCAAAATACTAATGGTATGTTCTTTTTTCTTTTTCTTTTGGGAAAAAAAAACCTTCATGATTTTTTTTTTTACCCTATTTCAGAAACAGATGCAATCAGACCCCCATAAGTTGGATTTTGGTTTGAAACCTGAATTTCTGAGCAGACCTCCAGGTCCTAGTCTTTTCGGGGCTATCCATCATCCTCATGATTTAGCCCGACCGGCAACTCTCTTCTCGGCAACCAGTGAGTTTGTAAACTGCCCATCTCTGTTTGGGAATAGAAGAGAAAGAAATGGAAGGGTGGGCTGAACGATATAGACTTCAGCAATATGCGATCGTCTTTTACCATTGATAAGTATTATCAAATAAACAAATAACTTGGTGAATTAAAATATAAGTCAGACCTTGGAAGCCCTCTTTTGCATTGGGCCTTCAGGCCTGCCACATATTCTGCTGTGAGAAAACGGGAGGGGGGATTACACAGAGGGTGGGTCAGGGGTGGGTGGGTTCCAGCTGCTGCTACTGCCGATTTGCTCAGGGATGTGCCACATGCTCATATGCGCAGTACTAAAAAATGCTTCTGGGCATGCGCAGAAGCAAAAAACAAGATGGTGGTGTCTATTGCACCATGGAGAGAACCAGTTCTGGGGCATGGCAGACCGAGTTACTATCTACTCGTCCGAACTGATAGGAAACCACCTCTGGTGTGGGTGATATATAGTCAAAATAACCTTCCTTTCTCAGAGAGTGAAGGCCATCTTGCCCTGCAGCTGTGATGAGGTGACTGGGAGGCATCTCCAGTTTTGGATGGTGCCTGATTGGGCCATATGATGGGCATGTGGGTGCTTGAACTTTCATTTGGGTGGGGAAAACCTGGAAGCTTTCAGATTCGGGTTTTCCCAGAGGTGCCAATATGACATCTCTAATAAAATGGAACTTTGAGGAACTTCAAGCCTCAAAGTCTTCTTTCGTTGGGGGTGTTACTTGGAACCCCGACATTAACCCGAACCTGAAAGTTTGACTCTCCGAGAAAGGAATGCTATTTTGACTATATATCACCCATACTCACCCAACATTGGGTGTTACTTGGAACCCTGAGAGTAATTCACCCGGTTTGCTGTTATATTTAATGCATTCTTCTTTTGATCAGAATTTTGTGGGGGTAGTTGGGGTGGAATATGCGTGTATAGGTAGTCCTCAACTTAACAACCACAATTAAGCCCAAAATTTTTGTCTTTAGACAACCGTTAAATAGCTTTTGCCCCATTTTACAATCTTTCTTCCCACAGTGGTTAAACGAATCACCGCAGCTGTTAAGTTAGTAGCACATTGTTAAGTTAATCTGACTTCCTCATTAATTTTGCTTGTCAGAAGGTTTGCAAAAGGTGATCACATGACCCCCAGGCACTGCAACTATTATAAATATGAACCAGTTGCCAAGCATCCGAATTTTGATCATGTGACCATGGGGCTGCTGCAATGGTCATAAGTGGGAAAAACAGTCATAAGTCACTTTTTCTAGTGCCGTTGTAACTTGGAAAAGTCAATAAGCGAATGGTGGTAAGTTGAGGACCACCTGTGTTGTCCATATGCTCATTTGAGATAATCAGATATATTCGAATCGAAATATTGGAAGGGGCTTTTTAGGCCACTGAATTCATTGTATAGGAATCCGGCATCCCAGCCTCTCTGCTGAACCTGAATCCAACCTAGGATACTGTGGTCACTCTACAAGTGCTGTACTCAAATGTTTTGGTTTGCTTGCTTTTGAATTTGTTTTGCTAGGTGCCGCCCATCCAGCCGGTCCGACGTTTGGCCCTCCCCCACACCACAGCAACTTTCTCAACCCCGCGGCCCATTTAGGTAAGTGGAAATTCTCAAAGTAAAGCCGTCAGAACCTTCTCGCATCTGTTCTGGACTTCAGGATGTTGTCCAAAAGTCCATGATGCCGAGCAGATTGTTGAGTCTCAGTCAGCGTCCACTTGTGAAACTGATTCCGATCCCATTTTTTTTTTCATCTCGAGTTCTTTTGCGGAGAAAAAGTGGGGATGCAGATCTCGGAAATTACCACGGAGATAAGTTGCAAGTGATGTTTAATCCGCATCGGTTGGGAAAAGAGCATTTATACTTTAGAACAGGGGTCTCCAACCTTGACAACTTTAAGATTTGTGGACTTCAACTCTCAGAATTCCTCAACCAGCTGGCTGAGGAATTATTGTGGCCCGCCGGTGGCCAGCAGAGTCGGACAGTGAGGAGGTTGGGGTTGAACATGGGCCAGTCCTGGGGGTTGAGGAAAGCTCAGACGAGGGCTCTGCATCAGAGTCAGAGAGGGAGTTAGACAGCAGTGAGGCAGAAGAACAGCTGGAGCCTGTTCCCAGTATGTGCATGAGCAGAGCTGCCAGACAAGAACAACTAAGAAAGCGGGGTCAATTTAGGAATAAAGCCACCCCTTGGAGGTGATTTGCCCCTCCCATAGGAAACAAAAGAGGAATGAAGGGGAGTGGGCTTTTGCAGGAAACAGTTCGTTCATTCGGTCAGTTCAATAGTAGAAAGTTCTGTTGGTGATTATAAGAGACTCTCTGCCAAGTTTGCCTTGCCCTGCGTTTGGAAACTAGTATCTGATAGCGCTCCAAACGAGATAAGGTGCGTGTTGATAAACATTCCTCTGAAAGACTGTTTACTAAGCCTTGCTGGCTGTGAATGAAAGGAATTCACAGTTGTGTAAATAAAAGAGGTTTTGCAGGGACCAAGACTTTCCTCCTTGCTTTCTAAGGAAGCCTGGGTCAGAACAGGAACTCTGAGGGTTGCAGTCCACAAGTCTTGAAGTTGCCAAGGTTGGAGACCCCTGCTTTAGAACACGAGACCTTCCATACGTTAGTGTGGTGTGCAGCCTGTCTTTTTTTTATTTATTTATTTCAAATGTGGCCTCTTTATCTGGGCTTTCTTCTTCCATCGCGTCAATACAATGCTTTGTATGTTTGGGTTTGTTCTTCAAGGTTGGCAACACAAGGCGAAGAGTGAATCAGTGTGATGGTTTGCTTCAAAAGTTCCACTGAACTTTTCCACATCCAAAGAGCAGAGTAACTTTCCCTTTATAATTCCCCCCTGCCCCAACCTTAGCTTTAATCTTGGTGTGACTTAACATTGCTTAAACTTAAGAGGGTGCCATGGCACAATGCCTTAAAGATGCTGCATTTGTCAGCCAGCAATGGTCGGCACTCCGGCGGTTCAAGCCCATGGCACCATGGGGTGGAGTGAGCTCCTGTCATTTGCCCCCAGCTCCTGCCCACCTAGAAGTTCAAAAGCATGTAAATTCACCCTTTCTAGATATTCTTAGCTTTACATCTATTTTCTTTTTAAGGACGTGTCCCCTTAATGCTTTGCTTGCCCTGGCCAACGACAAGCAAGCCACGCTTTGCTCCCAGGAGGTAACACCCCTCCCATTAGCATCTTTCCGTTTGGTTTCAGAGACTTTTAATCGGCCCACGACGTTCACCAGCCTTGCAGCCATGAGCAGCAATGCCTTCGGGGGACTTGGCAACCATGCCGTTAGTGAGTAAATTCTCCTTCGGCTCTTAACTACATCATGCTTTGGGGTTGGTTTAAGTAGCAAGGGTGATAGAACAGTAGGTCTGATTGATAATGGGGACATGGGATTGGCCAAGTCGCCCTTCTCTTAGAGCAGTGATGGCTAAACTTTTTGTCCTTGCGTGCCCACTCCCATAACACAATGTGTGTGCCCTGCCCCCCTGAACATGCATCCCCCTGTGGCCCATTTTGGGCCTAGCAGCTTCCCTGAAGCTTCCTGGGACCAGAAATGGGGCATGGGGGGCATGCCGCACCTCCCCATGCCCCCCATGCCCCCATGGATGCGCACATGTCCCCCGCCCCTCATGCATGCACATGTGTCTCCCACATGCACCCCACTCCCTTCACATGTGCAGCAGAGACCCGAGAATCTGCTGGCCAGCGGGAGGCGCACTTGTATGTGTGATGGAGGTGAGCTGGGGTGACCGATCGCTCACTTGCCCGCAGAGTGGGCCCTGCATGCCAGCTGTGGCACGCATGCCATAGGTTGCCTTAGTCTTAGAGGATAACAAACTTAATATTGCTATGAAGCCATTGGGATGGGCCATCCAGCAATTCAGCATAGTTTAGAATCACAAAGCTACACCCAACAGATTTAATTCTGAGCTTAGCTGGAAATTTCATTGAGGCTCTGTCCTACTTTACATTAAATGGAAAAAAGAAGGAAGGAGGGAGGGAGGGAGGGAGGGAGGGAGGGAGGGAGGGAAGGAAGGAAGGAAGGAAGGAAGGAAGGAAGGAAGGAAGGAAGGAAGGAAGGAAGGATGGATCTTTGTGATACGACCTGGGTTGAGACAGGTTGACTGACTGAAAGTCACTCAACTGGATTTCATGCCTAATGGCAACCTAGAACTCACATTTGCCTGGTTTCTAGACCAGCGCTTTAAGCAGTACCGCAGACCGACAAACTACCTTGAGTCGAGCAGAAACAAAGATAAGATTTTTTTAAAATCTTGCAAAAAATAAAACAAATATTAATTTGCTTACTATTATACTGTATATTGCTTTGGGCTTTGGTAAATGCATGTTTTTTACTTTTGTATCTTTGTGTGACTGGCAGTTTAAATAGCATTTTAACGCTGTTCTACGCTGCTAAAAATCTCAGAAATTCACCATATAATGTTGAGGTCAATGATGAATTCTGAATGATCATGTGATCTAACACAAAAAACTCTCCTGTTCCTATGAAGACATCTTGAGTATATATTAGTATATTTCTTCAGACATTGTAAGAAGAATGTTATGCTAAATGGCTTTTGTAGAAGAGAAAGTCACGTTAGGGGCAGATTAAGCCATTTACTTCAAGAGTAGTAGCTCCGCCAATAAATCGTAAAAGCTAATCTTCTAAAGACTTAACTGAAAGGTTCTTGCCACTCATAGTATTTCAATCAACCAATAAGTAGGACCTGCTCTTTGGACTTGGAAAAAAAAAATCACAAACCACCTTTGTCCACGTTGCCCTCGGTTGCAAAATATAGACACGACTAGACAAAAAGAGTGATCCGAAAACAGAAAAGAATGATATTTTTATGAATGTTTATATTAAGCAGTGAAATTCATAAGATTTGATTGCATCTGGTAACAACGACAAGTCAATTGAATTGGGTCGAATGTATCCTATCACCGATTGAACTTATAAAGGACTGCTGGAAGGGAAGACCCTAAATAATTTATCTCCAGTTTTAGGCTGATTATCTCGAAAACCCCAGAATAACATCTGTCCTTGACAAAAAGCATGCATTAAATGACCCCATATGTCTTATGAGATACCTTACCCATATTGATGGATTATATGCTGTCCAGTCATTGCTGATGCTTATTGACCACATAAATTACTGTTTCTCAACCTTGACCACTGTAATATGCATGGACTTCAATTCCCAGAAATCCTCAGCTATACCTCCATAGATTTTCTTCATAATAACCTGTTACCTCCATAACAACTTGTTATTTTTGGCCTTCTAGTAGTTTTGCTCATATTCCTTCCTGTTAATAACCCAATGGAACAAGCAAAGACAATACTACAGAAATAGAGACTGCATGGTTTTCATTATCAACCTTTATAAAAGGAAACATGGCTGGTCTTTTCCCTTCATTCAAAGTGCCTTCAAATCCAAAGCCTTTATAGGCAGTTAGCAAAAATTTTAAAGAAGAAACAGAGGAAAAGAACAAGGGCCTTAATTTTTTTTAAAAAATCAATGAATTGAAAAGAAAGGAATCATTATTAAGCATACACAACATTTCTGCTTGAATGAACAACAGGAATCAACCTGCATGTGGGCATGTCTGTTGACTTAGGAAGTTATGGATTTGGCCATTAGTATATGTACATTAGGGACATGGTGGCTCAGTGACTAAAATGCTGAACTTGTTGATCAGAAGGTCGACAGTTCAGCGGTTCGAATCCCTAGCGCCTCGTAATGGAGTGAGCTGCTGTTATTTGTCCTAGCTTCTGCCAAACCAGCAGTTCGAAAGCACATAAAAATTGCAAGTAGAAAAATTCCCACTTTGGTGGGAAGGTAACAGCGTTCTGTGCACTTTCAGCATCTAGTCATGCCGGCCACATGACCACAGAGATGTCTTCGGACAGCGCTGGCTCTTCAGCTTAGAAACAGAGATGAACACCACCCCTTAGAGCCAGAAACAACTAGCACACATGGGCGGGGCAACGTTTACCTTTATCTTTACTATATGCACATTATGAAGGTTTAGGGGCATAAAGGGAATCAAAAAAGCCAAGATGGAATCCTTGACCCCACAATCAAAGCCATGTGGGACACATGTAAAATAAAGAGGGCTTCAATCACGCAGTCCTGATTTTGTCCATTTTGAGTTTGTTTGACCCTTCCCTATAGATGCTCCTGCTTTTATTGACTATGTCCTAGTCTGCTCATGTGGGTTATCTTCTCTGTGGCTTTTAGATGCCGCAACTATTGTTTAAGGCTTGCCTTGTTTTGTCACAATGCAAGGAAGACTAAACATTTTCCTTAAACCAGTGGCACTCAAATGTGTGGGCTCCTGAGGCTTCCAGGGACCCTTTCAGGGTGTTCCCCGTCCCCCAAGTTGAATAAATATTTAATGGTTTCTCAGTTTTAATTTCCAATGCAATCAATATTAATAGATATAACCCACATAAAGCAAAGCTCTGTAAGTTTCCTCAATCATTTTTTTAAGAATGGAAAGGGTCCCGAAAACCAAAATATTTGAGAACTCACTACCTTAAATTGTTGACTTGGTGAAAAAAAATTGTCTTAAATTTGTTGATAATCCTGCAGTGAAGGAAAGGACACTTTGTTCTGTCTAACTTTCCTTTCCCAAGTAATTTAAAAAAACAACAACAGTTCAGATAGTCTTCCTTGTAGAGGCCCCATTACTTTATATGTACCTTGTAGATTGTTTTGACAAACACAGAAACAAACAGGCTACAAATGTTTTTTATGCTGAGCTCATGCTTTGTGCT
Organism: Thamnophis sirtalis; assembly: GCF_051295495.1. NCBI lineage: Eukaryota > Metazoa > Chordata > Lepidosauria > Squamata > Natricidae > Thamnophis > Thamnophis sirtalis. Next base: position 10,844,772 of record NW_028261386.1, on the reverse strand, counting down.
GGGTTCATTTCCCAATGAGTTTGGGATTGGTTTTGTGTCCTTTAATACTGCCTTAAGCTTCATTTGGATGCTCTTCCTGTTCAAAAAAGAAATAAAAACTTAGCGGCAGAGCCGCCTAAACGTCTCCCCCTGCCTTTCAACAGAGGGATTGCATCTCTTCCCCTTAAATGAGCTGCTAACGATGATCTATTAATCTCCTTTCCTTTTCCAGCTCCCCATAATAGATATTCCTTTTAAACTCTTTTGAGTGCTGTTAAAATAAACAAAGTTGGGTTTGATCGGTAAGTACGGTCCACTGAGCATGTTGCTTTCTGTTTCCCCCCTCCCTCCTTCCCTCCCTCCCTCCCCTTCCACTTCACCATTTCAGCACCCAACGCTATGTATGGCCACAAGGATTGCCCCGGCATGCAAAGCTATAGCAACCCTCACGAGCCTTGGAATCGTCTGCACCGAACGCCTCCTTCGTTTCCGACTCCACCGCCCTGGCTGAAGCCAGGTGAGCAGGAACGCAGCGCGTCCGCTGCAGCTCATGAACGAGACAGAGATGTAGATAAAGGAGACGCTTCCCTTAGTAAAGATGACAAAGAAAGGTATGAAAAGAACACAGCGTGTATGAGCATCACAAGGGAGACTCCGGGATGGGGGAACCACGCCGAGTTTTAGTCCCTCTTTAAAAAGATACTTCACTTGTGGTTCCAGGGACCATCAATGGTCAGTGATGACACTATAAATTTTCACTAAAGGAGAAATATTTGTAGCTCAGGATTGAAATGAAGGGTCCTTGGTGCTCTCTGAGCATGGTTGTTTTCTTGCAGGCGTTTCATTACCCAAACTAGGTAACATTAATGCCTGTCACTGGCACTGATGATGTTACCCAGTTGGGTAATGAAACGTCTGCAAGAAAACATCCATGCTCAGAGAGCACCAAGGACCCCTCACCATAAATTATCCATGTATACCGGTATCTCTATCTCTGTCTCTGCCTTTCTATCTATGGCCAAAATCTTGTAAAATTGTCAAGATTTTAGCCAGCATGCTTTGACATGCTTGCTTGAAATCTCACAAGCTTTTGATATTCCTGATGAAACTTCCTGCAAGATTTTACAGGGGAACCCTAACATCCTTTAAGATCTGGGGATTCGGAAATATTTGCCATTTTTTAAAAAAAAAATCTGCATTCAATTTTGATTTCCTTAAATATTGTTCTGGGAAGTTCCATTGACATGATGCCAGCATGTTGGTAATGTCTGAGTTACATCATGGTCCTCAAAAGCTTTTTCATGATGACATGCTTTGCTTAAAAGAATGGGTTGGGGAACTACTGTTTAGAAATCAGCCCGGGAAACACGTAAATGTTTCAGATCTGACTTTCCATCTGATGCTTTCCTTTTAGATCTTCAAATTTCATTTTGCAGAACTTTGTTGCTACAAAATATTTGGAGTTGATACTAGATTAAGATTGCAACCTTAATGTGTCAGAGTTTGTTGCAGAAAAATCAAATCCAGAAAGCCCACACAGATAACTGATGCAGCAGGATTCGTTAACTTTTTTATATACATAAGAATAGATGGATAAATGTACAATACCAACAGGTGGTTCTTCCAAGTACCGTAAATACAAGGCAGGAGAGTTACAGGCAAACACAAGCAGGTAGTTTTATTTTAGCAGACAAGCCCAGACAGACTGCATAAGTTTCCTTCTCAGAGCAGCAGACTACTTAAGTTTCTGTTTCAATTCTCTGCACAGACTCAGATATGTTTAAGCTCCCATTGGCTGACTTAGTTGCTATGCCTATTCATTGGCTGACTTTGTTCCCTTGTCTCTCCCAGTCATGAATATTTTAACAACCTGCTCACTGAACCCAAAATAGTAGTTAGCATCCATTGCATTTCAAACCATTTAAATACAGGTAGTCCTCGACTTACATCAGTTCATTTAGTGACCACTAAACGGCACTGAAATATGTGACTTATGACCATTTTTCACACGTAGGCCTTTGCTGCATCCCCATGGTCACGTGATTTACATCTGGATGCTTGACAACTGCTTCATATTTATGATGGCTGCAGCATCCTGGGGTCATGTGATCTCCTTTTGCAACCTTCTGAAAAGCAGTCAATGGGGAAACCAGATTCACTTAACAACCATTTTACATTTAACAAACTGCAGTTGTTCACTTAACAAACGTGGCAAGAGAAGTCGTAAAATGGGGCAAAACCCACTTAATAAATTTCAACATAAAATTGGAGCTCAATTGTGGTCGTAAATCAAGGACTTCCTGTATCTTTAACGTTCAGTTTAATTGGGATAATCGTTTTACATGAGACTTTTCTAGTCTTTTGGGGTTTGGGGTTTTTTTGGTTGTTATCATGGATTGTTAAAGAAGACTTGAAATTTTCCAGAACTGGTGTGGGGAACCAGGATCACTTAAACTTTGTCTGCCATTATCTCTGATCTCCCTGATAGTCGGAACTAAATGTCCCAACAATCTTGTTGAGTCTTTGGTTCCTCATCCCATCTCTAGAACAGCACAGGCAAGTAAGTGTGTGGAAGTACAAAAGTCTTCCTTTTATCAAAAAAGGATGGTCTGCTTCTGAATTAGGAACTTAATGTCAGGTTCTGAGTAATAGCAATAGCACTTAAATGTATAGACCACTTTGCAGGGCTTTCCAGCTCTCTCTAAGCAGTTTACAGAGTCAGCCTATTGCCCCCAATAATTTGGCTCTTCATTTTACCCACCGAGGAAGGATGGAGAGCTGAGTCAACCTTGAGCCTGGTGAGATTCGATCTGCCAAAATGCCAAACTACCCGGTGATCAGCAGTAGCCTGCAGTACTGCACTCTAACCACTGCGCCACCATGGCTCTTCAACGCATCCATCACGAATTGAACTCCGAGGCATTCCATTTTCTCAAAGTACAAATTTATTTGGATGCACCATATTGGCACTAATTGGTGAAAAGCCAGTACTAAAGTTCACTAAAGGCTTTTCACCCCAAAATAAGTTTCAGTTTTCTCAAGTTTCCAAAACAAGCTGTCACATTGTCCAACCAAGATGGGAACTGGTTGCTCAGCGACATCTGTCCTCCTCCTCCTCTGGTCAGCCAGACATTGGAATGTGGTTGACTCATCAGTTAGGAATGATATTGTGACTGACAGCTCCATCCCCTCTCAACTCCAACCTGTGTCAAACAGAATTCATCTCACATCCCAATCAAATTGAGGCTTGACACTTATATTATTAAATTATAAGGTGCCTTCCCGATTCTGCATCTGATGCCACTTCTGATTTTCATAGAAACATGTCACGTGATCTTGATGTGAGCCAAATGGTTGAAGAGGAATATTTTCTGGGGAAAATCATGTCATCTTAGATTTACCGTATTTTATGGAGTATAAGACACACCGGAATATAAGACACACCAAGGTTTTGAAGGGGCAAATTAAAAAAAAAAAAGTAGATAGGTAGATAGAGGGATAGAGAGGGAGAGAAAGAGAGGGAAATACAGTAGGGAGGGAGGGAGAGAGAGTGTGTGTGTAGGTAGGTAGGTAGGTAGAGGGATCTAGAGAGAAATACAGTAGATAGGTGTTTCTGCTGGCACAGCACTTGATCAATGTAATTCTCATCAATCAGTTAAAGAGCTTTCCAAAAGGGGGAAAAAAAGTTTTTGCACTCTGCAAACCTCCCCAAAACGGCCCATTTTTCGCAAAACAAGCCTGTTTTTCCCCCCAAAAAAGGCATGAATAGCCGGGGGGGGGGGCTGCAGAGTGCTCCTGGGGGGGGGAGCAAAAACGAGCAAAAAAAATTCATATGTAGCCTTATGGAGGCTTATAGAGTGCTGCTGGGGGGGGGCAAAAAACGGCCCATTTTTTGCTCATTTCTGCCATCCAGGAGCTCTTTGAAAGCCTCCATAAGGTTATGCACGACCATTTTGGTGAAGGGGCGGGGCTTCAGGAAGCAAAAAATGCTGTATTCAGTGTATAAGACGCACCCAGATTTTCAGCCTCTTTTTTGAGGAAAAAAAGTGCGTCTTACACTCAGAAAAATACGGTATTTTCCTGCAGATTCTCAGCTCAAGTACTGATCAGACAATGCTATGATAGAGATCCAGAATTCTCCCTTTGTATCTGCACAATGAGAGTTGCCTTTTATTAAGAGGGCCTCAGTCACAAATCTCTTATCTAGTTACATATCCACCATTCTTGTCTTTCTGCCTAGAACCATGATGGCGAACCTATGGCACTTGTGCCGCAGGTGGCACACGGAGCCCTCTCTGCGGGCACGAGAGCTGTCGCCCAGCTCAGCTCCACCGCACTTGCACACGCACCTCCCACCAGCCGGCCGATTTTCATGTCTGCTGTGCGTGTGCCCTGTTTTTTGTTTCAGGAGGCTCAGGGAGGCCTGCTAGGGACGTGGGTGGGTTGCGTGCATGCAAGGGGGGTTGCAGGCGTATCACGTGCATGCGCAGGGGGACAGGGAAGCATGGGGGTGGTGCACGCATGCGCAGGGGGCAAGGTACATTGCATTGCGGGCACCCGCATACGCTATTACACATGCACAGGTGATTTTGGCATGCAAGGGCAAAAAGGTTAGCCATCTGGTTAGCCTAGAAGAACACTTACACCAACAACATGAATTTTATTTCTTGTTAAACACTTATGCTTCTATGGTAACACAAGTATTGTATTGTAGCTGGTTTACAAAGTACCAAAGTACTTAGATTAGAAAATCAAATCACACAGAAAGCTCCTTCCTAATAAACCATGAATATTCCATCCATGGTGATAGGCTTAATCTTCCATTATGTTCTGACCTAGGCTTCCCCAGTAGCACGAAGCCAACTCCTCATCCGAAAACCCCCTTTTATTTAATTTACAGTGAATTCCTCTCCAGCAAAATCCCAGCCCAGAGTCTTTCAAGATAGTTCACAATTACTGACCTTTATCAGACTTGGAGAGTGGCCAGGCCGATATCTTTCAGACTCCACAATACTTGGCAAGAAGGCAGGAATGAACTAATTGTCTCCTGCAAACACCCCTCCCCTTTCGCTCCTCTTTTATTCCCTCTGGGAGGGGCCATTCACTGTCCACCTCTGGTCTTACTCCCAAGTCGACCCTTGTTCCTTAGCTGTTCCCTTGGTCTGGCAACTCTGTGCACGCGCACTCTGGGAACAGGCTCCAGCTGTTTGTCTGCCTCACTGTTGTCTGACTCTGAAAGCAGCAGATAACTGTCCCGACAGCCCTGGCCCCCATTCTGCTTCTGAAGCAGAGCACTCGTCTGAGCCGACTCCAGGACTGGCCCATGTTCCTCTCCAACCTCCTCACTGTCCAAATCTGCTTCCAGCTCCAATGGCCACTGGCGGGCCACAACACATTATCCTAAATCTTTCCTAAAGACACCTCGAATTATACCTGGAAACTAACTGGCAGCCAAACATCCCTGGAATGGCAAAAGTGGTCATAGCTTTTCGATGACATAACATTTTAAGTTCAGTTGTGCTGTTCAATTCAGTTCAATTCAGCAACCTTTCCATATTCAGATGAGGCCTACAAGACCATCTGATTTCTTGGGTATTCCCCTTAAACTGTGCCCATGCTCTCAATATTTCATCTCCTTACATGGTTTGGCCTGAAGGATAAGAGCTTGTGCATTTTTTACTGATGGATCAATTTATTTCACTTTCTAGGAATGATTCTGCTCAGTTGTTGCTGTTAGAAGATACTGGATTTGAATCATGTTTAAGCTTAAAGGGTCTGTTTAGTTATCTTCGTGTAAACATAGAACGGTATTTAAGTTTCACCACTAATCTTTTTCCTTCTAGTACATTAATTCCTTCTTTAGTCCCCCTCTCTTAGCCTTTGACCATAAAACTGGATGGACAGGTAGATGGATGGCAGAATAGTTTGTGTAGCATCTTGCCAGGCAATTTATTTCCTATTTGGTATTATCTGGCAAAGGGTAGAAAGAAGTTTGGTGAGTCTTGAAACCAATTGTAGAAATGAAGAAGGTCACAAGAATTAAATGGTAAAAAAATCCACTAGAGTCTAATCATTTAAAACAACAGCAACAACAATAATAAGACATACAGATATCTAACCCATAGCATGCCTGACATCACTATTATGGAAAAGAAAAAAGTCTGGTTCATTGATATTGCAATTCCATATGATGCAGGAATCGAAGAGAAACAGTTTGAAAAAATAATGAAATATCGTGATTTACAAATTGGAGCTGAGTGATTGTGGAGGAAGAAATAAATGGTTGTACCCAGGGATGGGCTGCTGGGGGTTTGCAGGGCATCGGGAGAACCTCTAGCTATGATTCTGTGCAGTTTGGAGAACCCCCAAATCCCACTCCTGGCTGGCCCCGCCCAACCCACCCCTCCCAGGAGTCCCCACATGGCCCGTTTTGATTGCAGGTAAGTGCAGGGAGGGCAAAAAATGGGCCTACCTCTGGAGCCTGCTGAGGCCATTTTTGCCCTCCTGGAGGCTCAATGAAAGCCTCCAGAGCCCAAGGAGGACACACACACACACACACACACACACACACACACACACACACACACATGTGGTGCAGGAGGCCCAATAAATCACACCTATCATGGCCACACCTACCCAGCAACTGGACAGAAAACCCCTTGCTAAAATTTTTGAAGCCTGCCCCTGGTTGTCCCAATAGTAATATGAGCCCTTAGACTAGAGCACGGTGTCACACTCGTGGCTGTCCTGTGATGTTTCACAACGTTTTCCCCCTTTGTGGAGCTGGGGTGGGGATGGCCTGTACATGATGCATCCAGCCTGCAGGCCACCAGTTTGACACCCCTGGACTAGAGCAATACCCCGAGGGCTTCCTAGTTACATGGAAATGTTAAATTTATTGGACCTGAGTATTCTGACTTTGAAAAACAAAACACTCTGTATACTAAACTGCCTATATACTTACATGTTACCTTAACAGCTCTTAGGTCCTTAGTTAGGACCTGAACTGTTAAGTTTTTATTAATCCCAGACTGAATCGAATTGAAGATTAAATAATAATACAAAGGTTTGCAGAAGCCAAAGAGCAAATAAGTTTCTGGAAGCTATTCTTGCCCTTCTTTGTGTCATTTGTGTCTAATTAAGAAGATGCTTGTGAGAAGATGTCACCATTTCATTATCCACACTGGTTTGATCTTTGGCTCTAAATAACTCCAAGAGTATCGCAAAGGGCATAGTTCTACCGCACAGTGACCCACTACCAAATCGTATATTTTAAGTATCTCAAGGGACTCATATAAATCTATAGGGGTATTTCAGGATGCCTGACTGGCTGGATTTATTATGTCTGATGAAATGTTGTTGTTGTTGTTCAGTCTCTGTGTCTGACTCTTCATGACCCCATGGACCACAGCACGCCAAGTCCCCCTATTCTCCCCTGTCTGCCAGGGTTCCGACGGATGCCCTAATTAAATCATGAGCCTCAAGCCAAGCTTCAAAAGAAATCCAGTTATTTATTAGGAGCAACATGTTGGCAAGTACCCAAGTGAAGCCAACTGTGACCCCATGTAATTTACGGCCTAATTATGACCCTGTTCTCTCCCCCCCCCCCCCCCGCACCTCCAGGTTGTATCATAAATCACATTCTCCAACGGAGCACTTTCAAGGGCTGTAGAGGTCACTGCCCACTGGCTGCTGCGGGTAACCTGGGATACACCCTTGACAAAGATATCCCTGGAATGTGCTTCTGTTTGTGGCTGCCATGCTGCTTCATTAGTGTCCCATCCCCCTTGCCTATGGCAACTTGAGACCAGGCCAGGGATACTTTGCGAGTTGACACTGTCTTCTGGAGTTTGCCCAAACCCATGTTCGTGGTGTCAATGATGCTATCTAATAATCTCATCCTTTGCCATCTTCTTCTTTTGCCTTCAATCTTTTCCAGCATCAGGGTCTTTTCCAGTGAGTCCTCCCTTCTCATTAGGTGGCCAAAGTATCTGAGTTTCTGATGGAATAGAGGTCTTCTGAGTGAGGATGTTCTCTGTCTGGAATACAAGTATGTGTTAGCATCCCCATTTGGAACTGACACCTTGTGTCAACACTACTAAAATAAACCAGACTTTAGTGCAACTTCCATGGCCTACTGCAATCCAGTTTTCTTGGATTAACACTCTTATTATCTCTAAATAACTGAGGTCGTGAATGAGGTGGAAGGTGCCTGGTTGCAGAGGGCTGTTTTGATATACAAATGGCAGGGAGATAGACTTCTAGATGGTGTTGGTATCTGATCCTCACCTGCTCTGATCTTTGGCCAAACTCTTGTGGCCTGCCAGCAGCCTATGCAGCTGGCAGCAGATTCGTACAGTGAGGAGGTTGAGGAGGAACATGGAACAGTCCTGGAATCTGGGGAAGGCTCTGATGAGGGCTCTGTGTTGGAGGCAGAGAGGGGGCCAGAGCCGTATGCCACTTATCAGCTGCCTTCAGAGTCAGGCATCAGTGAGGCAGATGAACAGCTGCAGCCTGTTCTCAGTATGCACGTGCACAGAGTTGCCAGATGAAGGGAACAGCTAAAGAACAGGGGTGGACTTGGGAGTAAGGCCACATGTGGACAATGAATGACCCCACCCAGAGGCAATAAAAGGGGAGCGAAAGGGGAGTGGAGTTTGCAGGAGACAATTAGTTCGCTTAATTGATTCGTGACTCTCCGAGACTCTTTGCCAAGTTCTGCAGATATCAGCCTGTTAGCTCTCCAAACCAGAGAAGGTCTGTGATTGTAAATCCTCCCTTGAAAGACTTTGCTGTATGTGAATGAGCAGAATTCATAGTAAACGAATAAAAGGGTTTTTTGTCAGTACAAGGAGTTGGCTTTATGCTCTTGGGAAGCCTCAGTCAGAATTCAAACCATCTGAAAATGTTAGGAGCTGGTACTTGTTATCCATACTAGGCAGGTTATAATCACCCATGGACATATTCAAAAATTTGGCCTTAAGCATCTCCATAATCTTTCTTCTGTGTTAATTTTTGTGCTTTTTAATACTTCTAGGGAGACTATTGAGAAAAGACACTCAAGCCACCCTTCACCAGCACCTATCCATTCTGTGAGTTCCCTTGGACACAGTCGCAGCTCAGTTGAACAGATTAGGAGCCACCTGAACTCAGAAGCTCGTGAAAAAGAGAAGTCCAAAGAGCGAGAGAGGGATCACCCAGAATCACGGAAGGATGTCAGCGTCGATGAGCAACACAAGGCAAAAGACAACTACATTTCAGACAAGGAGAGTGTGACCCACGATAATAGAGCGCTGGAAGAATCTAAACAAGCATCTCGGGTGCCTTCACCCTACACCAGGACACCTGTTGCCGAGAGCACCAGACCTAGCAGCAACTCGAGCCGGGATGCTGAGAAGAAGAGTGAACCTGCTTATGAGAACCTGAAAAAATCGAGCGAGGTCAAAGTGAAGGAGGAGAGGAAGGAAGATCACGACATTTCTCCGGAAACACCCCAAACACACCGGCCCTCTGAGCGGCCACCGTCCATGCCCACATCCAGTGTCCATCCAGGCCCTTTAGCGTCCATGCCCATGACTGTGGGGGTCACTGGCATCCACCCCATGAACACCATCAGTGGTCTAGATAGGACTCGCATGATGACCCCTTTCATGGGCATTAGCCCAATCCCGGGGGCCGAACGCTTCCCATATCCTTCGTTCCATTGGGACCCCATGAGGGACCCCTTACGGGATCCCTACAGAGACTTAGACCTCCATCGGAGAGACCCATTGGGCAGGGAGTTTCTCCTGAGGAACGATCCGCTGCACCGCCTCTCCACCCCAAGGCTCTACGACGCAGAGAGATCTTTCAGGGACCGAGAGCCGCATGACTACAATAATCATCACCATCACCCGCTTTCGGTTGACCCGCGCCGCGAGCACGAAAGAGGGGCCCACCTGGACGAGAGAGAACGGTTGCACATGCTCAGAGAGGACTACGAGCACGTACGGCTCCACTCCGTGCACCCCGTGGCCCTGGATGGTCATTTGGCTCACCCGAGTCTCCTTACTCCGGGACTTCCTAGTATGCATTACCCGCGAGTCAGCCCCCCTTCAGGACTTCAGAACGGCATCCTCAATAAAGCCCCTCCCACAGCGGCCCTGAGTGCTCCTCCCCCTCTCATTTCCACCTTGGGACCTCGGCCTGGTTCTCCCCGAAGGACTACACCTCTGTCGACAGAAATGCGGGACAGGCCGCCCTCTCACACTCTGAAAGACATCGAAGCACGATAAAGATGGCCGACAGACATCCAAGAGAGACGAACAATTAGACAAACGGATCTTCTTACTCAATAAATGTAGACTTTGGTAATGACCCAGCTGTATTAAGATGTACATACCCAGGTGTACTAAGGTTTTTTTGCTTTCCTTTCTTGGTTTTTCTTTTCCAAAAAATAATAATAATAAATGGTTGGGTTGTATATTATATGTTGAAAAAAAAAAGTTTTCAGAACCTTTTAGACAAAAGTTGGCACATTTTCTACGTAAATGCTCTTTCTTTCTTACTGTTCCTAACAGAACAAGATGTAAGTCAGTATTTCATCTCCCCCCCCTCCTCAAAATCGTCCCTTTTTCCACCTTTCTGTCTTTCTCTTTTCATTCTCTCCAGGTTGAAATGAAGAAAAGCAGAATTCCTTTATTTTATTATTTTATATATGTTTTTCTCCCCCCCGGTAAGAGAGTTGTTGAAAATAACGTTATTTCGTGGGTTCGTGGGTCATATATGCAACATGGGTAAGACGAAAGCTTTACTTTGTAAGTATGTACATAGGAAAAAAAAAAGAATAAGTAACATAATGCATTACTACTTCTTCAACTGTTCTCTTTGCAGACTTTTAATTGTGCGAAAGACCGCGGAGCTGCGGTGCATCTAATGTCATAAGACAGCTAAACCCCTTCAGCTATGCAATTAATTTTTGAGGTTTTTCACAAAAGCCTCTTTAAATCAAAGGCGCCTTGTCAACACACACAAACCACACATAAAGTCATACTTTCCCTGAACAAACCCACATATCCCTCATCCCTTTTGGATGAAGAGACAAACCATCTTCACCTTCAACAAATAGAACTTGCATCTCACTTATTGTTTGTTTTTCCTACCTGTTGTTTGTTTTTTGTTTTGTTTTTTAAAAACCCTTTTGCTATCTAGTATTTTGTTGTTTCTTTTTCTTTATTCAATTTGAAAATTGTTGTACAATGTTCAGATGACATCCAGCCTCTTCAGAGCTATTTCGGTGTCACTGTGATTCAAACTTTAAAACTCAAAAGTAGACCATTTTTATTCTTATTGTTTTGCTGAAATCCATTTAGAGGAGCCAAGCAAACTCTGAATTTAACTCACAAGAATCCAGCAGCATTATTGCCTGGGCTGTCCTTCTCTTTAGGCCTTATAAAGGGTGAGGAATGAGTAAGAGAAGGGGACTTACAATCTGCTTCACCACCACCCCCTTCCAGGTTTTCTGCCAAATTACAACTTTGAATTAAGAACTACAGGCATTATTAAATAAATGAGAAATGAAAAATCTAACTAAATCTTTTAGTTTCAATTTTATCAAATGAAGCTAATTGTCCTAACTTTGCCTAGTTGTTCATCCTTGTTTCATCCAACATGTAGAGTGTAAACTAGGGGTCTCCAAACTTGGCAACTTTAAGACTTGTGGACTTCAATTCCTAGAATTCCTCAGCCAGCATGACTGGCTGTGGAATTCTGGGAGTTGAAGTCCTAAAGTTGACTGGCTGTGGAATTCTGGAAGTTGAAGTCCATAGGTTCTAAAGTTGAGTGGCTGAGGAATTCCAGGAGCTAAAGTCCCCAAATCTTAAAGTTGCCAAGTTTGCAGACCTCTGGTATAAACAAAGATTGCGCGAAGTGACAAAATGAGTGTCAGGAAACAAAACTGACACTTATACAGACTATTCTGCCCAGGAGGTCAGGAAAAGCAAGATTGGCAGTTATGACATGGTGAATGCCCGGCTTATTTTTTTTTAAACTTCGGTTTTTTTGTGTGCAATGCCTGTAGAAATAGATCCGACTTCGATCGTGCAGACACAGCTGCCATTGGACTTCCTAACCTCTCTCCCAGATGCCATTGCAGTTACATGCTTCTGCCAGATTTTGAGGTCAGAGTAGTTAACGCCCAATAACAATATTTGTACAACATCCTAAAAGTGGTTCAGGATCACCTTGGTTCATTTTTTTTTTTTTTTTAGTTTTGTGGTTTTAAGATGCTATGAAAATCCAGTCCATTTGGTGAGTTTATATATAGTGCAAACTCAAAAACAAAGCCTCCAGATTCTTGCACCTAATTATATAATTAAGGAAGGATTGTGTAGAGAAGAATGCTGGGGTTTGTAGTCCAAAATCTGGTCGGCAACTGATTGACCTCGGGCGCTGCCTTAGTGGTTCTAGCCACCTCCAAAACTTTGCAAACAAAGGGCACCTGAATGATCCTTCAAGACATTTTGCAGAAACATCTTCTATTATTTTGGCATCGGTTCGATCTGATAGGAATTGGAGCCCCGAACAATTGCAGTACACCATGTTGCCTGTGTGATTTAAGCTGGGCCTTATAACTAACCTCCACTTTTCTAAACGCCATCTGTTGTAAACCTGATACCTCTGGTGCTGTATCGACTAGCAACCTGGAACGTGGATATCTTTGCCATTTGGGAAAAAAGAATCACCGATTTTGGAATGGGGTACCGATTTTCTTAACCCTTTCCCCACATTCAGACACCAGTCGAACATCCATTAACATGGGCATAATCCTTGTAAGGATGCACTTTTGACTAGGCGAAGAAGTCTGCTCTTAGCTCTTCAGAAGCATTGGTAAGACAGTACACTTACGTTAATATTTTCCCACCGTCCCATCATTGTAGGGTTGAGCACAAGAAGGTCATAGCACTAGGTTGTCTGTAACTTCCTCTAGAAACTCACAGGAGCACCGTGCATATTCCAGAAGTGAGAAAAGGCTTAACTTTCATGAGGTCAGACAGTCTAGGACAGTGTTTCTCAACCTTGGCAACTTGAAGATGTCCGGACTTCAACTCCCAGAATTCCCCAGCCAGCGAATGCTGGCTGGGGTATTCTGGGAGTTGAAGTCCGGATATCTTCAAGTAGCCAAGGTTGAGAAACACTGGTCTAGGAGGTGTCCGTGATCTCATTTGAGATTTCATGCATTTTCAGGTGAGAAGGCTGCAGCCTTAGAAGATGTGTGTGTGTGTGGCTTTATGTCTTAAGAATCCTAAAATTGCTTGGAATTGGTGCTCCCGTGAGATTTTGGCCATTTTAAAAAGAATATCCTGCTGATTTTAGGTTCGTGCATGCCATTATAGGTAGTCCTCAACTTACAACTATTTGTTTGGTGACCATTCAAAGTTACAGCGGCACTGAGAAAAGTGGCTTACGATCATTTTTCCACACTTAACCATTGCAGTATCTTCATAGTCATATGATCAAAATTCGGATGCTTAGCAACTGATTCCTATTTACGACGGTTGCGGTGTCCCCTTTTCGCAACCTTCTGACAAGGAAAGTCAATGGGGATGCCAGATTGGCTTAACGACTGTGTTACTACCTTAATAAACTGCAGTGTTTCACTTAACAATTGTGACAAGAAAGGTCGTAAAGTGGGGCAAAACTCACTCAACTGTCTTGCTTGGCAACAGAAATGTTGGGCTCAATTTGTGGTTGTAAGTCGAGGATTACCTGGACTCAAAATTTTGTAGTGTTGTTTGCAACTGAAAACGGTTGCCGTCATGAATTGTTTGACATTGATTTCTTAATTATTTTAGCATCGACCACAGGCAAAAGGAAATCACAAGTGTCCATTTTTTCCCCTTAAGTAGAAATTGTTTTCACGTGTTCCATAATTCTGTTTTCCTAAGTGTCTTGATTTTAAATGCTGGGTTCTGTTTTGAAATACTTTGGAGAGAATATGACTTTATCAGAAAGCGTACAATACCTTGCCTCCTAATAATCTGTAAAAATATGTGTATGGGATTAAAAGAAAATAGTTCCTTTGGTCTTCTAGTGTTAAAGTGATATCTCAAATTGTTTCTCCTGTTTTGACAAAAAGAAAAAAAAGTCTATTACAGACCGCTGTTTCTAATGATCAAAAATCTATTTTAGTAGTCAACTAAAAAGTTTTAGTTGTGAACTTCAGATTTTGTGAACTCCAGATGTTGTGCAGTGTTTTTTCTAAGAACAAGACAAAAGAAAGCAAAAAAAAAGAGAGAATCCTGAAAAATATGTACACTGGCACTGTAGTGATAGCTTTCAGTATTGTATACAAATATTGTTATATACAAATCTTTTTTTTTTTTTGCTGTTTCTCCTGTATGTAATAAAGTCCTTTCTAAATCTTATGTGAAAAAAGAAAATCAACAACTCTGAAGCGACATTCAATCCACAGCATGTTTCCTCATGAGCAAAGCCTTGTGTAATGTAAAATCTGTGCCATGTTATTAAAAAATGTGAACTAAACTGGTAGGCATTCTTTGTTTGGTGGGACACAGTTCAGAAGACAAGAATTTGGCAGGAGCTCATCAAGCAAGGGACGCAGTGGCTCAGTAGCTAAGATGCTGAGTTTGTGGATCAGAAAGGTCGGCAGTTCAACGGTTCGAATCCCTAGCGCCGTGTAACGGAGTGAGCTCCTGTTACTTGTCCCAGTTTCTGCCAACCCAGCAGTTCAAAAGCACATTAAAAAATGCAAGTAGAAATATAGGGACCACCTTTGGTGGGAAGGTAACAGTGTTCCGTGATCCTTCAGTGTTTAGTCATGCTGGCCACATGACCAAAGATGTATTTGGACAGCGCTGGCTCTTTGGCTTTGAAACAGAGCTGAGCACCGTTCCCTAGAGTTGAGAACGACTAGCACATATGTTCGGGGGGAACCTTTACCTTGTACATATGGCAGGACAGTGTTTATGGCAGGAGCTTATCTTTCTATGTATCTCTATCATTTGTTATTTATCATCTATATCATCTACCTATCTAGCTTTCTATATAGCCGTGGTGGCACAATGTTTAAAATGCAGTAATTCCAGAAAAATTCCACTGACTATCAGCAATTCTGCAGTTTGGTTCTCACCAGCTTAAGGATGACTAGCCTTACATCGTTCTGAGGTCGGTAAAATGAGGACCCACATGGTTGGGGGCAATAGGCTGACTCTGCAAACCGCTTAGGACTGTGAAGCACTCTGAAGCAGTATATAAATGCTATTGCTATCTATCAATCTATCCATCCATCCATCTATATCTATACCATCTGTCTGTCTGTCTATACATCCATCCATCTATATCATTTGTCTGTCTGTCTGTCTATAGCTATATCTTTCATCTACACTATATTGCCAAAAGTATTCATTTACCCATCCAAATAATCAGAATCAGGTGTTCCAATCATGTCCATGGCCACAGGTGTATAAAATCAAGTACCTATCCATGCAGACTGTTTTTACAAACATTGGTAAAAGAATGGGTCACTCTCAGGAGCTCAGTGAAGTCCAGCGTGGAACTGTGATAGGATGCCACCTGTGCAACAAATCCAGTCGTGAAGTTCCCTCGTTCCTAAATATTCCACAGTCAACTGTCAGCTGTATTATAAGAACGTGGAAGTGTTTGGGAATGACAGCAACTCAGCCACGAAGTGGTAGGCCACGTAAACTCGTCCAACATCAGTGTGTGACCTCACAAATGCGCTTCTGGAAGAATGGTTAAAAATTCCCATAAACCCACTCCTAAACCTTGTGGACAGCCTTCCCAGAAGAGTTGAAGCTGTTATAGCTGTAAAGGATGGACTGACGTCATATTGAACCCTATGGATTAGGAATGGGATGTCCCTTACAGTAAGTTCATATGTGAGTAAAGGCAGGTGAGCGAATACTTTTGGCAATATAGTGTATATGTCTGTCTGTCTTATCTATCATCTATCATAATATTTCAATAGTGCCATAAGCTCTTGGCAATTTAACAGAAAATGCACACCATTTAAAATGCCCAGCGTACATTTAAAACTCATCAAAACTAAGAAACTCAGGTGTTGCCACTCCAGAGGACTTGCACTGCTGTAGAAAGACATTGTCTCTGAGCCTTCAGATCACCAGCTGTATCTTCCAGGAAGATTGAATTAGTTGGGCCAATTCTTGTAAACATTGATATCTATTTGCTACAATCTTGCATATCATTCCCCCTAAATAATACACTTTCCCCAAATCTTTGATTTCCTGTATGCTGTTTTCAAAGTGGGCTGCATGGGGATTGGGAAGTGGGAGGATGCATTAGAGTTTCAATTTAAATATCAATCCAAGAATATTAATGTTGTCAGAACCTCTGCTAGAGACAACACAATAGTCTCCCAAGCCAGGGGTGGGTTCTGGCAGTCACTACTGCCAGTTTGCTCATGGATGCACTATGCATGGGCTTCATGCGCACTGCACGTACATCAGTGGTGGGTTTCAAAAAAAATTTAAAACCTCTTTTGTAGGTGTGGCCTGCTTTGTGGGAGTGCCTTGCCGGCCATGTGACCGAGTGGGAGTGGCTTGGCAGTCATGTGACTGGGTGGGCATAACCAACTTGTAAAATGTGGTGAAACTCACTTAACAATGCTCTTGCATAGCTCAAAATGTTGGCTCAGAAACTGGCATTTGAAGCATGCAAGTCTTAATGCTGTCAGGTTACAAGACCCTTGCACCCCTAACCCTTTAGGAAAAACCCCAGGGGTGTTCAAACCTGACAGCTTTAAGACTTGTGGACTTCAACTCCCAGAATGCCTCCTCTCGCTCTTCATCTTGATGATGTGCGGACGGGCAGGGGGAAGGAGCTGGAACCGGTTCTAAACGGCACTGTAGATTTGTGGAACCTCTTCTATAGAAGAGGTTAGAACTGGCAGGAACCCACCCCTGACGTGCATACACTTACACTGCAAAAGAAAAATGTACTGTGCGTGTGCAGAAGCAAAAAACAAGATGGCGCAGAGAACTGGTTCAGGGGTGTGACAGGCCTGGGTCACTGCCGGTTCCAACAACCCAGGCCGCCAAACTACTTCCGGTTTGGCTGAACTGGTAGGAACCAACCACTGTCCCAAGCAGACCCACATCCAAAGTTTTGGACTAGAGTTGCCCGCAGGAGAGGAGTTTTATTGTTAGGAGAGCAATTGTATTGATACGCCAGTAGGTGGCAGCACAGCAAAGATTTTTATGTCCAAAAAAGCAAAGATTTTGTGTTAGGGAAGAGATAGAAGACATACAAATTACCAAATACAAATCTTCACATTACTCTGCGTCCACATGCTCACATATATTTTAAGGAGGAGAGGAGGAGGAGGGGGAGGAGGAGGAGGAGGAGGAGGGGGGGAAGGGGAGGGAAGGGAGAAAGAAAGAAAGAAAGAAAGAAAGAAAGAAAGAAAGAAAGAAAGAAAGAAAGAAAGAAAGAAAGAAGAAAGAATATGAGCCGTAACAATGGCCAGTTTTCTATATCACTTTTCGGTCATATAGCAATTTTCTGTAGTTTTACAGCCCAGATATTCTATTCTATTCTATTCCATTCTATTCTATTCATAGAAAAAGGAGAAGGAAGAGGAAAAGAATGAAAAAAAAATATATTTGTTTACATCAAGACAATGGGGAATTTCAAATCCTCTGATTCCTTCCTAGTCACTCTGCATTTATTGTCTTGCAAGATCCTTCAGCCATGCCATCAAATCTCTATGGTGCAGTTGCTGAAAGTTATGAATGCCATTTTATTTTATTTTATTTGCAAGAAACACACATAATTGAAGTTTTAGTAAAAACCCTAGAAATTCTGCAAACTTCTAGGCCTGTGATAGTGACCCTATGGCCCGCGTGCCACAGGTGGGACACTGAGCCATCTCTGAGGACCTTTTTTGACCTTTGGAGGCTTCAGTGTGGCCTACTAGGCCCAAACTGGGGGTGGGGGCTTGTGCGCACATGCACGGGGGGCGCATGGGGGCAATTGAATTATGGGTGTGGCCACATGCGCGCATGTCCTTTTGGGCACCCAAGCCAAAAAAGGTTAGCCATCACTGTTCTAGGCTTTCCTCAGAAAAATCCTGTATTCTTAGCCATGAAAACTGTAAATTATCATTGCAGTCTGTATGGCAAGAGTCTGTATGACAATTCTTTAACACTCTGCCTACCCAAGATTTCCATTTTGACTGAAGAAGTTACTTGGCTGAGTAACAAAACCTCTCAGTTTTAATAAACTTTGATCCAGTTGTCATGATTTAAGCTTTTTGGGATGCTTTTGGCCTGGATGATCAAGTCTTCATTTACATGATACATCATGTTGTAGGAAGATATCATCCAGCCCTCTCCCAGAAAAATGAAATATCCTAGGAAATATTGAAAAGGCAGAATATTTATCTGGATGTGAAAAGAAAGAAACATGTTTTAAAAGACAGAAGAGCCGAGGTGGCGCAGTGGGTAGAGTGCAGTACTGCAGGCCACTTCAGCTGACTGCTAGCTGCAGTTCGGCGGTTCAAATCTCACCGGCTCAAGGTTGACTCAGCCTTCCATCCTTCCGAGGTGGGTAAAATGAGGACCCAATATGCTGACTCTGTAAACCGCTTAGAGAGGGCTGAAAGCCCTATGAAGCGGTATATAAGTCTAACTGCTATTGCTATTGCTAATAGCTCCCTGCAGCTTCCTGCCCATCCCCACTTTGTCAATGGGCCATTAGGAAGGCCAAGCTAGTCCACTTTACATAATAAAGACTTCTCCATTTCAGCTCCAGGGGGATGGGATTAAAAGCATGATAATATTGGCCCTTAACTCAATTGACCACATGGTGAGAACTCAACCAAACCTGGATTCAAAACGCAGCCTAGAGAGTTGCCCCTGCATGGGCCCATGGGAGTCTGACAACCAATCAGAATTCAAGCTCAATATCAAAGGCCGGAGAGGGCATAAAACCAGGGACTCAGCCTCTCAGCCTCCCTTCTCTTTTTCTCCACCAACATTGAAGCATGTGATCACCTTTTCTGTTCAGGGCTCAAGCCATGTGGCCCTGTCCACCAATAAACCATCTTTCCAAGCAGCCTCCATGTCTCCAGTGTCTTTCCCCCCACTTGGAGCCGAACACAGAAGGACATTTCTTTCATCAATGTTCCATAGGTTTCCACGGAACTGCTCTAAGTTGGACTCTAAGTTGGACTCCATCCCGTTGACTGTACTATTATCATGCTTTTAATCCCATCCCCCTGGGGCTGAAATGGAGAAGTCTTTATTATGTAAAGTGGACTAGCTTGGCCTTCTTAATGGCCCATTGACAAAGTGGGGATGGGCAGGAAGCTGCAGGGAGCTATTCCATCCCGTTGACTGTACTCCATCCCGTTGACTGTACTATAAATGTACTTTGTGTTTTTGTTTGGTTTTTTCCCCCTGTTATTGAGAAAGAGATGTTGCTAAATAATCCTGTAGCCATTAGGTGGTGCTAGATGAACAAAAAAAAAAATATCCGGAGAAGAAAACTTTGCTGCAGTTCAAGCAATTTTCTGTTCCTGAGATATTTTTTTTGTAAGCTACATTCGAATCCCGTTCTTTGCACCTTTGAGGATGCTATTTCTTCACGCTCTTGGTTTTTCTTGTACATCTGCTCTGGAACACATCATGGCTCAATAAAGGCCCTCAAGGAAATTCTCAACAATGGATAAGGTAGAGAGAGAGGTCTTCCCAGCAGAGCAGACTGTCTTGTTCTATATATTTATATTTTAAATATATGCATTATACAGCACTAGTGAGGCCACATTTGTAATACTGCATCCAGTTCTGGTTGCCATGACACAAAAAAAGATGCTGAGATTCTAAAAAGAGGGCAGAGAAAAGCAACAACGATGATTGGGGGAGGGGGGGTTGATTTGCTTTTAAAGAAAATATACATTATATGTATGACTATGTTTTTACACTTTTTGTTTTATCATTTGTAGGCTGCTGTCTGGAAACACATTTGCCTAGAACAGCTTACAAAGGCATTTAAATCAATCAATCAATCAATCAATCATTTACACAATGCTATTTTCCAGACTGATTTTTCCCCCCTGTTTAGCAGGAGGGACTGCGGGAAGTTAGCACTCACTCCTCTCCTAGGAAAATGATATATTTTAGGAAATATTAAAAAGGCAGAATATTTCCCCTAAAAGGGAGGAATAGTTCTCATTGGCTGACCCAGTTGTCATGCCTATACATTAGCTGACCTTGTTCCCATGTCTCTCCCGGTCATGAATATTATAACACTTTCTTCCCACTAGGAACTAACCCTAAATTGACATTTCTTCCAACAGGGACTAGAGGCTAAACTATATAATGAATGGGTAAGGAAGCTAGGTATATCAAGCATATTGAAGATTCATCATGTACTGGAAGACATGATAATTGTCTTCTAGTACTTGTGGGTCCATCACAAGAGGAGTTAACTTATTCTCCAAAGTCCCAGAAGGCAAGATAAGAAGCAATGGAGGCTTGTAAGAAGGGACCGGACAGTCATTTGTCTGAAATGGTATAAGGCACGAGTGTCAAACACACGGCCTCATGTTGACGTCATGTGACATATCGTGACGTTCCTTTCCTTCACGGAGCTGAGGTGGGCATGGCCTGCGGGTGACGCATCCAACCTCCGGGCCGCCAGTTTGACACCTCAGAGGTCCCTTCCAAGGTTATCCATTAAATTCTGTTAGTCAATGGATGGAAGCTTGTTAAAGGGAGACCAAGCCTGGAACTAAGGAGGAATTTCCTGGCAGTGAGAACAATTAATCAGTGGGACGGCTTGTCTCCTGAAATTGTGGGTACTCTATAACTGGAGGTTTTCAAGAAAATAGAATGGAATAGAATAGAATAGAATAACAGAGTTGGAAGGGGCCTTGGAGGTCTTCTAGTCCAACCCCCTGCTTAGGCAGGAAACCTTACACCACTTCAGACAAATAAAACATTGGACAACTATTTGTCTGAGGTAGTATACAGTCTCCTGCTTTGGGCAAGGGGTTGGACTAGAAGACCTCCAAGGTCCCTTCCAGCTCTGTGATTCTAGAGGTAGAGATTCTGGAAGGCCCATTTAGGTCATTAATCCTTTGATTGGACAACAAGTCCAATCAAAGCATTCCAGACAAGCGGCTCTCTTGAACATATCCAGCAAAGGGAACGTACTCTCTCCGAGAACGGAGGACTTTTAATGCAAATAATCATCAAGGATTATAATGGAATGGTGGTGGCCAGTGGTAAAGACGCTCGCTTGTTCATGTCCATGTTCATGCTTATACCTACTATCTTGTATATGCTTGACAAACTAATAACTAATTAATTAATACATAAAATTAAGTCACTGTAGCAAAAATCTCCAGTTTTTTCCAGCTTTGTGGGCCGGTGGGGGTGGGGGGTGGGAGAGAAGGGGGATAGTAGTTCCATGTGAGGGGCAGGTGAGCACGGGGCGCACACAATATCACTTGCACAAGCAGTGGGTGTACGTGCCCACCAAGGGTGGGTTCCTGAACTGTTTAGTACTGGTTTACCGCACGCGCGCTTTGCGAGCACAATGCTTGCTTCGCTTGCACGGGCACTCACATGGTATCGGACCTGGGTACTTGAGAGACCGCCTTCTGCCAATTACCTCCCTACCCTAACCCTAACCCTAACCCTAACCCTACTTAGATCCCACAGATTAGGCCTCCTCCGGATTCCATCAACTAGCCAGTGTCGACTATTGACCCCCCGGGGGAGGGCCTTCTCTGTGGCTGCTCTGGCCCTCTAGAACGATCTCCCCGTGGAAATTTGGACCCTCGCCACCCTTCAGGCTTTCCGCAAAGCCGTTAAGACCTGGCTGTTCCGGCAGGCCTGGGGCTGATGAGTTCCCAGCCCCACTCAAATTGTTGCGGCTGTTGACGAGTTTTTAATTTGTCTTGTCTTCTTGTTTTTTGTACTTCCCCTTTCCCTATTTAGTTTGTTAGCCGCCCTGAGTCCCCTTGGGGAATAGGGCGGCATACAAGTTTAATAAAACTAAACTAAACTAAACTAAACACCAGCCACACATTGCATGCGCATGCGCATTTGACTAAAAATTGCTCTGCACATGCACAGAACCATGCTGGCAATGGCAGAAGACGCCCGAGAATCAGTTCAGGGGTATGGCAGGCCTGGCTCACTGCTGATTCTGCGACCCAGGCCTGAATTCTACTACCAGTTCAGCCGAACCAGCAGCAACCCACCACTGGCGTCCACCACTCACATAAATCAAACTGCACATGCTCACTCACCCATGTGTTCGCCCGCAGCTTCCGTGTCCCGGTTGTGAATGGCCCATGGCCCATTGGGGGCCTCTGGACTACAGTATCATAAAAAGTGTGGGGGAACCAGGTTTATGCCTTGGTTGAGATTCTACTATCAGGCTCTGTTTTTTGTCTACTGTAGATGGTCTCCTCCTACACTGTCTGTTCCTTTCTGAGTAATAGGCGACACTCTTGAATCACTTTTATTGTTCCAAAGACTTTTTTTTTTAATGCTGTCAGTTGGAATCTTCCTTTCTTAAATCTCTTCTTTCTTGTTTTGCATGCTGGAATGAAAGAACCAGTCTTGGTCATCTTCCATGTGATGTCATTTCAGGTTGGAGATTGCTCAGGTTGGAGCATTCTTATTTTCCTTCCTTCCTTCCTTCCTTCCTTCCTTCCTTCATTCATTCATTCATTCATTCATTCATTTTTTTTATTTTTTTGGCAAACCAAGTTCCTTCAAACATTCATTGAATTTCTAGTCTCCCGATCATCTTTGTTGGATTGAGAACAAGTGGGAAGCATCCAAAGAAGGCTGCCAGATGAGCTGATATTCTGGATTAAAGTTAATGAATGCAGACAGAGAAATAAAATTATAGGCCTAATTGGTGCCACAGTAGTTAGGATGCCTTCTTCTTCTTCTTCTTCTTCTTCTTCTTCTTCTTCTTCTTCTTCTTCTTCTTCTTCTTCTTCTTCTTCTTCTTCTTCTTCTTCTTCTTCTACTACTACTACTACTACTACTACTACTACTACTACTACTACTACTACTACTTTCCCCATAATCCCTTGCGGGGTAGAGTCTGGGCAACTGAATGGAACTAGCAGAGTGGAGGAATGGCCGGATGCCCTTCCTGTCACCAATGCGGAGTTTTGTTGAACAGATATATTCTCAGTGTGCCCAGAGAGAAAAATATCTGCCTCTACCTAGGATCAAACTCACAGCCTCCTAATTATCAGGTGACAGCTCCATCTCTAGGCCACCACACCACTCCAGTGGTTAGAATGCAGTATTGCAGGCTAATTCACTGCTCACTGCCAGGAATTCAATCTTCATCGATTCAAGGTTGACTCAGCCTTCCATCCTTTTGAGGTGGGTAAAATGGGGACCCAAATTGTTGGGGGCAAATATGCTGACTCTGTAAACTGCTTAGAGAGGGCTGTAAAAGCACTGTATGAAAGGCTAAGTGATATTGTTATGCATTAAAGAGCTAAAATGGGCAGGGGAGGAATGGATGCGAACGCACGGGCATCCATGGACACACTGCAATGGCATCCTGATGGGGAGGAGCCGCCTCCCAAGACACACATGCCTATGGTCCATGTCACCATCACTGCAACTGGCAAAACAGCTGATCGTTGACTCTTGGAAACAGCTGATCTTCATATCTCAGCACATATGAATCGGTGTCGTACAGATTACTGTGGATGGGGATGGAATTAGAGAGAACCAGTTTGGTATAATGGTGAAAGCATCAAGTTAGAAACTGGGAGACTGTGAGTTCTAGTCCTGCCTTAGGCACAAAGCCAACTGGGACTTTGTGCCAGTCACTGTCTCTCAGCCCTGAGAAGGAAACAATGCCAAAACATTTCTGAAAAAGCCTCCCCTACCGAAATCTGCATCCAGACTGAAAAGTATTGAAATGATTGCTAAAAGAACATCTGCCCCATGGTTTATACCAGGGGTGGGTTTCTTGCCCCGTTCCAACCGGTTCGGTTGGAACGAGGCCGGTGGCGTCCTCGCGCACGCACGCGGCGTCCTCACGCACGCATGCGGTGCGCATGTGCACACGCACAGCACGTGCATGCGTACTAGCGTCTGCGCGATGCTCCAGCTGCTCCTGGAGGATCGCGCAGGCGCTGTATGCGTTCTGCGCATGCGTGGAAGCGCAGAATTCATAAAAACCGGGTAAGGAGAGGGTGCGGCTGTGCGGGCGCGCGCGGGTGTGGGGGGGGCTTCGCCGTTCCCGGAAGTTACTTACTTCCGGGTTCGGCGACCAACCGGATCGCAGGGACCGGTGCGAACTGGTCGAAACCCACCCCTGGTTTATACCACCAAAAGTGGTATAAACGACCAGGCACAACTGAGCAAACTCTTCTAGATCCAAGGTGAATTTATCAGGGATGGATAGGATCAATGGCACTTAATACTCTGTGTAAAAACATGTTCATCAGTCCCTGGATCTATCCATTTAATGCCCCTCAGCTCAAATGAATCAGGAGGCCATCAGCCAAGAGAAGATATGAGATTGAATTTCAAACGTCGGCACTCGAAAGCATGAGTTTAACATGGAGGTATGATAGGAGCAGAACCTTCTCGGGTGCATAGAATATACATTTGTGCTCATGGCTGTTTTTCTGAAATTCAATGCATGATTCCCTGGGGAAGTTCCAGTTGCCTTGCCTTCATCCTGCATTCTCTTGTGTATCAATTAAAGGAAGGATATATTGTTTACAAAGGTCAGTTAATCTCTTTCTCTCTCTCTCTCTCTATTTTGCTTCTCAGTTGGATTTGTCTATTTGAGCTCTTTCCATATGTGTCATCCCAAGTCTCCAAAAATAGTTATTTATATGTTACTTGTCCTTTCTCCCAGGTGAAACAGAGTGTTGATAATGAGGACACATTATACAACAGTACAAATTTAGACATTGAGGATGTACTTTCTAGGATTTAAATAGAAACTCGTAAAAATCTTTAAGGTTCAGTGTAAAGGATAGATATCCAAACTGTGGTTCAGCAGTTGAAAACCCAAATGGAAAGGGAACGCTACTATACATCGTTTCATAACGCCTCTAATCTATATTTAGTAGTTAACTTATTTTCTTTCGGTTTCCCCCTTTCATTATTTTAACAATAACACACATATTTTAAAATATAACAAGGACACCATTGTGAGGTGGGGGGGGTTGCGTGTGGAGGGATGTGGGTGTGTGCAGTGTGAACAGATTTTTAATTAAATAAAAACCCACTTTCAAGAATAAAGCTTTGCATTCCCTTTGAAGACCGCAATCACATTTAGGAGACACGAAATTATTATCTTTAGAGTCTAACTCAAAATTATGCTGTAATTGTGTTTCCCCTCATTTACATACAGTATAAAATCAAATTGGTAGATTATGGAGTCAGATCTTGCTCACATTTTAATTTGTCAGTGCCACTGATTTCCTATTCGACATCTTAACTCGACTTTTGCGGAAAAAATCCATGACAGTTTGGCAGGAGGTTTTAAAAGATTTTAAATAGAAGTTGCGCAGGTATTTTGTGGGGGGTTATTTTAGCTTGGATTTAACACAGAATAGCAGAATAAAGATCCTGTAATATTTGATAAATGAGATGAATAATACCCACCATTTGAGGATCCTGAAAAGCAACATATATATTTTTCTATTCCTTCCCTGTACCTTGCATGTGATATATTCAGGATAATTTTTCCCCATTACCTTGCAAGAATCTAATTACATAAAATACCCAAAGGTGCCCCCCCCCCCCTCAAAAGGCAACTGGACTTTTCTTGGTCTCTCCCCACACACCTCGTTTGAAAAACGTTTTGCTGCTTATCCAAGAAGTTCTAAGTAACTGGTGGGGAATGGAAGGATTTATCTTCTTTGTAGCCATCCAATTCTTAGAACTGAAGAAGCTCCTGGGATGAGAAGCAAAACATTTTCAAAGGGAAAAAAAAAATCAAGAAAGTCCAATTGCTTTTTGGGGGAGGGGAAGCACCTTTGGGACAGCCGTGAGCTGGATGATTAAAAATCTCCATAGACATTTACACAAAATATCTTTTAAAAGAATTTTTAGAGAGTGAGTCCTAGATTCCCAACTATATTTTAGCTTGAAATAGGGGTATTGTGATAAAATATGATGACCTTCAATACCTTGAATCCTGCTTTGATATATTTAATGCAATGGTTAAAAAGAAATCTGAGTATGTATAGTTAGACAGAGTTGGATTTGTGGTTAGAATGCAGTATTGCAGGCTCACTCTGCTCACTGTCTGGAGTTCAATCCTGACCAGCTCAAGGCTGACTCAGTCTTCCATTCTTCTGAGGTCAGTAGAATGAGGACCCAGATTGTTGGGGGCTGACATTTGTAAACTACTCAGAGAGTTTTGTAAAGCACTATGAAGCGGTGTATAAGTCTAAATGCTATGACTATTGCTATTTCTGTGTGGAGGATTCCCGTCCCATGGGGAGCATGACCGAGGTGGGTTTCTGCTGGTTCACTCTAGATTGGGTGAACCGGTAGTGGTGGTGACAGGAGGCTGTGCCCACCCGCCCGGATGCTTCTGTACATGCGCAGAAGCTTTGTGTGAGCATGTGACCGCACACACAAGCGAACTGGTAGTAAAATAAATTGAAACCCACCACTAGAGCATGCTGTACTAGTAGGCTGTATTTTTTTTATAAATAACTTAAGGCAGTGATTATACCTAATATTCCTCCCTCCTTCTATTTTCTTCAGAGCAACAACCCTGTGAGGGAAGTTGGGCTGAGGAAGGGTGACTGGCCAAAGACACCAACCAGCTTTTATGCCTAAAATGGGACTAGAACTCACAATCTCCTGGTTTCTAAACTGGCACCTTAACCATCAGATCAAACTGGCTCTTTTCATTGAGCTTAAGCAGAGCTGAGATGGGGAGATGCATTCATCCTTGTGTTCTTTGATCTTTCAATATTCAATGTTCAACTCTGGGCTACAAATATTTTCTTCCATTGGTCTTTTAGTATTGTCAATCAATAGCAATAGCAGTTAGACTTATATACCGCTTCATAGGGCTTTCAGCCCTCTCTAAGCGGTTTACAGAGTCAGCATATCGCCCCCAACAACAATCCGGGTCCTCATTTTACCCACCTCGGAAGGATGGAAGGCTGAGTCAACCCTGAGCCGGTGAGATTTGAACAGCCGAACAGACGAACTGCAGAACTGCAGTCAGCTGAAGTAGCCTGCAGTGCTGCATTTATCCACTGCGCCACCTCGGCTCAAGGAGTCCTCAATCAAGGAGTCCTTTTGGGCCAATTTTAGGGATGAAGATGAGTAGGGTTTGGGTCCTCATTTTACCCATCTCGGAAGGATGGAAGGCTGAGTCAACCTTGAGCCTGGTGGGATTCAAACTGCCAAACTGTCAGCAGCCGGCAGTCAGCAGAGGTAGCCTGCAGTAACTGTACTCTAACCAGTGCGCCACTGCAGTGGCGATAACAATAACAGTAATGACAACATCTCTTTTAAAGAAAAAAGAGTCAGGGACTCAAAGGAATATTAAAACCAAACAGGTTTTCATCCTCTTCTTTATTTTACTTGCATTAATACATTGAGCATGAATCTTTCTACGGGGAATATATGCATTTGCATACGATGGCTCATTTCATCAATGTCTGGGGTGAGATTTATTAAAGATAATTATATTCCGC
The DNA here is from genome assembly GCF_051295495.1 of Thamnophis sirtalis. Classification (NCBI taxonomy): domain Eukaryota; kingdom Metazoa; phylum Chordata; class Lepidosauria; order Squamata; family Natricidae; genus Thamnophis; species Thamnophis sirtalis. The sequence continues at coordinate 10,817,075 of NW_028261386.1, read as the reverse complement.
CTATTGTGTCTGTGTAATAAGTACCGCAAATCCAGTCTTCTGGGGGAAAAGACGTTAAAGGAAAAAAGCAGAAGGACCTTCATGGTTCTTTCAAAAGGGTGGCAGGGAAAATAAAGTCAGCTTTTGAAAGATCGCCTGGGTTAAGAAATATTGTTCTAAACAGCTGCAAGAGGCTCTTTCCTGGCCAACAATTTTTTTTAAAATGATTGTTTTGCTATTGCTTTTTTTATTTGTATAGCTGATGGCATTTCGACTATGACTGATAAGTGCAGGGCAATCACATCTGCAGAAAGATCTTTGCCGTCAAAAGACCCCAATTTTTGGTTTCTGTCTGCCAGGAAAACCACAATAAATTACAGGTAGTCTCCAACTTACAGCCGTTCATTGAGAGAGTGTTGTAAGTTACAACCAGGGGTGGGATTCTACCGGTTCGGACTGGCTCCAGCGAACCAGTAGCTCCAATAATCAGCTGGGAGCGAACCGGTTCGCTCCGACGATCAAGCCCTCCCTGTGCTTTACTGACTTTTATCTTCCCTCTTGAGTTGCGCAGCAGAGTGCATTGCCGCGCCTCAGCTGTTTTCCTCCTTAGCGGTAATGCAGAAGGTACGTTTTCTCAAAACTGGGCACGCCCATGCAGCAAAGCCCGCAATCATCGAACCGTTGTTAAACCAGTAAGATCCCACCCAGGGGTGGAGTCTGGCAGACGCTACTGCTGGTTCACTCATGGCTGCGCCGTGTGCGTGATTTGCATGTGTGTGTTTGATGTGCACTGTGTGTGCATGCGCAGTGCAAATAGAAATTGTTCTGCGCATGCGCATAAGCAAAAAATCAAGAGTAGGCGCCGCCCGGTTAATTGGTTTGGAGGCGTGGCAGGCAGCGACCCAAGCCACCAAACCACTACTGGTTTAGCCGAACCAATCCAAACCAGTAGGAACCCACCACTGGTTGCAACGGCACTGAAAAAAGTGGTTTTTTGCACACTTATTACCACTGCAACATCTCCACGGTCATGTAATCAAAATTCAGATGTTTGGCAATGGGCGTGTAGTTGTGACCGTTGCAGTGTCCCGGGGAATCCTGTGATCCCCTTTTGCGACCTTCTGACCAGCAAAGACAAGGGGGAAGCCCGATTCACTTAACAACCATGTTGGTAACTTAACCAGAGTGATTCTCTGTGGTAGGAAAGGTCATAAAATGGGGGCAAAACTCACTTAAGGAGGGTCTTGCTTAGCAGCAGAATTTTGGGGCTGAACTGTGGTCATAAGTAGAGAACTACCCTTACAGAAAATACTTCCCATTCAAATGGTTCATAAAAGAGAAATATTTTCATCAGTGCTGTGCATTTAAGCTTCCTTTTGCAATAGTAAGGTATGGACAAATATTCACAGGCACACAAGGAAATCTTGTTATTCCAGGAGCCTCTGGGGGCGTTAGATCAGTGGTGCCGAAAGCGCGAATACCCACACCCATAATTCATCCCCTCCCCCTGCACGTCCCCCTGTGCATGCGCACGTGACACCTCCTTTCCCCGCCCTGTTTGGGCCTAGCAGGCCTCACTGAAGCCTCCGGAGGCTGAAAATGGCCCATGAGTAGGCCTAGTAGACCTGTTTTTCACCCTCCCAAGGTTTCAGAGGCTTTCCTGAAGCCTGGGGAGGGCGTAAATGGCCTCCCCCAGCCCTCCGGAAGCCTTTCTAAGGCCAAAAGTCAGCTGGCTGGTGCACGCATGCACGCTGCCACTGACCTAGGCCAACGATTCGCGTGCTGACCTAAGCCAACAACTCGCATGCCCTCAGAGATGGCTCCACATGCCATTGGTTCACCATCACGGCCTTAGATCGTCTTTCAAATGTCAACCTGTTGAGTAGAAACACAGCTCAGTAGTTCTTGATTCCAAGCTGAGGTCACTTTTTTCTTTCCCCAATTGATGAGATTGTCCTAAGTTTTTAATGGTATAAAAATCCCTGGAAGAAGTCAGAAAATTTTCAAGGGCTTGCAACATGGACTTTCTTCGTGGTCTATGTGAGGAAACATCTGGTTGGAAGCTCAAATCCTATTCTCTATACACACCCTTTACTCACAATGGGGAAAAAAGTTATTATTTTTTTTCTTCTTTTGGTAACGTGGTTGGCAATCATAGCTGGGAACTACAACTCGTGGTCTCCTGGTTTCTAGCGTGATGCCTTGACCACCACACCAAACTGCTATTTCTGTCCCCACCAACAACAATCTGTATGATTATTCCTGTGTTCTGACATATATATTGGCTCTTTAATGCATAATTTAATGCCTATAGCTTCATTTCCCTGTGTTTATTCATTAACTCAGGAAACTGTTCATTAACTCTTCTTCTTTTCTCTTTTCCCCTTTCTCCTATTTTAAGTCTGTGGTGAAGATCAGAGGTCCTGAGAGATGGAGAAATCCATCAAATCCCCTTCAGGAGATGCTTTGGAGGAGAATCTCTCAGGAAGATTCAAGTCAGGACATCTCAGGAGGTAGTTGAAGGATCTCCCGCTCCCCAGAGAAATCCCAGCTATCTCATTTCCTCTTCATCTTGTCTTCTGTAGAATACCTAGTCCTATTTTGTTAATTTAGTTTGGCAGTTCAAATCCCTAGCACTGCGTAACCGAGTGAGCTCCCATTACTAGTCAGAGACTTCCGCTTATACAATATTTATTTTATTTATTATTAAACAAATGTATATGACCACCCAACTCACCCACCCAACTTACCTAGGCAGCGTACAGCATTAAAAGTCCACAGTTAAATTTGGCACACCTACACACAAACACACCACCTGATGGTGTTGACAACAGAATCAAACAAGCCCCTTGATCAGCTCTGAATGGGTTCTCCACAGTGGTGGGTTCCTACTGGTTCGGCTGAACTGGTAGTGGTTTGGCGGCCTGGATTGTTTGAACCAGCAGTGACCTATTCCTGCCACGCCCCCAACCGGTTCTCCAGGCGCCGCCGTAGGAGCCGCCATCCTGTTTTTTGCTTCTACACATGCACAGAACAATTTTAATTGTACTGTGCATGTGCACACAGTGTGCATCAAGTGTGCACATGCATGTGGGATGCACCCATGAGCTAACCAGCAGTAGTGACTGCCGGAACCCACCCCTGGTTCTCCAGAACTGCTAACAAAACCATATTTTCAAGGTCTTGCAGAAAAACAACAGAGTAGGAGCCAATTTTATATCTGGAAATGATGTTCCAAAGGGAGGGAGGGACCACAGAGAAAACCCTTTTCCAAAGTCCCACCACATATACTTTCAGAATAGTTGGGACTGCTCTGCTTTCTTGCTCTGGTTGGTGGGGTAGATGTAATTGGGAAGAGGTGATCCATCAAATATAATCTATAGGCTTATGAACTGGCTTTCATGCTTAAGCAATAGCAATAGCAGTAGACTTATATACCGCTTCATAGGCCTTTCAGGCCTCTCTAAGCAGTTTACAGAGAGTCAGCATATTGCCCCCAACAATCTGGGTCCTCATTTTACCCACCTCGGAAGGATGGAAGGCTGAGTCAACCCTGAGCCGGTGAGATTTGAACCGCTGAACTGCTGATCTAGCAGTAGCCTGCAGTGCTGCATTTAACCACTGCGCCACCTTGGCTCTTAAGGCGAGAAGAGAGCTCATATTCCCCTAGTGATTGGCTCAAAGTCATCCAACTGGCTTTCACATCTAAAGTCGGACTAGAATACATAGTCTCCTGGTTTCTAAGCTAGCACCTCAACTATTACATCGAATTGGGACACCAAACTCTATATCAACTCTCCTAGGCAAGTGGTGAAGACTGTGTGGAAAAGCTCTCCATGCCTCCCTTCTGTAGGAAGTTAGCACCCACCCCTCTCCTAGAAGAATGGAATTCTTTTTTCTTCTTCACCCAACATCTTGAAGCATGTGGTCCCCCTTTCCACCCAGGAGCTTCAAGGCATGTGGTCCTGTCCATCATTAAAACCATCTTTCCAAGCGGTCTCTGTGTTTCCAGTGTCTTCCTCCCCCCTTGGAACTGAACCCAGAGGGATATTTCTTCCAACACTTCCCTCCTCAGAAAGAGGCTATAAAAACAATTGAAAGATTTGATTGAGCAATTACCCTTGAGCACAAGCACTTCAGAGAAGAACCTGACTTATTTGATCAGGTGAAATGACTAGGAAATGCATGGTTCCTCATTGATGAAGGTATTTTGTGTGGGAGAGAACTGGAATAGAGGGGGGGAAATATATTATCCACTCATTCAATGAACATTTGTGTGTGTTCATTATGTAGATCCACAAAACCTAACTGGACACTTAAGGGATTAAGTCTAAAAAGTGTCATATTCATGACTGGGAGAGACATGGGAACAAGGTCAGCCAATGAATAGGCATAGCAACTAAGTCAGCCAATGGGAGCTTAAACAGTCTGTGCATAGAATTGAAACTGAAACTAAGCTCTGAGCTCAGAGTCTGCTGCTCTGAGAAGTAAACTAGTCTAAACTTGTCTGCCTGCTCTGAACTGAAAACTGATCCCTGCTGAACTGTAACTTCTATCACGTTGAAAGAATCTACTATTGGTATTGTACATTTATTCATCTGTTATTGTGTATATAAATAAGTTAATGGCTCCAACTGAATCAGTTATCTCTCTGTGCTTTAATTTTTCTGCAACAAACTCCGACAAAAAGCGTTTGGGGATGGGGTGGAATGAGAGAGAGAAAGCCATTTTTAATTTATATCATATCCAGGCATAAAAATTCCTTGGTCGTCGTCCCCCCCCCCCCCCCCCGCCATTGTGGAGCTAATAGCTGCTTTGGGGAAAATCAGAGGAAGGGGAAAGAGAGGTTTAAACATAGCAAATATTTCACTAAGGATTTTGAGATCTAAGAAGAAGCAGACACAGAAGGAAGGGAAGCTTAATGTTTTGTTTTTTTCTGGAATTAGCAGATGTGTTCTCTCTGAATCAGTCTTGCCGAGGAGCCGCTCAAATATCTCCTCAGATGGTGTATTTCAACATCATTTAATCAATCCAGTTATCCAAAGGCTTCAGTCTCAGCTCTGGCACAAATAATCCTAAAATCAAGTAGAAGACAAGAGATTATAACAAGCTCCTTGGTCATTCGGAATGCTCAACTGATGTTTCAGCAAAGAGAGTTAATTTCTGGGAACTAATTTCCTGAGAGACTGAGAAATCACTTCATTTTTAAAAAAAAGAGGGAGAGCAATCGGGGCTCGGAGAAGGGAAATAAATGCAGTGCAGAAAAATTATCTTGCCTTTCTCTTCTCTGTTGGTTCTTGTTCAATTGGACGAAAGAGACTTTGCTCTTCAACATTTCTCTTTGAGCTTTGCTTATTTAGTGGTGAAGTGGCTGAGCTCCGTGTGTGAATCATCTCTCATGGTCATTGTAGACCAATTTCTCCAGTGGTCTGCAGCCTTTCTGTTTCCCACAATAACATGAAATTTCAAGAAAAAAACATATTGAAAACGCTTCCCTTTGAGTTTTTTTTTTTCAAGCTGGGAAGGATATTTTCTCAAGTGTTTGGAGGCTGTAAAATAATGTGAAAGCATGGCACAGAAAGTAGAAGCTTCTTCAACCACATTCAAAAATCAAGCAATATTATAGCAACGGCAATAGCACTTAGACTATATACCACTTCACAGTGCTCTACAGCCCTCTCTAAGCAGTTTACAGAGTCCACATGTTGCTCCCAACAATCTGGGTCCTCATTTTTACCAACCTTGAAAGGATGGAAGGCTAGGTCAACCTTGAGGCTGGTGAGATTTGAACTGCCAAATTGCAGGCAACCGGCAGTCAGCAGAAGTAGCCTGCAGTACTGACTCTAACCACTGCGCCACTATGGCTCAAGGGTCAATTATAAGGGTTGATGGGGGGGGGGGAATATCCATCTGGTCCAGTTCCAAGCTGAGAGAAAGACACTGGAAACATGGAGGCTGATTGGGAAGATTATTGATGAACAGGACCACATGGGTTTGAGGACCTGGGCAGTTAACCACATGCAGTTGAGAATGAAGCTTTTTTATATCTTCTGTTGGGCCTTGCCCTTGAGCTTCCTGTTCCTGTGCAAGAACATGTATTCTATTGGCTGTTGTAGGGGTCATAGCTAACCTTGTAGGTTGTCTGAGAAGTTTGGTTGAAGCCTTAAGAGTGATGAAATGTCCCCAGGTGATTTTGCAATGTGGTGAGCTTTGCTGCTAGATAATCCTATTATATCCTGGAAAGTCATGTCTTAATCCCATCACCTTGGAGCTGAAGGTCTTTTGTCTTGTAAATAGGCTGGCCCAGTCTTTCTCAATGGGCACCAAATATTTGCTGGGGGCAGGGAGCTGAAGCTCTGAGTTTTTGTCTCCCTTAAGATTTTTTTATTTCTCTTTTAGGGGAAATATTTTATCCTGCTTTTTAAAATATTTCTCAAAATATTTCATTCTTCTAGGAGGGGTGGCTTCCCTCAAGGTCATGGAGATAAATTAAAAAGAAAGGATCATTGGTGAGCAACCCAGAGTCGTGTATATGAGATATATGGACCATAAATCAATCAATCAAGCGCCCAACAAATTATTTGTGAGGAAGATAGCTTTTGAAGATTTGGAAGACAGATTTGAGCAGAGGTTGGTCTCACCTGTCAATTTGCAAGGAAAGAACAGGAAGGTAGGGTTCAGTGAGAGAAATCGGTCTTTTCTGAAGAAGGCCAGTCTCGTGGGACCAAGAAGAAAGGCCTTTTCCATGGTGTCTCCCTCCCTGTGGAATATTGTCCTTGTGGAAATAAGATTGGCCTCCAGCCTAACACTCCTTCAAAAGGCCCAGAAGTCTTGGTGTTGCCAATTGCCCTGGGGATCTCAGGTTGATTTGGAGAGATTTGAGAGATTTGAGATTTATTAGATTTATATGCCGCCCTTCTCCCAAGGACTCAGGAGCCCATAGAGTGCATGGTTTGATTGTTGTCACTAGGATGTTCAGGGTTTATTGGGGTTTGTATTGAGGTTTTATTTCTGTAAGCCACACGTGTCAAACTCAAGGCCCGTGGGCCGGATCTGGCTCATGGAGTGCTTAGAACTATCCCGCAGGGCCACCCTGGGAACAGTGAAGGACCACCTGTGGTGCCTCTGCCAGTGACCATGGAGCTCGGGAGGCTGCGCTGGCCTCCTGCAACCCTCTGCCAGCAAAAATGGAGCTTTAGAAGGCTGCTCATGACCCTCTCAAGCTCCATTTTCATTAGCAGAAGATTGCAGGAAGCTGTCACAGCCTCCTAAGCTCCATTTTCATCGTCAGAGGCACCACAGGCCAGTCCTTTATTGTTTCCAGGGCAGCCCCGTGGGCTAGTTCTAAACTGGATCTGGCCTCCGGGCCTTGAGTTTGTCACCCCTGGCTTACAGAAATAAGGGCATGCGCAGAACAATTTACAGTGAACTGCGCACATGTAAGCACTACTAAACAACATGCCGACAACAGCAATGGTGACCAGGGAACCGGTTCGGGGGCATGGTCAGCCTGGGTCGCTGCTGGTTTTGCGACCCAGGCCAAAATACCACTACCGGTTGGGCCAAACTGGGCCGAATTGGGAGCAACCTACCTCTGGTATAAGGTCTCCTGCCTTGAGCAGGGAATTGGATGAGAAGACCTCCAAGATCCCTTCCAGCCATATGATTCTATGTTCTAATTCACTGGTCACATTGGTGAATTGATGATGCAAAGCGGATGGTGTTGAGTTGTAAAGGACAAAAGTTTATGGTTTATCTTTTAAGCTTGATGAAGCCTGGTTTACGAGTGATCTGAACTCCGTAGATATATTTGATGGCTGGTAGTTTTTATTTTTCTAGTTGGGGTTTCGAGGATGGTGCCATGGCCACCACCAAAAAGACAGGCCACAGTTTCCCCCCCCCCGCCCTCCTTATTTTAATGCCACAGTGCAAAAGAACTATTTCCTCCCCGCCTTACATGGCATCATTCAGCTTTGTTTCACTGCCGTATTTCAAAGACCTGCTAATGAGCCACTATAAATCAGACAATACCCTTGGATGTATTCGTTAACACACAAATAAATATGATGTGCAATTAGCCCTTTTACATTTTGGTTGTTGTTCCAGTGCACACGAGATCATTAGTTTCACAAAGGAACTGTGTCTCAAAATGCTGTCCTAAGCATACTTCATTGATTAATGAAATTAATGTGTGGACGAGCAAAATATCAGTCTCATCTGAGCTTCCAAGATCAATAAATTCTTCCTTTTCTTCTCTTTTTCCTGCCTAAAAGAAAGACAAATACGTTGTCTTTTGTAGGAAGTCCCACAACGTTCTTGAAGTTTATTCTAATTTATTGATGCATTTATCCTCTGAGACATGTGAAAAAAAATACTTTTTGTCTGTCAGGTAGGTGCAGGTAGTCCTCAAAGTATGTTTGCTTCAACTTCAACTTCTGAAGGCAAACTGTTCCACTGAATCATTGTTCCCACTGACAGAAAATTCCTCCTCAGTTCTAGGTTGGAGCTTTTGTTGATAAGTGTCCTTCTGTTACTTCTTGTCTTACCCACAGGTGCTTCAGAGGGTAGATACAATACAATACAATAGCAGAGTTGGAAGGAACCTTGGAGGTCTTCTAGTCCAACCCCCTGCCTAGGCAGGAAACCCTATACCCTTTCAGACAAATGGCTATCCAACACCTTCTTAAAGACTTCCAGATCATCTGTTCTCTGTGAAAGCCCCTCAGATGTTGGAAGACTGCTATCATGTCACCCTTAGTCCTTCTCTTCATTGGATTAGACATATGTACCGTATTTTTCAGAGTATAAGATGCACTGTAGTAAAATAGGACGTAAAGTGAGATTTGGACATTAAGTGTGAAACCTATTGGGTCAGGCTGGACAGCCTCTCTGAGCCCCTTTACTTCTATATTAAAAAGCCACATAGACAGAGTTGCAACTTGCAAAAGAACAGGAATCAAGTGCCTAACCACAAGATGTTCTAGCCAACGTCCCTATGTCAAAACCTATGTCAAAAGTCCAAACCACAAGGTTCAATTAAAGTTCATTAAGGACAGGTCGTCCATACCTGTAACAAAAGGAGAAGTAAGACCCCCATCTCCTTATAAGGCTTTCTCCTCAAGGTAACCACTAAGAAATGAGTTAAGTGTTTCCGTGTTACGCTGCCTTTGAGAATGTATAAGAACGCGTGCTTCAATAATGGTTGTTTAGAACTTGCAATGCTAGCCATGGGCTAGCTTTCTGAACCTGGCTGCCAAATAAACTTTTCCTGTATCCTGAGAAGTCTAAAGCCTGTCATTTTCTGCAACAATAGTATAAGACACACCAAGGTTTTGAAGAAGCAAATTAAAAAAAAGGTTTTTCACTCCGCAAACCACCCCAAAAATGGACCATTTTAATGAAAACAGGCCCCTTTTTTTCCAAAAAGGGCATGAATAGCCTTTAGGAGGCTTGTAGAGTGCTCCTGGGGGTGGAGGGCCCCCAAAATGACCAAAAAATGGCCCGTGTTTTCCTCATTTCTGCCCTCCCAAGCCCCAGGAACTCTCTAAAAGCCTCCTAAAAGCTATGCACAACCATTTTGGTGAAGGTTCAGGGTTTCAGGGGGCAAAGAATGCTGTATTCAGTGTATAAAATGCACCCAGATTTTCAGCCTCTTTTTGGAGGGGAAAAGGTGCACCTTATACTCTGAAAAATACATTAGTTCTCTTAATCATTCATTGTATGACTTAGTTTCCAGTGATAGGATTTCAAGTAACACCCCCAACGAAAGAAGACTCTAAGGGAGTGTTTCTCAACCTTGGCCACTTGAAGATGTCTGGACTTCAACTCCTAGAATTCCCCAGCCAGCGAATGCTGGCTGGGGAATTCTGGGAGTTGAAGCCCGACATCTTCAAGTGGCCAAGGTTGAGAAACACTGCTCTAAGGCTTGAAGTTCCTCCAAGTTCCATTTTATTAGAGGTGTCATATGGGCATATTTGGGAAAACCCAAGTCTGAAAGTTTCCAGGTTTTCACCACCGAAAAGAAAGTTCAAATCCCTGCCCAGCACCCACATGTCCATCACAAGATCCAATCAAGCACCATCCAAAATTGGAAGGGAGGGAAGGAGAGGGAAGGAGCAAAGAGGACAGGAGAGGAAGGTTGTAAGGGATAGAAAGAGAAGGAGAGGACAGGAAGGGGAAGAGGAAGAGAGGAGTAGGGGAGAGGGAAGGGAAGAAGGAAAGGGAAAGGAGAGGAGGAAGGAAGAAAGTAGAGAAGGGAGGGAGGGAGAAAAGGAAGGAAAAGTAGGGTGGTGATAATACGAAATAGGTGTATGGGATGGTAAACAAAGCAACCCCGAATGTATGTTTCAACTTTTTATATGTATGGACAAATGAATGTGTAAAAGTGATAAACACAGTAAGAACAATAAATCTGTGAATATATACCTGTAATTGTTTATAAGAGACTAAAACATAAATACTTCTAAAAAAAAACTGGAGATGCCTCCCAATCACACCATCGCAGCTGCAGAGCAAGATGTCCTTGACTCTCTGAGAAAGGAATGCTATTTTGACTATATATCACGCAGACTCCATATAATCCCTACTCCCGTTTTCCCACAGTAGAAAAATGTGGCAGGCCTGAAGGCCCAAATGTAAAAGATGGTTTCCAGGTCTGACATCTAGTTTCCTAAAATCTCCTAACTGAAAGAACCAATTAGACTGGTCCAGAAATCAAGCAGGCTTAAAGTCGGTGAATATGATCAGAAAAGATACCATATGTCAGCCTTTAATGAAATTAGCACAATTTGGGTCCAACTCTGGTGTTCAGCCAGTCCTACCTCAGGCAAGGAGCATCTGCAGTGTTATTCCTCCTGTTGTGACAACCTAAACTTTTATTGCGTCTATAAGTCATGTAAGGATCTGGTATGTGATACTAGTTTCTTTAGAAAACTAAGTATGTTGTGGTGGCATGTACTACTCCCTTGGTGAATGGGTGCTAATATAAGGTGACCAGATGTCTCGCTTTTGGCGGGACAGTCACGCTTTTGAACAATTTGTCCCGCATCCTGTGGCATTTTTTAAAAGTCCCGATTTTTAGATGGGCTTTGCAATACTTGCAATGAGGGTTTTTACCCAGGGGCGCATCCGGCTTTTCCAAATGCCCTGGAGGCTCCCAGCTGTTTCACCTGAAGCGGCTGGGCTGCGGCTGCTCCATCCCCGGAGAGGGATGCAGATGGGGGGACAGGCTGAGTGCTCTCGGCCCCAGTGCGATGCCCCTCCCAGCTCGGCCCCACGCTTTGCACATACGCGCCTGGAGCAGAGGTCCTCGCAGAAGGTAGGATTAGGATTAGGATTTATTTCATTTATATGCCACCCTTTTCCCCGAGGGGGACTCAGGGTGGCTCACAACTCAGTCAAGGGAAAGGAGGTACAAACAGAAGGTAGGGCGTTGCAGCCGGCCACGGCAATTGCAACAAGCCCGCCAGCTTCTCCAGGCAGCATGGCCGCCCTGCTCCCCGCTGCCCTGCTTGAAACGGCTTCAATTGGGGTGGCTCTGCCTCGCCTTCTGACAGAGAGGCAGCCGGCGCCTGGCAGCTTTGCTTCGGAAGGAAGCGGGGCCGGCAGAGCAGGTGGGCCATGCCCGGGGAAGGAGCCGAGCCCAGGGTCCAGCCTGCGGGGCTTTTACAAGACGAGGACAATAAAAGGTGCCCTTCTCTTCCCTTCCTCCCTTTCCCCTTCCTCCCTTTCACCTCCATCCCCTCTTTCCTTCCCTCCTGTCTTTCCTTCCTTTCTTCCTTCCTTTTTCTCCCTCCTTTCCTCCTTCCCTCCTTCTCTCCTTCCTTCCTTCTTTCTCCTCCCTCCTCCCTTTCCTGCTTCCCTCCTTCTTTCCTTCCCTATCTACCTTCCCTTCCCTTCCCTTCCTTCCTTCCTTCCTTCCTTCCTTCTCCTCCCCTCCCTCCAGCCCAGAGGAGAAGCAGCTACTTCTGGAACTTCTTGAGAAGTTTCCTTGCCTGCTTTTCTCCTTCTCAAACGCCTTCCGATGACTGGCCAAGCTCTCCTCCCCGGAGTCTCTTTCTTCTGCCTGGGAATGGAATTGGGGGGGCGGGTATTGATTAAAACTTTTGCCACCCGGTGCTGCGGCTGAGGTGAAGCCGCCAAGCTCCCGCCGGCACCCCCGCCCTTGGCAGCGGCGCCTCCCCCTCCGCTCGGAGCACCTGAGCTGGGCACCGCATCACCCCTGCCCTCTCCTCCTCCGCCGTGCTTTTGAGGAGCCATGAGGCCGCGGGAGCCAGTAGGAAGGTGGCGAAGGGGGTGGGAGCAGAAAACAAAAGGCCCCATGGCTTCTCAAAAGCACAGTGAAGGAGGAGGCAGCGGCGGCAGGGGTAACGCGGTGCCCAGCTCAGGTGCTCCGAGCAGAGGGAGAGGGAGGTGGCACCGCCACTGCCACGGGCGGGGGCGCCAGTGGGAGCTTTGGCAGCTTCACCTCATCCTCAGCGCCGGGCGGCAAAATTTTTAATCAAGAACACACTGCCCCCCCCCCCACCCCATCAATGGTGTCCCGCTTAACCAATTTTAAAATCTGGTCACTTTATGCTAATATCAATAGAAATAATAAAAAAATATTAGGAGGAGGAGGAGGAAGAGAAAGAGAAAAAGGAAGAGGAGGAGGCCAATCACACAATTTTAATAAATATATTCTACAAAGCCTGAATAGCAGTATAAATAGTCCTCAACCTATGACCGCAAGTGAGAACTTAATTTCCATTCCTGTTAAGTGAGTTGCACCCAATTTTATGGCCTTTTTTTTGCCATGGTTGTTAAGTTAATCACTGGTATCATGCGGCCATTAAGTGAATCCAGCTTCCCCCATTCCTTTGCTTTCGGAAACTGGATTGGTAAGGTTGCAGATGGTGATCACATGACTCTGGAATACTGCAACTTCCTAAATACATACTGGTTACCAAGTACCTAATCTTTAATCATATGACTTTAGGGATGCTGTAATTTTTGTAAAACTTTGGTACTGGAAAAAAATCCCTCCCAAAAGTCAATACAGATTAACAGATTAACAGTTGGAAGGGACTTTATAGGTCATCTAGTCCAACTCCCTGCTCAAGCAGGAGACCCTGCACCATTTCTGACAAATGGCAGTCCAATCTCTTCTTGAAAGCTCACAACCTCCGAAGACAACTTCTGTTCCTTTGGTTGATTGTTCTCACTGTCAGAAAGTTCCTCCTTATTTCTAGGTTGAATTTCTCCTTGGTCAGTTTCCATCCATTATTCCTTGTCCAGCCTAATTTAATTAGATAATCCTAATTTAATATCTAATTGAATTAGGTAATCCTAATTTAATACCTAATTTAATCAGATAATCCTAATTTAACAACCACTTGTTCAGCAACTATTCGAACTTGCAATGGGGCTAAACTAATGGTAGTTACAACCATCCTTGAAGTTCCAGCCAACACAGAGATCTCACAGTCACGTGATCGTAATTCAGATACTTGGGGCACATTTGTGATTCTGACATTGCAGCATCCTCTGGACATGAGACCATGATTTGCAACAGTCTCTTCCAGCTTCCCACAGTCACTGGGGAAGCCAACAGGAAATCAGAAGTTGCAATGACTTTTAAAAAAACCTGTGATTCTTAACATCATTGTTTTAATCAATGCCATTAATTACCAGCTTAACGATGGCAGTTGGGAACTGACAAAACTGCTGTCACTAAACAACACAATCATATAATGTCACAGTTTATGGGCCACATTGATGTCCAGTGCTGGGAATTCTGATTTTAACGTCCATTGTTAAGCAAGGATTACCTGTAACTTCTGGGATGACAAGGAAGTTTCTGTTGTCCAGAAAACCTGTGTATACTTGGAAGAAGTCACCAGAACTTGAGTTTGATTTAATAGTTACTCTGATTTTGCTCTATAAATAATCAGAGTCAGATAAAAAGAAATTGCACCCAACAACTCATGATGAAACAAATAATTACAAATTTGGAGCAGAGGTACATCTCAATTTCGGCAATTTATGTGCCATCAAGACCAAAACCTATTGTCACTTAATCTACTTTAGGCATGGAAATGCTTCAAAAACAATGTGCCTTCCAAGGTCATTCTGGAGAAACAACAGGGCAACTTCGACAGTGAAAGAAAAACAGATTGCATGGGAAAGGCACACTGCAGGTTTGACCTCTAATCCTCCCAAACAGCCTCCAGCACATGATGTTGGCAAGGAGAATAAATCAAAATATGTTGCTTTCTGTGTGATATCCTGTGAGGCAGGAGCTATTTTGATGAAGGATCTAAAACCTCAAAAGTTGCCTGGAGATGTGGTTGATGAAGATTGGGAGCATAGCAAAATTCTAAAAAGTTATTGATAGTCCTTGTGCACATATAACTTTTTTCTTTTAGGATAGCAGTGTTTTTTTAAAAAAAATGTTCTATATATGCAAAGGTTCTATATTTGCAATATAGAATCAAGATCACGTGAAGGGTTAATACCACTTTATAACGCCTTGGTAAGGCCACACTTGGAAGACTGCATCCAGTTTTGGTCACTACGATGTAAAAAAGATGTTGAGACTCTAGAAAGAGTCTCTAGACAGAGAAGAGCAACAAAGATGATTAGGGACTGGAGGCTAAAACATATAAAGAATGCCTGCACTGCAGGAACTTGTTTAATGAAAAGAAGGACTAGGGGAGACATAGCAATAGCAGTTAGATTTATATACCACTTCATAGGGCTTTCAGTCCTCTCTAAGCGGTTTACAGAGTCAGCATATCGCCCCCACAGTCTGGGTCCTCATTTCACCCACCTCGGAAGGATGGAAGGCTGAGTCAACCCTGAGCCGGTGAGATTTGAACAGCCGAACTGCAGATAACAGTCAGCTGAAGTGGCCTGCAGTACTGCACCCTAACCACTGCACCACCTGGGCTCTGATAGCAGTCTTCCGATATCTCAGGGGCTGCCCCAAAGAAGAGGGAGTCAAGCTATTCTCCAAAGCACCTGAGGGCAGGACAAGAAGAAATGGGTGGAAACAAATCAAGGAGAGAAGCAACTTAGAACTAAGGAGAAATTTCCTGACAGAGCAATTAACCGGTGGAACAACTTGCCTCCAGAAGTTGTGAATGCTCCAACAGTGGATGTTTTAAAGAAGATGTTGGATAACCATTTGTCAGAAGTGGTGTAAGGTTTCCTGACTAGGCAAGGGGTTGGACTGGAAGACCTCCAAGGTCCCTTCCAACTCTGTTATTCTATTCTAGCAGTCTTTCAAATCTCATTTTCTCTCAAGTACTTATAGGAACATTAAGAATGTTTTAAGGGCTATTCCATTACATTTAAGAAGCAGCAGAGCCCTTGGTATATCAGCAGTACAATTAATATTTTAGATGCAAATTTGGGGGTAAGATTGAAGGAGAACCGGGAAGAGATGTGGTGCTGGCTACCAGCTTGGCTGACTTCAAAAAAGCTTGGATAAATGCATGGAAATCTTGGAGATCAATAGTGCTTAGCCTCAGTGATGGTGGGATTGCCTTTGAGGGCCATCTACTGGAAGATAAAGATCTCCCCTGGAAAGTCAACATGACTCAGGTGGCCAGAAAGGCCAACAGAGGCTCCATTTCCTTTGGGTCTTGTAAAAAACAAAGTGGAACAACAGACCGCCTACTGCCAATTACCTCCACTAGACCAATAAGATCCCACAGACTAGGCCTCCTCCGAATTCCATCAGCCGCCCAGTGTCGACTGGCGACTACCCGGAGGAGGGCCTTCTCTGTGGCTGCTCCGACCCTGTGGAACGAACTCCCCGTGGAGATTCGTACCCTCACCACCTCCAGGCCTTCCGCATAGCCCTTAAAACCTGGCTGTTCCGACAGGCCTGGGGCTAAAGACTTGCAGCCCCACTTCGAATGGTATGATTGTTGTGTTTTTTAGTTGTGTATGGTCTTTATGTTTTGTAACTTTGTTTGTTTTCCCCCCCCCTCCCTTGAATTGTGAGCCGCCCTGAGTCCCCTCAGGGAAAAGGGCGGCATACAAATAAAGTAAATTCAAATTCAAATTCAAACTGATGACCTCTTTTTACCGGCCAACAATAGAAAACGTCTTTACTTATTGTATTACAGTGTGGTATGATGCCTTAATAGTCGCAGATAGAAAGAGATTTCAGAGTGTGGTGAGAACAGCACAAAACATTGTGGGCTGTCCCCTGACACCATTAGAAGACATCACTAACGTTCACTGCCTTAGAAGAGTGAGGAAAATTCTCAGGGATGACTCACACCCTGGTCAGCCCTTCTTTATTCTCCTACCATCTGTAAGGAGATATAGAGGCATAGGCAGCCACACAAACAAGCTGAAGAACAATTTTTATCCGTGGGCTGTCAGATTCCTCAATGAAAAATAACTCTACAACAACATAGTACGACTGACTTGTGGGGCCGGTGCAATGTGCAATAAGTTCACACAGTGCAATAGGACTGGGTGTTTATTAGTAGGATTCACTGGGCTCCGGATTTTTTGCCTTTCACTGTGAGTTGTATTGTGTTGGGGGGGGGGGGGGGATGCACAAAGGGAGGCTCGGCCGATCTCATTGTAGACATGTTGTACTTTGACAATAAAGGTTTGAAATTCCTAGTGTAATTTGTTGTTGTTTAGTTGCAAAGATGTGTCTGACTCTTTATGACCCCATGGACATAGCATACCTGGCTTCCCTGTCCTCTCCTGTGTCCCAGAGTTTGCCCAAATGCATGTTCATTGTGTCAATGACAATATATAACCAACTCATTGGACACCTTTGGACCTGGTGGTCTCATCTCCTCCTCATCATATCTTTTAGCCTTTTGATAGTGTTTTCTTGGCAAGGATACTGAAGTTCCTTCTCCAATGGATCACATTTTGTCAGAGCTCTCCACTATGACCTGTCCGCCTTGGCTGAAATGGAGCAACTCCTCATGGCCATCTTGCTGCAGCCAACTTGCCATGGCTATCTCACAGTAGTAAGTCAACTTGCCACAGGATAATTCAACAAATACAAAAGATATAATTAATTTCAAGGGAACCATGGCCAATAATAATAAAACAAAAAAGTCATTTCATGGAATATAAGAGTTACAATAATTTCTATGAAGACATGGCCACCAATTGTAAAAGTAACTGAATGAATTTTTTAATGCAATGTTGAAGTGTCCCGCAGTGAGTGGGCCATGGCAACTTGTCCTGCAGCGAGTTGGCTGCAATGATTTGGCCATGGCAAGTTGGCCATGGTAGGTTGGCTGTGATGAGTTGGCCATGGCAAGTTGTTATGGTGAGTTGGCTGTGATGAGTTGACTGTGGCAAGTTGTCCCACAGTGAGTTAGCTGCAATGAGTTGGCAATGGTGAGTTGGCCATGGTAAGTTGGCTGTGATGAGCTGGCCATGGCAAGTTGGCCATGGTAAGTTGGCTGTGATCAGTTGGCCATGGCAAGTTGTTATGGTGAGTTGGCTGTGATGAGTTGACTGTGGCAAGTTGTCCCACAGTGAGTTAGCTGCAATGAATTGGCAATGGCGAGTTGGCTGGGATGAGCTGGCCATGGCAAGTTGTTCCATGGCAAATTGGTTGCAGTGAGTTGGCTGCGGCAAGTTGGCTGTGGTGAGTTGTCCTAGACTCTGCACAGCATAGATTACAGCTTCATTAAATGGCATCAGCCCCTTCGCCATGACTGATGTGTCCCTAGGAAAACAGACTGCTAGACGAGATGGACCAGGGATCCAACTCAAAAGGGCACTTCTTGTACTTAGAGTATGTTCTTCAAGTTTTGAAAAAGGTTATCGGGAACTCCCAATATGCTTCTCATAGCAAAGAGAAGACTTACTGTACCATACTTGGCATGATATAATCCCTTTCTTGCTCACTCACTGGGATGAGCTTTTAAAATAACCTCAATTTAGAAGGGCTATTTTAAAGCTTCATTGTTCTGTGGAGGAAGCTTTTGAATGGAGACCATTAATGGGCAAAGAGGAGAGAAATTTCCTCTCGGAGATTGCTGCCTTACTTGGGAAACACAAAGACACATATGCCCACGGGCACATTAAAATTTCATGTGCTAAAGCCTTATGGCTGCAAGGAAGACATTTTCAAGGGCACCAAACTCCCTTTTGAAAATGAGATCTAGATGAGGGCAAGCATATGTGAATGAATTGGGGTCCAAGCAAGGGCTTCCTGCATTTAATGCTTGATCGGATATCTATGCTGCCTTTCCTACAGTTACATAATGTTCTCCTATTTTCCCATGATGACAGTCCTGTGAGAAAGGTTGGAATGAGAGAGAAGGACTGGTTCAAAGTCATCCCAAGCTCTGAGAACAGACTTGAATCTGAATCTCCCTGCTCTTAATTGGTGATAGTGGGGTTCCAATATCTAAGGATATCCTGGGTGCAGTGGCTCAGTGGCTAAGACCTTGAGCTTGTCAATCAGAAAGGTCGGCAGTTTGGGGGTTCGAATCCCTAGCGCCACATAACAGAGTGAGCTCCCGTTACTTGTCCCAGCTGCTGCCAACCTAGCAGTTTGAAAGCATGTGAAAATGCAAGTAGAAAAATAGGAACCACCTTTGGTGGGAAAGTAACAGCGTTCTGTGTACCTTTGGTGTTTAGTCATGCCGGTCACATGACCATGCAGATGACTTTGGACAGTGCTGGTTCTTCAGCTTAGAAACAGAGATGAGCACCGCCCCCTAGAGTCAGGAACGACTAGCACATATGTGTGAGGGGAACCTTTAGCTTTACCTTTAATATCTAAGGGGCTGCCATAGAGATGAGAGGGACAACCTATTCTCCAAAGTTCCTGAAGGCAGAACAAGAAGCAATGGATGAAAACTAGTCAAGGAGGGAAGCAACCTAGAACTAAGGAGGAAACTCCTGACAGTGAGAACAATTAATTAGGGGAATGACTTCCCTCCAGAAGCTGTGGGTGCTCCATCACTGGAGGTTTTAAAGAAGAGATTGGACAGCCATTTGTCTCAAAATGATACACGGTCTCCTGCTTGAGCAGAGGGTGGACTAGAAGACCTCCAAGGTCTCTTCTGTTATTCCATTATTCTGTTGATCAGAAGAATGGCTTATCTTCAAAAGTTGTGGGCCCTCCATCACTGGAGGTTTTTAAGAAGTCATTTGTGTAAAATGTGTAGCATCTCCTGCTTGAGCAGGAGGTTGGATCAGAAGACTTCCAAAGTTCCTCCCAACACTCAATCTAGTAGTCCACCATCTTCACCATTACCCCACCTTGACTTTTAGACTTAGTAGGAAAGACTGGTTCAGTTCACCCCGCAAGCTTCAGCATAGCTGAAGAAGGAATAGAATGTGGATCCTTTCATTCCACATTCCTTTAACCACTATACAGTGGTAAAATTCAAATTCGTTTACTACCAGTTCTGTAGGTGTGGCTTGGTGGGCATGGTGTGGCTTGGTGAGCATGGCTTGGTGGTCATGGCAGGGGAAGGATACTGCAAAATCTCCATATCCACTACCACCACTCCTGGGGAAAATCTCTATTCCACCCCACTCCTGGGGAAGGATACTGCAAAATCTCCATTCCCTCCCCACTCCTGGGGGAAGGATACTGCAAAATCTCCATTCCCTCCCCACTCCTGGGGAAGGATACTGCAACATCTCCATTCCACCCCACTCCTGGGGAAGGATACTGCAAAATCTCCATTCCCTCCCCACTCCTGGGGAAGGATACTGCAACATCTCCATTCCACCCCACTCCTGTGGAACGATACTGCAACATCTCCATTCCACCCCACTCCTGGAGAAGGATACTGCAAAATTTCCATTCCATCCCACTCCTGGGGAAGGATACTGCAACATCTCCATTCCACCCCACTCCTGGGGAAGGATACTGCAACATCTCCATTCCCACCCCACTCTGGAGAAAAATACTGCAACATCTCCATTCCACCCCACTCCTGGGGTTAGCCAGAGGTAGCATTTTCCAGTTCTCCGAACTGCTCAAGGTTTCCACTACCGGTTCTCCAGAACCTGTCAGAACCTGGTGGATTTCATCCCTGCTACTATACCACATGAGTCTACTTCACCCTGGCTTGTGCGTGCATGTGGCTAGTGAGCCACCTTGCTTTCAAACTTTAACAGGGATTTCAGTATTTTTAAGGGCGAGTACTTCGTACAATTTTGTACTGGTTTATTTTTGGTAAACTGTCCTTTGATTCCCAGGCAGATGCACGCACACGTGGACACACGCCCCACACGCGGAGTTACCCGTAGATCATTCTACTCATCAGCTAAAATAGGTCCTCCATCTGCTCTTTCTAAATGTGAGAAGAAAAGATTTCCTATTCTGGCAAGGGGTGGACTGGGTGACCTTTGAATATGGAGATAAAGATCAGTTTATGGCTGAATTCACACAACCTACTGAAGAGAAATGCAGCTGGCTGATTTATGGCTCATGGTCAACTATAAACTCAGCCAACTAGGTTAGCTCAGGAAACCATAGTTCACCCTAAAGCTAAGCTTCTCAGTTTTGGATATATTTAATTAAACTTCCCGTGCCTTGTCTTGTGTATCTGTGTATTTATATAAAGTATGAAACGAAGTGTCTGTTTGCATTTTCAAATACAATTTCTATTGGGGTTTGTGTGTGTGTGTGTGTGTGTGTGTGTGTGTGTGTGTGTACAACTTCTCTACTGCTGATGTACAGGTAATACTTGGCTTACAGACATTTGTTTAATGACCATTTGAAACTACAAACAGCACTGAAAGAAGTGACTTTCAACTGGTCTTCTCACTTAAAGTTTGAGTTTGAGTTTGAGTTTCATTTTATTTATATGCCGCCCTATTCCCGGCGGGACTCAGGGCGGTGCACAAACCCGAAGGAGGGGATGGGAAAAACACAAAAACTACAAAAGTACAGAGCATTTAAAAACAACCAACAGCCACACAATTCGAGAGGGGAAGGGAACTCATCGACCCCAGGCCTGCCGACACCGCCAGGTTTTAATGGCTTTTCGGAAGGCCTGGAGAGAGGTGAGGGTCCGAATCTCTGCGGGGAGTTCGTTCCAAAGGGCCGGAGCTGCCACAGAGAAGGCCCTCCCCCGGGTAGTAGCCAGATGGCATTGGCTGGTAGACGGAACCTGGAGGAGGCCTACTCTGTGTGATCTAATGGGTCTTTGGGAGGTAATTGGCAGCAGGCGGTCTCTCAAGTACCCAGGTCCAATACCATCACAGCAACCCATATGATCAATATTTGGGCACTTGGCAACTAACATAGAACAAAGACAAATTCCTTGTATGTCCAATCACACTTGGACAATAAAGAATTCTATTCTATTCTATTCTATTCTATTCTATTCTATTCTATTCTATTCTATTCTATTCTATGAGCCATGGTGGCGCAGTGGTTGAAATGTAGTACTGCAGGCTACTTCTGCTTACTGCCGGCTGCCAGGAGTTTGGCAGTTCGGATTTCACCAGACTCAAGGTAGACTCAGCCTTCCATCCTTCCGAGGTCGGTAAAATGAGGACCCAGATTGTTGGGGGCAATAGGTTGACTCTCTAAACTGCTTAGAGAGGGCTGTAAAGCACCCCGAAGTGGTATATAAGTCTAAGTGCTGTTGCTGTGACGCTTAAAGTATAGATATCGCCACCCTGGGTCCTTTGGGAGAAGGGCGACATATAAATCCAATAAACAAACAAACAAACAAACAACAAACAAGATATAATAGCAATAGCTATGGGGTACTGCACTCTAACCACTGCACCACCATGGCTATGATAGATGTTTTCAACCTTCCCTGCTGATGTGTGATAAGCAAAGTGAATATGGATTCACTTAACCGCTGCATGATTCACTTAACAATTGCAGTGATTCTCTGAACAACAGTGTTTGTGGGGGGAAAGGTCATAAAATCAGGCACAACTCACTTAATAATCACCTTGCTTCGCAATAGAAATTCTGGTTCCATTGTGGTCATAAGTCAAGGACTATCCGTCGATGTAGCACTGTCAGGATTTCAACAAGTACAAATGCAAGACTTACATGAGCTTGGCGGCACAGTGGTTAGAGTACAGTACTGCAGGCTACTTCTGCTGACTGCTGGCTGCCTGCCATTTGCCAGCTCGAATCTCACTGGCTCCGGGTTGACTCAGCCTTCCATCCTTCCGAGGGCGGTAAAATGAGGATCGTTGGGAGCAACAGGCTGACTCTGTAAACCGCTTAGACAGGACTGTAAAGCACTGTAAAGCAGTATATAAGTCTAAGTGCTATTGCTTCCTATGCTTTCCCCTTAATACAAGGCATCCCTAAGCAGGAACCCTCCTGTCCGTTCTATAGAGCAGTGTTTCTCAACCTTGGCAACTTGAAGATGTCTGGACTTCAACTCCCAGAATTCCCCAGCCAGCATTCGCTGGCTGGGGAATTCTGGGAGTTGAAGTCCAGACATCTTCAAGTTGCCAAGGTTGAGAAACACTGCTATAGAGGACAGGCATTGTACAAAAGAATTAACGGAGACCCGTTTCACATCAGGACTTAAAACAAGGGCAAAGTAAAATCAGTATTTTTTTCTCTCTCTCAGTCTCCTAGGACACTTCATTACTGATCTGTTTTGGAAAAAGAGAAAGTTTAACAGCTTCATTGAGCAAGAGATTACTGAATTCGTATACATCAGAAGGGTGCAGGCAATCTCAAAAGGTCTCAACAAATGCAAAGGTTTTTTTAAAAATACGGATTACAATTGTTAATGCTCAGGTACTTGTAAATCTGTCTCACGTGGAATCTAACCTGCTTTCCATTCCCTTCCCTTCGTCTCCCAACACCGCCTCTCAATTTAAACCCTACAGCAGTTCAGCCGTCCGGTGCATGGGATAAAGTCAGCTGTGCTCGCAAAAATATGTATGCCTTTTGCAGGTAGTTCTTGAATTTTCTGTTGCTAAGCGAGACAGTTGTTCAGTGAATTTTGCCCCATTTTACGACCTTTCTTGCCATAGGGGAGTCACTGTAGTTATTAAGTTAGTAACATGGTTGCTAAGTGGATCTGGCTTCCCCCTTGACTTTGCTTGTCAGAGCAAAATCAAGAGCTGGGGGGCTAGCGCGCATGCGCCGGAAGTGTGTGTGGGGGAAGTGTGTGAGGTTCAGAGCGCCCCTCCCTCGACTAGAGTTTGGTCCCAGGAGGCTGCAGGGAGGCCGACTAGGCCCAAAATGTGTGTGTGGGGGGGCGCACATCAGAGATGGGTTCCTACTGGTTTGGACCAGTTTGGCTGAGTAGGTATTAACTCGACCGGCCACCCCCAAAAAACCAGTTCCATCGGTGGCGCCGTAGATGCCGCCATTTTGTTTTACTTCTGCACAGAAGCAATTTTTTTTACTACTGTGCACGTGCGCGTGCAAAGTGCATCCCTGACCAAACCTGTAGTAACAGAAGCTGGAACCCAAACCTGGTGCATGTGCATGCATGGGGGGTGGGGGGAGCATGTGGGGCAGGGATGGGTTCCTGTCAGTTCTAACCTCTTCTATAGAAGAGGTTCCACAAATCTACAGTGCCATTTAGAACCGGTTCCAGCTCCCTCTCCTCGCCTGTCCAGACATCATCAAGATGAAGAGCGAGAGGAGGAATTCTGGGAGTTGAAGTCCACAAGTCTTAAAGCTGTCAAGTTTGAACACCCCTATGTTTTTTTTTCTAAAGGGTTAGGGGTGCAAGGGTCTTGTAACTTGACAGCTTTTAGACTTGCGTGCTTCAAATGCCAAAGTTTCTGAGCCAACATTTTGGTTGCTAAGCAAGAGCGTTGTTAAGTGAGTTTCACCACATTTTACAAGTTGGCCACGCCCACTCAGTAACATGTCTGGCAAGCCACTCCCATCTGGTCACATGGCCGGCAAGCCACTCCCACAAAGCAGGCCACACCTACAGAAGAGGTTCTAAAAAAATTTGAAACCCACCACTGATGTGGGGTCACATGTGCATGCAGAGGGGGGAGGGGCGTGTGTGTGTCGCACGGAGATTGCATTATGGGTGAGGGCGCATGCACATGCTTTCGGCACGTGACAACAAAAACCTTCGCCATTCCTGGCATAAAGTCTTTATAAATTCATATTTGGCTCAGCTTGCTAAAACCTCCAACTTAGAATCAATATTTAGCTAGATCACTGTGCACAGCAAGCAGGCTGGTAGGTGGCTGTGAGATCTGAAGTGACTTAGAGAGAACAAGATGTCACCATTGGATGCCTGGAAGACAACTTGGGAATTGGGGGGGGGGGTGGTGGTTAGTGGAATAT
Organism: Thamnophis sirtalis; assembly: GCF_051295495.1. NCBI lineage: Eukaryota > Metazoa > Chordata > Lepidosauria > Squamata > Natricidae > Thamnophis > Thamnophis sirtalis. Next base: position 10,792,843 of record NW_028261386.1, on the reverse strand, counting down.
ACATATTTGCAAGCTGTTTTCATGCGGCAACCAGAGTTTCATGTGGGTGATACAACTCTTCGATTGCTTTTGCTGCCTCCGTAGTTTTTGCATACTTATTTATGGATTCGATGTTCAGTTTGCCACCCTGATGTGACCATCAGTGGTACAACGGAGGGTTAGAATTGCAGCTTTCCTCAATTTGGTGTCCTCCAGTTGTTAAGAATTCCACTTCCAGCATGAGTAGTTGTGGGAAATGGATATAAACTGTCACAGTGATTGCAACAGACATCATTTTTAAAGGCAGCTTTGTTTCAGTTGAAACAGCTGGCCACCCTGCCATGTGCATGCGTGAACAGAGGACAAGATGGATGTGTTGGGAATAATAGAGATTGAAGGAGATGGATAAGTTTAGTCTGAGGTGGGAACTGGATTCCTTGTTTTAAACCTCTGCAAAGAGAAAAACTCCAAAGAAAGCCATAAAAAATGGAGTCCCTGCGGTTCTTACTTCTCTAGGTATTGCCAACTATGGGGGGCGGGGGTGATGCTCATCTCCATTTCAAGGCCATTGAGCCAGCACTGTCCGAAGACATTTCTAAGGTCACGTAGCCAGCATGACATCATGGAATGCTGTTACTTTCCCACCAAAGTGGTACCTATTTATCTACTCGCATTTGCATGCTTTCGAACTGCTAGCTTGGCAGGAGATGTAAGTAACGGTAAGTAATGGGGGCTCATCCAGTGGCATGGTGCTCGGGTTTTAAACCTGGGCTGCTGGATTTCCAGCTGACAAGTCCAGCATCTTAATCACTGAGCCACTGTGCTACCCAAAGGCAGCCATGGCCTCGTTTCTGTCATTCCATGATACAGAACGTGGAATGATGGATTTGGAACACAGCAAGACAGGCATTTATTGAATGCTAGAAGGAAAAACAACCTTGTGAGGTCCTTGGTGGTCTATGATCTTGGTTATCTTCTGGCAGACATTTCATTACCCAACTAGGTAACATTATCAATGCTAGAAAGCAGTGAGTCTGTCTGCTCTCTGTTTATATACTAGTGGATTGCCTTGTCAGTGTTGGTGGGAGTGTTCTTGATTAGGCTATTGTTAGAATAACAGAGTTGGAAGGGACCTTGAAGGTCTTCTAGTCCAACCCCCTGCTTAGGCAGGAAACTCTACACCACTTCAGCCAAATGGTTATTCAACAGCTTCTTAAAAACATCCAGTGCTGGAGCATTCACAGCTTCTGGAGGCAAATTGTTCCATTGATTAATGGTTCCAACTGTCAGGAAATTTCTCCTTAGTTCTAAGTTGCTTGTCTCCTTGATTAGTTTCCAACCATTGCTTCTTGTCCTGCCCTCAGGTGCTTTGGATAATAGCTTGACTCCCTCTTCTTTGTGGCAACCCCTGAGATATTGGGACACTGCTATCATGTCTCCTCTAGTCCTTCTTTTCATTAAACTAGACATCCCCAGTTCCTGCAATCCTTATTCATATGTTTACTGCGAGATTGTTTGTCTGAGTTGGTAATTCCTTGATTGGAGTATTGTTTACTGCTTGATGACCAACTCAGACAAACAATCTCACAATAAACAGCAGCCTAATCAAGAAACCATCAAGAACACTGACAGGTCAAGCCACTTATACACTAATAAACAGCATATAAACAGAGCTCAAACCCCATTAGCATTGATGATGTTATCCAGTTGGGTAATGAGATGTTTGCAAGAAAACATTCAAACTCATAGAGTGCCAAGGACCGCATCATTCAACCCTGAGCCATAAATATTCTAGGAAAAAAACCCTTATTGTCCTTACAAGGAGTTCAGTGGTGGGACTGATCATCCAGAAAACTGATGCCTTCCAATGTGGAAATTGGGGAAACTGGGAATGTCTAGTCCAGTGATGGCGAACCATTTTTGGCTCGCGTGCCATAAGTGGGGGGGAGCACAAGTCACTTGCAGTTTGCTCGTAGGGTTGGTTTAAGTCCTCCGGAGGCTTCGGGGAAGCCTTCTGAAGGTCCCTGAAGCCTCCGGGGGGCTTAAACCGACCCTACGAGCAAACCGGAAGTCCATTCCCGAACTTCCGGTTTTCCTATAGGGCCTGTTTTTTGCGCTCCGGAGGCCTGAGGAAAGCTCCTGAAGTCTCTGGAGGGCCTCCGGGGTGGGGGGGAAGGCTCTTTTCACCTTCCCCAGGCTCCTATAAAGTCTCTGGAGCCTGGGGAGGGCGAAAAATGGCTTTAAAAAAAGCTGAACTCAGCATGCACGCGCTGGCCAGCTGACAGAGCCAGGAATAGTATAGGGTCTCCTGATTGAGCAGGAGGTTGGACAAATTCTATTATGCCATGTTCTATGTTTGTCAAGGACCAGAATGGGACAACTCTCCGCAACCAACTCACGGTGGCCAACTCACCACGGCCAGTTCACCATGGGACAACTTGCCAAAGACCAACTTGCTGTGGGACAATTCAACAATTCAATCCAACCATTTAAAACCATTGAGAAATAATTTAAATTTTTGTCATTCACATTTATATTTTGTCCCTTCTTTCTTTAATTATTCTATTCCACTACTGTATTTCTTGGATGTTGGTATAACTCATGCCCCATGACCCTGATGAATTGTCCTGTGGCAAGTTGGCTGTGGCGAGGTCTTTTTTTGGGGGGTTATTCACACATTATCCTAATACCGATATAAAAGAACTGGGATTTCATGCGTAACATTGCTTTCTGCGGAATGACAGGCTTGAAATTCCATAGACATCATTATCTACACTATAGTGCTGACTTCCAAAATTTAAAATAATGTTTCGCACACCAATGTAGTATCTGAGAATCAAACCCAGGAATTTCTCCATATAAAACCAATGCCAGCTACTATGAGAAAAGGCAGCCAGATGTGAAATGATGCTATTTCTCTTTATAATACAGTTTTGCTGCGACTGGCCTTGTATTATTTTATAGCATGCTTTAAAGTACCACTACATTGCCAGCTGGTGATTGAACCAATAGAAATGCTGTAGCTTCAAACATCCATCTTTGCTAGCTTGATTCAAATGCAGTGCTAACTATGGCTTATTTCAAGGATGTTTTGTTGAATAAGCCCTCAACACACAATATACAATACAATACAATACAATACAATACAATACAATACAATACAATACAATACAATACAATACAATACAATACAATACAATACAATACAATACAATACAATAGCAGAGTTGGAAGGGACCTTGGAGGTCTTCTGGTCCAACCCCCTGCCTTGGCAGGAAACCCTACACCGTTTCAGACAAATGGCTATCCAACATCTTCTTAAAGACTTCCAGTGTTGGGTCATTCACAACTTCTGGAGGCAAGCTGTTCCACTGATTAATTGTTCTAACTGTCAGGGAATTTCTCCTCAGTTCTAAGTTGCTTTTCTCCTTGATTAGTTTCCACCCATTGTTTCTTGTTTTACCCTCAGGTGCCTTGGAAAATAGTTTGACTCCCTCTTCTTTGTGGCAACCCCTGAGATATTGGAACACTGCTACCATGTCATCCCTAGTCCTTTTTGTCATTAAACTATACATACCCAGTTCCTGCAACCTTTCTTCATATGTTTTAATCTCCAGTGCCCTAATCATCTTTGTTGCTCTTCTCTGCATTCTTTCCAGAGTCTCCACATCTTTTCTACATCGTGGTGACCAAAACTGAATGCAGTATTCCAAATGTGACCTTACCAAGCATTATAAAGTGGTATTAACACTTCACGTGATCTTGATTTATCCCTCTGTTAATGCAGCCTAGATCTGTGTTGGCTTTTTTGGCAGCTACTGCTCACGGCTGGTTCATATTTAAATGGTTGTCTACTAGGACTCCAAGATCCCTTTCACAGTTACTACTATTGAGCAAGGTAACACCTATACTGTACCTGTGCATTTTGTTTTTCTTGCCTAAATGTAGAACCTTACTCTTTTCACCATTGAATTTCATTTTATTAGATAGTGCCCAATGTTCAAGTTTGTCAAGATCCTTCTGTATCTTAAGCCTTTCTTCTGGAGTGTTGGCTATGCCTGCCAGCTTGGTGTCATCTGCAAATTTGATAAGTTCCCCATTTATTCCCTTATCTAAATCATTGATGAAGATGTATGCTTCATATGCTTCCCTGGCTTAGTAGTTTTCCCCGGTTTTTATTTTTCAGGATAATTAACATAACCTGCCATTTCATAAGACAAAATATACCTTATCTAGTTGAAACAAACTTTGTTTGGAGATAAATCTAGGTCTGACATGCTTCGATAGAAAGTTAGCACCCACCCATCTCCTAGGAAAATGAGATATTTTAGGAAATATTAAAAGGGCAGAATATTTCCCCTAAAAGAAAGGAAGAAACTCAACCCCCCCACCCTTTGTCAATGGGCCATTAAGTCCTGGGCTATGTCTATTCTACATAACAAAGATCTACCTCCTTCAGGCAGCTCCACAGGAGGAACTGCCCAAAGCCCCTTCCTTACATCATCATCCAGCAAAGCTCAACCAAGCTTGGGACAAAAGACAACCTACAGAGTTACCCCTGCATGGTCCCATGGGATTCTGACAACCAATCAGAACACAAGCTCAAATTCAAAAGCCCAGAGAGGGAATAAAACCCGGGCACTCTCAGCAACTCTTCCCTTTTTTGCCCAGGACCTCAAACCATGTGATCCTGTTCATCATTAAACCATCTTTCCCCCCAACCCCCCCCCCCCAAACAACTACCATTGTTTCCTGTGTCTTTCTCCCCACTTGGAACAGAACCCAGATGGACATGTCTTCCAACAGTTCAAAGTTAATATTAAAACTGATAAGAAACCTATCCATCTTCTCTCTCACGCTGATGAAAAGAAACAAATCAAGGGTTTCAAGGGACCTTTACATAAATGCCCTCTGATTTTTTTTTTTTTAAAAGGAGACTTTTTAGGATACTGTATATCCTAAAGGCTTGGGGGGTGTAGACAGAAGGAACAAGCCTCATTTCCCACCATTAGCAAAGCTGCTCCTTCACATTACCTTAATTAATCTGCCTTGACGATTGATGGATTTTACTATGTATGTTGTGGAAGCTCACCTTGCCTTTCAGCTCCTCTGTATTGCAATTCAAAGCTAAGCCCTCTGCCTTGCTTTCCAGAAGAGAGTGTGTGTTCGTTCGTTCGTTCGTTCATTCATTCATTCATTCATTCAAGAGCCGAGGTGGTGCAGTGGTTAAATGCAGCACTGCGGGCTACTTCAGCTGACTGCAGTTCTGCAGTTCGGCTGTTCAAATCTCACCGGCTCAGGGTTGACTCAGCCTTCCATCCTTCCGAGGTGGGTAAAATGAGGACCTGGATTGTTGTTGGGGGCAATATGCTGACTCTGTAAACTGCTTAGAGAGGGCTGAAAGCCCTATGAAGCGGTATATAAGTCTAACTGCTATTCATTCCTTCGTTCGTTCATTCATTCATTCATTCATTCATTCATTCATTCATTCATTCATTCATTCATTCATTTATTTATGGAAGAAATGTACTTCTGGATTCAGTTCCAAGTGGGGGGAAAAGACACTGGAAACATGGAGGCTGCTTGGAAAGATGGTTTTTAGTGGTGGACAGGAACACATGGTTTGAGGTCCTCTGGGAAAAGGGGGATCAGGTGCTTCCAGATGTTGGGTGAAGAAGAAAAGAGGCAGAGATGCTGAAAGTTGCTGGTTTTATGCCCTCTCTGGCCTTTGATCTTGATCTTGCATTCTGATTGGTTGTCAGACTCCCGTGGGGCCATGCAGGGGCAACTCTCTAGGCTGTGCTTTGAGTCCACGTTTGGTTGAGCATTGCTTCTTCCCGGGTGCCCTGTGGTGAGATGGGTAAAGGGCTAATACTATTGTGTCTTAATCCCATCCCCCTTGAGCTGAAGGTTGGGATACCTTTGTTATGTAGAATAGACTGGCTCAGGCTTTTTAATGGCCCATTGAGAAAGGTGGGGGCTATTAAGAGTGAGTCTGTTTCCTGCCTAAAATATCTTTCACCATTTCTTATCCAGGGGAATATATAATTCTTTCTTTTCAATAATTCCCAGGATATTTCATTTTTCTAGGAGAGGGGTGGGTGCTAACGTCCTACAATATATATAAAAGGCCAAATGCTCTTTGGTATTTGAATTGTCAGTGAAACTGGGTTGGTGGCTAAATGGAATATTTCCAGGCCCATAAAAGGAACAAGACAAGCCATTGGGATCTTTCATGGATTGGCTGGAGCTTTCAGAAAAGAAAGCTTAAGTTGATTCAAAGGATCATCTTGAGCAGGGGTGCCAAACTCAAAAGGTACTTAGATCTGGCCTGTGGGGACCACCTAGAAACAGCAAAGGATTGGCCCGTGATGCTTCTTTCCGCGAAAACAGAGCTCAGGAAGGGTGTGCATGCCCCCCTGAGCTCCATTTTTGCTGCCCGAAAATAAACCAAAATAAACTAAAAACAAAATAAAAGGAGAAATGTTTCCGCTTTTGCATTTGAGCATGCAAGAAGAGACAGGGAAAGAGAGAGGGAAAGAGGAAAGACAAAGAAACTGAAAGAAAGATGGGAAGAGAGCAAGGAAGGAAACAAGGAAAGAGATGACACAGATTAGATCACACAGATTGGGCCTCCTCCGGGTGCCATCGGCCGGTCAATGTCGGTTGGTGGCTCCCTGGGGCAGGGCCTTCTCTGTTGCTGCCCCGGCCCTATGGAACGATCTCCCCATAGAGATCCGGACTCTTACTACTCTTCCGGCCTTCCGTAAAGCTACGAAGACCTGCCTGTTCTGGCAGGCCTGGGGCTGTTGATTAGTATCCAGCCCCACTCTAAGCAGTATGCATGATGTGTAATTTTAATAATTGTATTCTTATTTTAATTTTTATATATGTCCCTTTGTCTTGTCTGTAAGCCGCCCAGAGTCCCTAGGGAGTAAGATTAAGATTAAGATTAAGATTTAGTTTATTTGTATGTCGCCCTTCTCCGGGAAGGACTCAGGGCGGCGAACAACTCAAAATGGGAAAAGGGGATACAAACACAATACATGTAATTAAAATACACAAGAGTCATACAGCCATACAAGTCGAGAGGGGAGGGGAACTCATCAACCCCAGGCCTGCCGGCACAGCCAGGTTTTGACGGCTTTCCGGAAGGCCTGGAGAGAGGTGAGGGTCCGAATCTCTGCGGACAGTTCATTCCAAAGGGCCGGAGCTGCTACAGAGAAGGCCCTCCCCCGGGTGGTAGCCAGATGGCATTGGCTGGTAGACGAAACCCGGAGGAGGCCGACCCTGTGCGATCTAACGGGTCTGTGGGAGGTAATTGGCAGCAGGCGGCATACAAATTTCAATAAACCTAAACCTAAACCTAAGAGGGGAAGGAAGATGAAAGATGAATGAAGAAGGAAGGAAGGAAGGAAGGAAGGAAGGAAGGAAGGAAGGAAGGAAGGAAGGAAGGAAGGAAGGAAGGAAGGAGGTTATAATGAGAATGAGGGAGGATCTGAGGGAAGTCCTGCCTTAGGACTTGGCCACCACAGGTGACCCTGACATGAGTGATGTTGAGCTGGCCATGCCTACCTGGCCATGCCCCCCTGCCCCTCCCAGGTCAAACACAACCCTGATGCAGCCCTCAATGAGATCGAGTTTGGAACCCCTGATTTGAGGCTTGGCTGAAGAAAGATATTGAAATCCATGCTCCCAGGCATCAAACCAAAGTTTTATTTTTGGGCAATCCTGGAAAAGGTGTGATTTTGGTTAGTTACAGGTGGCCCTCAACTTATGACCACAACTGAGGCCAAAACCTATGTTGCTAAGTGAGACATTTGTTAAGTGAGTTTTGCTCCATTTTATTTGACTTTTCTTGCCACAGTTGCTAAGTGAATCATTGTAGTTGTTAAGTTAGTATCCTGGTTGTTAAGTGAATCTGACTTCCCCATTGACTTTGCTTGTCAAAAGGTTGCAAATGTTGATCACAGGAGCCTGATCATATGTCAATTTTTTTGAGTGTGCTTGTAACTTTGAATGGACACAAACAAACTGTTGAGGACTATCCGTATTAGATCTTGGCTGCAACATAGCAGAAAGCCCACTAGATGGAGGCTGGGATATAGAAAACGTCAACTTGTTGCTGCCATCTAATGGTCATCTAGATTGTTGCAGCCCAGACCTGCTGGACCTGGCTCACAATAGGCTCTTCCTAAGTTTGTGTATAGGGACGTGATGGCTCAGTGGCTAAGACACTGAGCTTGTCAGTCAGAAAGATCAACAGTTGGGCGGTTCAAATCCCTAGCACCACCTAACGGAGTGAGCTCCCATTACTTGTCCCAGCTTCTGTCAACCTAGCAGTTCGAAAGCATGCAAAAATGCAAATAACAGTGGGAAGGTTTGAAGCGTTGCCAGCCACATAACCATGGAGACGTTTTCGGACAGCGCTGGCTCTTTGGCTTTGAAACGGAGATGAGCACCGCCCTCTAGATTAGGGAACGACTAGCACATATATGCGAGGGGAACCTTTACCTTTAAGTGTGTGTGTGTGTGTGTGTGTGTGTGTGTGTGTGTGTGTGTATGTATAGGTAGTCCATATACATGCAGCCATATGTTAAGGACTGTGTATATGTATATGTACTGTATATACATATGTATCAAATAAATTGTTTCTTGGGTATGATCTCCTCTAATAGGCCTGTATATTTATATTTCTTTTATATCTCATTCCTTTCATTTTCTAAGTGCTTAATTTTAAATGCTTATTATTTTTTACTCATTTTATGCACTTTGCACAATGCTGTTTTCTCTGCAAGGGAATAAGATGATAGATACATTCTGTTTACATTCTGTATATCTGCATACTGATCAGATTTGCCAGAAGGCTTTGATATATATAATTGGATACTTGTTTTTCCCCAGAAATAGATTCAATACTTTTCCAAAGGCAAAATTAGTAGAAATTTCACAGATCTGACTTTACAAACACTGCACCTGCTGGATGATGATATAGCTCTTTTTCTGTTAAAGCACAATTTTCTAAAGATTACCAGAGAAAGAAGTGAGATCTCATTTCCTGCTTTGTATAACTACATATTAGCTTCATTTAAACCTTCAAATCTACATTTTGTTTGGCTGTTAAGATTTGGGGGGTGGGCAATGTTCCCTTGGAGATATCTTGACTCATTTGTTTCCATTACTTTTTTCTAACTTCTCCAGAGAAAAATGCGAAGGCTGAAAATCCCACCACTCCCAAAACATGCTCCCAGCTTCTGAAGACAGCTCTTGACCTAAGATCAACCTTCTAAGGATCAGACTCTGAGATGTCTATGGAAATTTTCAATCATCCACATCATGGTTGTCTCAAAGGTACTTTTTAACCAAAAAGTAACTGGACTTTCTTGGTTTTTTTTCCCCTTTGAAAACATTTCGTTTCCCAGTCAAAAAGCTATTCCCGTTCAGAACTGAAGAAGCTTCTTGGATGAGAAATGAAACGTTTTCAAAGGAGTCGGACTAGAAGACCTCCAAGGTCTCTTTCAGCTCTATTCTGCTTGCTTGCTTGCTTGCTTGATTGGATGGATTGATTGAAAAAGCCAAGAAAGTCCACAAAAATGCTACTTCAAAAGGCAACTGGACTTTGTTCTTCCTTGAATGTCAGAGTGTGCACAATTTGACTAGGTGAGACAACCCAGGAGCAAATACAGTGAATAGATTTTGTTGTGGCCCAGCAGGAGTCGTTGGAGCTGCCACCAGACTCCGACAGCGAGGGGCCCGATAAGTCGGCTCTGGAGGATGTGGAGGACCCTGGATAGGGTTCCGACTCCGAGCAGTGTGCAGAGAGGCTGGTTGGCCACCAGGAGGCACCTGAGCCTTGGACCAGTGGGGAGGAGACAAGGGAGAGTGAGCTGGACGCCAGCAGTGAGTTGCTCCTGGATGCACGCCATCGAAGAGCTACTAGGCGTCGGGAACAATTATGCAATTACAGGTGGTAATTGCATTCGGCTGGTGGTCATTAGGCTCCTCTCCAGACTATAAAAAGACTGCTTGTGCACACACCCCTCTTGCAGAAGTCAATGCAGGAATCAATGTCGGAGAACATTATTGTGAGCTTGGCAGGCTGGATTGCTGCCAAGCCTTATCTGTGCTGGATTGCTGCCCAAGCTTGTCTGTGCCGGTTTGCTGCCAAGGACCTGTCTCTTAATTAAATGCCATAACTTATCTTTGGCTCAGAGTGTGTGTTGGTGTGGGATGACGGGGGCCAGAACAGGTTTGTATTTAAACATAGTGGTTTTATCCACAAACACACACATACATACACACATACACTTTGAGACAGGCAAACTGCATTTACAGCATGGAAGCACACACGGAGAGAGAGAGAGAGACCTCCTAGGGCCTCTTTTATAATACAGGCTCTTAAAGTGGTAACAGTCAAATAACTCTGCTGACTCATTACTACCATTGCATCATCATTACAGCATTACAGCAGCTGGTCAGCTATTAAACCATCATCACCCTGACAATGAAGATATTTTACTGCTCATCCAAGAAGTGAATGAGAATTTGGATGAAAAGTGAAACATCTTCAAGGAAAACAAAGTCCAGTTGTCTTTCCAAAAAGCACCTTTGGGACAACCATTACTTGGATGACTGAGGATGTCCCCAGATACACACAAAAAAATCCAGTTGTCTTTTGGAAAAAGCACCTTTGGGACTCTGAGATGTAGATCTTCAAATTCTGGACACTCCTGGGATACTCTCTCATGGACTGTAGGATTGTAGTTCCATCAATAACCGTAACCAAACCTTGACATGGCTTGTCTTTTCAGGTTGCCACTTGGATAACCCCGACTTAATTTCCTTTTTGTTTTTGGCAATCTAATTAGACCACGCAGAATCATGCTTGCTCCTATGCAGATTATCTCTCTCCTAGCAGCAAATGTTATTCGCCCCCGTTGGCTTCAAAGCAAAAAGCTTTTGCTCTCCTAATGCAACCTCATTATCTCTTCCCACCTCCCCCCCAATCAGTCATATTTACATCTCTTCCCCCACCCCAACTCCATGGAGTCTCTAGGCAACCGTCCCACACTTCTTCCTGCCTTCCAGATGTCTTAACAAGCTTAACTACTCGAGGTAATTGGGTCGTGAGAGCACCCTACTGCTTGTCACTGAAATAAGTGGTGAAATCAATAATTTGGGGGCAGATGTATTTAATAGCTTAGTTGTTATCGCTGAGTAGCTGAAGGAACACCTTCTGATGTAATGACCTCACCTCCCTGCCCCAATATCGCCTGGAATAATAAATTAAGCTGGCATTCAGGGAAAAGCCCCAGGAAACCAATCTTTTTTTTATGACTTGCAAATACGTTCCATGTTTTGCAGTGAAAAACAAATAATATTCCCCTTTCGGACGGATGCTGCTTCCCATCAGCTGTGCAATTTTCTTTCTACTGCTTACCAAGGCAAGATCTATGCACGACTCTTATATTTTGAACTAACATGGGTGCTGGGTTGAGAAATTCTCCTGCATTCCCCCCCGCCACCCCATTCCAGTTCTCATTGGCTATAGAGCACTGCACACCAAAACAATTAGACACAAGAATAGTTTTTTCCCGAAAGCCATCACTCTGCTAAACAAATAATTCCCTCACCACTGTCAAACTATTCACTAAGGCTGCATTACTATCATTATTAGTTTTCTCATCGTTCCTATCAGGGGTGGGTTTCTCGCTCCGTTCCAACCGGTTTGGTTGGAACGGGGCCGGCGGCGTCCTCGTGCACGCGCACAGTGCATGCATGCGTATTAGCGCCCGTGCGATGCTCCAGCTGCTCCTGGAGGATCGCGCAGGCGCTGTATGCGTTCTGCGCATGCGTGGAAGCGCAGAACTCGTCAAAACCGGGTAAGAAACGCTGGCGGGCGGGTGGATCCTTCGGTGTTCCCGGAAGTTACTTACTTCCGGGTTCGCTTACTTACTTCCGGGTTCGCCGACCAACCGGTTCGCGGGGACCGCCGCGAACCGCCTGAAACCCACCCCTGGTTCCTATCACCCATCTCCTCCCACTTATGACTGCAGGACTATAACTTTGTTGCTTGTATCCCTATGATTTATATTGATATTGATTGTTTCCTGGTTGCTTATTTGTACCCTATGGCTATCATTAAGTGTTGTACCTTATGATTCTTGACGAATGTATCTTGTCTTTTTATGTACATTGAGAGCAGATGCACCAAAGACAAATTCCTTGTTTGTCCAATCACACTTGCCCAATAAAGAATTCTATTTTATTCTATTCTATTCTATTCTATTCTATTCTATTCTACTCTACTCTACTCTACTCTACTCTACTCTACTCTACTCTACTCTACTCTACTCTACTCTACTCTACTCTACTCTACTCTACTCTACTTTATTGGAGAAAAGAGATTTTTGCTTTTCAATTCTTCCAGAGGAAAAGAGGATTTTGGAAGACTTTTGATGAGTGGAAGATAGGTTGCTTCTCCTAATGGAATGTTGTGGCCCACCAGCAGCCAGCGGAGTTGTCGGCAGACTCAGATTCAGAGGAGGTTGAACAGGAACTTGGGCCAATCCTGGAGACTGGGGAAGGCTCTGATGGGTGCTCTGCATCGAAGGCAGAGATGGAGCCAGGGCTGTCGGACAGTTATCCGTTTCCTTCGGATAGAGATAAGTGGGGCAGAAGAACAGCTGGAGCCTATTCCCGATGTGCGCATGTGCAGAACTGTCAGGAGAAGGGAACAATTAAGGAACAGGGGTTGACTCAGGAGTAAAGGCACAAATGAATGCTGAATGGCCCCTCCCATAGGGAATAAATGGGAGCAAAAGGGTGTTTGCAGGAGACAATTAGTTCGCTTATTATTGTGAAGATTTGCTTATCACAGAGACTTTTTGACAGATATTTTATTATACAGTGTTGTGAGTAGAACTCGGCCTGGCAACTATCCAAGGACTGATAAGGTCCATTGTTGTAATTAAACCTTGAAAGACGTATTGCCAGGACTTTTCTGGATGTGAATGCTAGGAATTTACATTAACTAAATAAAAAGGGTTTTTGTCGGGACAAGGAGTCTGTTTCGTGTTTCTGTGAAGCCTAGGTCAGAACATGGAGTTTCAAGGTGAACAAAGGGCCTTGCAAAGGCCTCCCTTTCAATACTTTCTCCAGAAGTTTGCAATCTCCCTAGCTTCCCCATTTGGAGTTTTGTGTCCAGTAATTTTGAACACCACAGCTCAAAAAGGACATTAACTATCTGAAGGATGATTACCGAGACAGTGAAGAATCTGGAAAACAAAGTATGTGGAGACTGGTTAAAGGATCTGTTTAAATTAATCAGAATGAATGAATGAAGGAATGAATGAACTCATGCATGAACCAACCAACCAACCAACCAAATTAAGATATGGTTAAACTACTGGTAGCCTTCATATTTAGCAAGAGCTAGCTAAAGATTTCTCTACCTATTTGCTGAAATTTCTGATCGTCTGGATTTTTGCAGTCCAGGACAAGGAATCTTAATTTATGGTGTTATATGAATCCCCAAGGGACATGGTGGCTCAGTGGCTAAGATGCTGAGCTTGTCGATCAGAAAGGTCAGCAGTTTGGTGGTTCAAATAATCAGCACTGCATAACGGAGTGAGCTCCCGTTACTTGTCCCAGCTTCTGCCAACCTAGCCATTCAAAAGCATGGGAAAAAATGCAAGTAGAAAAATAGGGACCACCTTTGATGGGAAGGTAACAGCGTTTTGTGCGCCTTCGGCATTGAGCCATGCCGGCTACATGACCATGGAGACATCTTTGGACAGTGCTGGCTCTTCAGCTTTGAAACGGAGATGAGCACTGCCCCCTAGAGTTGGGAATGACTAGCGCATATGTGCAAGGGGAACCTTTACCTTTACTTTATGAGTTTCCCAACCCAGATCTATTAGCCATACTTTGTGCCAGCAAGCAATATACAGTAGCAATAGCAATAGCAGTTAGACTTATATACTGCTTCATAGGGCTTTCAGCCCTCTCTAAGCGGTTTACAGAGTCAGCATATCGCCCCCAACAATCCGGGTACCTCATTTTACCAACCTCGGAAGGATGGAAGGCTGAGTCAACCTTGAGCCGGTGAGATTTGAACAGCCGAACTGCAGAACTGCAGTCAGCTGAAGTAGCCTGCAGTAGCAATAGCAATAGCAGTTAGACTTATATATCGCTTCATAGGGCTTTCAGCCCTCTCTAAGCGGTTTACAGAGTCAGCATATCGCCCCCACAGTCTGGGTCCTCATTTCACCCACCTCGGAAGGATGGAAGGCTGAGTCAACCTTGAGCCGGTGAGATTAGAACCACTGAACTGCAGATAACAGTCAGCTGAAGTGGCCTGCACCTTAACCACTGCACCACCTTGGCTCTCTTTCCCTCTGTTATTCTATTGCAACTAGTGTTTGAAAATACGTTATCCTCAACTTGAAGGTGACACTCAACCTTTAAGATTAATAGCCTCTGATAGAGTTGTGCCCCACTCATGTATCTAATCCCTGCAAAACCATCCAAATTAGTAGCCCAAAGTCCTGGTGTTAATAGATTCCATTGGTTAATGGTTAATTAAGAAGAACATTATTTGGCGATTCTAAATCTCCTTCCAATCTGCTTCATTGGATGATCCTTGGTCTTAATTTCAGGATATGATGAACGGGGGAGGGGGGGAGTGGATTTCTCTTTGTCCACCTTCTTCATGCCATCATGATTTTATTAAAAACCTCAATTTGTATGACCTGTAATCTACCTTAATTAAAGGTAGAGTCGGGTTGAAACGGAGTGTTGTGGCCTGCCAGCAGCCAGCAGAGCACATTCAGACAGTGAGGAGGTTGGGGAGGAACATGGGTCAGTCCTGGAGTCTGGGGAAGGCTCTGATGAGGGCTCTGTGTCAGAGGCAGAGAGGGGACCAGAGCTGTAGGCCAGTTATCAGCTGCCTTCGGAGTCAGACTTCAGTGAGGCAGACAAACAGCTAGAGCCTGTTCCCAGTGGACGCATGCGCAGAGTTGCCAGAGGAAAGGAACAGCTGAAGAACAGGGGTCGACTTTGGAGTATGGCCACAGATGGACGATGAATGGACCCTCCCAGAGGAAATAAAAGAGGAGCAAAAGGGGAGTGAAGTTTGCAAGACACAATTAGTTCGCTTAATTGGTCCGTGACTCTCCGAGACTCCTTGCCAAGTTTTGCAGATATTGGCCTTTCAGCTCTCCAAGCCAGATAATGTCTGTGACTGTAAATCCTCCCTTGAAAGACTTTGCTGGATGTGAATGAGCAACATTCACAATAAATTAATAAAAGGGTTTTTTTGTCAGGACAAGGAGTTGTTTCATGCTCTTGGGAAGCCTCGGTCAGAACACTGAGCATTTACTGACCAGATGCCCTTCCTGACACCATGGGAATGGCAGCAGGTATTTTTTTCTTTGCCCTCTAGGGGAGAAGCATCTGCTGCTACCTAGCATTGAACTCTCAACCTTCCGAGTGGGAGGAGAACATCTTCACCACTAGGCCACCGTGCTGCTCTGGCATTGTGATTTCATGTAGCCCAAATAAAGCCTTCTTCCAATGGCTCTTTTCCAGAGAAATATTGCAAATACTCTTTACATCTATTGTAGGGGAATTGTTTAAGCCTTTGACAAATGATGTTGGTTACCCACTTCTGCCTTGTGTTCAAAGGGTGAGGCCAGTTCAGCTTCCCAAGATATCCCAGCAGACAGGCGAAGCACTTATTCTTTTCAGAAGAAATGTAGAGTGATGGTAGAGCCCTTTCCAGTGGTGAAATGTAAATTTTTTGCCACCAGTTCTCTGGACGTGGCTTGGACATGGCTTGGTGGTCATGTGACTGGGTAGGCGTGGCCAACTTTTTTTTAATTTTTAAAGCTACTTATTTGCCCGAACCGGCAGTATAAAATGCTTTAAGAAGTGTGCGGGGAAAGGTTCAGCTATGCTGTGCGATTGTGGGAACCTTCCCCACCACACACTTTTTAAAGCATTTTTTTTTAACTATCGGTTACTACCGGTTCAAACAAATAGGTAGTATTTTTTTTTTATAAAAAAGTGGGGGGGGGGAAGGTTCCCACGATTGCACAGCACAGCTGATTGTCATGGAACCCTTCCCCCCCACTTTTTAAAGCATTTTTTTCCTGCTGGTTTGGGCGAATAGGCAGAAAAAATGCTTTAAAAAGTGGAAAAAAAAGAGAACTTCCTACAATCGTGCGGCTCACAGCTGAGCTGCGCGCTCCTCTGAAGCTTTTTTTTACTACTAGTTCACAGAACCAATGACAATTGTCCCTACCAGTTCGTGTGAACCGGTGCGAATTGGTAACATTTCACCCCTGGCCCTTTCCCTTGTATGCAAGAGGTCACCGGTTCTATTCCCAGCATTTCCACTCAAAACAAGCTTATGTAACAACTGGAGACCAATGACCAAGAAATCTGGTCATGTCCCTGTTAGGTAAGCTCCCCGTTGGGAGAGAGAGTGCGTTCAGAGAAGCTTTGTGAGAGTTGTGTTGGAGAACACACAAACCAGCATACAGAGACACTGCAGTTTAAATAGGCTTTTACTTTTGTGGAAATAGAGGTATCAGAGTCCATCAAACAGTCCAAGTCATACACGGATAAGACAGTCAGTCATCAATGTCTTCCAGTTAAGGGATAATCCAAATAACATAGTCCAGTATTCATATAATCAGTCCGGTACACAAAGTTTGCTAACAGTTGCAAAACTTACAATAGCTCACAGCACTCAGATCAGATCAGCCCAGCATCTAATGAACAGAGAGAGAATTAACAGTCATTCTGGCTCCCTCTTATGGCCGATTGAGGAAACAGCAACCAATCACATTTTACAGCATGATTTAAAGAAACAGGTATAACATTGTTACATGATTTATATATTGCCAACCCAACGGTTAGAATTATATTCCTAACAGTCCTCTTCGTAATTCATACGGAGACTTGACAGAGAGATAATTTAATTGGGATTCTTGAACTCACGAAGCAGTAGTGAGTTTGGCCTGATGACCTCAAGGCTTACTGTTGCTGCTCTAAAACTCTGAATGTTGACTGAGTCACTGAAAAGTGATGCCATTCAGGTGATACTTGACCTGTCTACAATTAAATTCTTTTGAGTCAGAAGACAGATTCAACTGTAAGAGGAGCTCAACGTGTAAATGTAAGCATCTTAGGAACAGAACGTGTCATTCACTGAAGTGGATAAAGAAAAAATGTAATGCTAATGCCATTGTTTTGATCCCTGCAAGAGAAACAAAGAGTTGAAAAGACAATACTTTCATAGCTTGATTTTTATTTAATGTGTTAGGAAAGAGTGTTAAATCTCAGCTCACCTATGACAGATATAGAGAAAGGGAGATGAGATATAGATGGAGAGAGATCAAGTAAAAATAAATGAAATTGTTTATTATTCGTTTGAGTATCCCCCAGTGCTATTAGGATCTGTCTTCACTAAATTGCTTACATTCCTGTTGAAAGTAATGGCACTTAGTGTAGTCATCACAGTGAACTTTTCACATCAGTTTCAATAAGGTCTAATAGCAACTAAAAACAGTTTTAATTTAGGGACTAAGATTGGATCATTTCTAAATCTAGTAGCTTCAAGCAACATTGTGTTCTCCATCATGGAAGGAACAGGAACTACCATATTTTTGGACTATAAGATGCACCTAAATTTGCAGGAAGAAAACAAGAAAAAAGTAATTTTGGACCTCAGTATGTTGGATTTTCGCCTTCCCAGGCCCCCAGAAGCACTCTGCAGTGTTCCTCATGGCCCATTTTGGGGAAATAAGTAGTCCTGTTTTGGGGCCCCAAGCCCCCAGAAGCACACTGCAATAGCAGTAGACTTATATACCGCTTCATAGGCCTTTCAGGCCTCTCTAAGCGGTTTACAGAGAGTCAGCATATTGCCCCCAACAATCTGGGTCCTCATTTTACCCACCTCGGAAGGATGGAAGGCTGAGTCAACCCTGAGCCGGTGAGATTTGAACCGCTGAACTGCTGATCTAGCAGTAGCCTGCAGTGCTGCATTTAACCACTGCGCCACCTTGGCTCACCTAAATTTGCAGGAAGAAAACAAGAAAAAAATAATTTTGGACCTCAGTATGTTGGATTTTCGCCTTCCCAGGCCCCCAGAAGCACTCTGCAGTGTTCCACATGGCCCATTTTTGACGAAAATGTGTCCATTTTCACCAAAAATGTGCCCGTTTTTGCCCTGCAGAGTGCTTCTGGGGGCTGGGGAAGGGCAAAAGCATGATGTGCGGTGCTTGGGAGTTCAAAAACAGGCCCATTTTTGGCAAAAACAGGGAGGTATATCTTATAATCTGAAAAATACGATAGTTGAATTTGGCCATTGCAGATGGAAGATCATTGCTTGGTTCAATTTTATTTTTTGTTACCAGTGGTTTGTCTGAAAATCTCTTACCACCAAGGTAGCAAAAAACCTGAAACAGTAAGAGCTGTTAACCACTGGGATAGGTTGCCTCATGAGGTCTTCCTTTTCATTGGAGGTCTTCAAAGAAGTTGATGATGCTGTCCATTCAGTCATGTCTGGTTCTTGGCTACTCTATGAACCAGATCTCTCCACTTCTTCTGATCTTGCACTCCTTCTTTGGGTTTTTCTATGCTCTGGCTGGGGTCATCTTTGATGGCGTCCAACCACCATGTTCTTTGATGACCTGGTTTCCATTTACCACTAACTCTTCCAAACATAATCACTTTCTCCAGTGAATTCCCCCAAGCACCATGGCCAAAATAAGGCATAGTCAAAGAAGACTGGTATCAGGCCTCAGCCATCTTTTCTTTGGGGTCTTTGGCCTGCCATACTTTCTATTATTCTGCTATGCATTTTCTATTGTGGGAAAATGGGAGGGGGGATTGTAAAGAGTCACATACTATGTAGCCATAACAAAATTCTTTCTAGCCAAGGTCATCTTTTGCCTTTGACCGCACCTGACCGGAACTGGATGGGTGGAACTGCCAGCATGGCAGTGGGAGGTTGCACCATGTGATGGACTTGTGGGTATGGGGGCAAGATCTTGAATTTTCAACTGGGTGGGGAAAACCGGGAAGCTTTCAGATTCGGGTTTCCCCAGATGTGCCAACGTGGCTCTCTTAATAAATTGGAATTTTGCCTTGGACTCTGATTTACTTTTGGATGCTATTTGGAACAATAATAACTGGATTGGCAATTGTCTGAAGTTGCTAATTGACTTAAAACCAAAGGGATCCATTAGATGACCTCTGATACTTTTACCAAATCTGGGATTTTGGTTATAAATGACTAGTGAGAGATGAAGGAAGACAGATGTTTTCTCATCGTTCAGCCAGCTGAGTCTGGCCCGAAAGAGGGTTTTTCTTTTGTACACTCATATGATTTACACATCTATGAATACACCCCTCTTCACCCTATATTCTTAGAACAAGGGTGTCAAACTCAAGGCTCGCAGGTCTGATCCAGCCCATGGGATACTTAGATTTGGCCTATGGGGGCCACCCTGGAAACAGCAAAGGACTGGCCTGTGGTGCTTCTGCCAGTGAAAACGTAGCTCGAGACCCTCCCAACCTCTGTTTTCGTTGGCACAGCACTTGGATCACCAGAGGTGCTCCTGACATGACATCGATCTGACCACGCCCCCTGGCCACACCCACCCATCCCCCTGAGGTCAAAGACATCCCTGATGCGGCCCTCAATGAAATTGAGTTTGATACCCCTATCAAAGGTGGCGCAGTGGTTAAATGCAGCACTGCAGGCTACTGCTAGATCAGCAGTTCAGCGGTTCAAATCTCACCGGCTCAGGGTTGACTCAGCCTTCCATCCTTCCGAGGTGGGTAAAATGAGGACCCAGATTGTTGGGGGCAATATGCTGACTCTCTGTAAACCGCTTAGAGAGGCCTGAAAGCCCTATGAAGCGGTATATAAGTCTACTGCTATTGCTATTGCTATATTGCTATCTTAGAATCCTGATGGGGCTTCAGATTGTAAGAAGAGCCTTTTTGAATCAAGCCGAAAGCTGGTTTAGCTAAGTATTCTGTGTCACACGGTAGCCAATCAGAACCGAACCCTGAAGTCCCTTCCACTGTGGCTCCCTAGCAACTATGTATTTAGAAAGAGAAGGCAGCCATCGCACAGCCACTGATATCTCCATGAATGCTAATATGGTGTAAATTAATCACATTTATCATGTCAGATGTCATGGAATTTCATGATTTAAATGAGAACGTATGCCAAGGGCTACTGATGGGAGAGCAAAGGGAGGGAAATGTAATAAACCCTCTTTTGCAGTTTCTCAAAAGATTACTTCCTTGGCAAAGCAGAATATTCTCTTTTTGTTCTTTACGCTTGGAGTGCTAGAGATTTTTTCTTAGCCTGCTCTTGATGGATCTTCTGAGCTTATGCTGGAGAGGATGAAGGAAGCTGCTGCTTACCTTGGTATTTTTTGGTGACACTGGTTTTCATTAGCAGTAAAGGAGAATATTTGTAGCTCAGGGTTGAAATGAGAAGTCTGAGCTTGGTTCTTTTCTTACAGACATTTCATTATCCAAATTAGGGAACATCATCAGCACTGAGTAGAATAGAACAGAACAGGAGTGGAGTGGAGCGGAGCGGAGCAGAGCAGAACAGAACAGAACAGAACAGAACAGAACAGAACAGAATAGAATAGAATAGAATAGAATAGGAAGAGAAATGGAGTAGGAATAGGTATCATTATCCAAATTAGGGAACATCATCAGCACTGAGTAGAATAGAACAGAACAGAACAGAACAGAACAGGAGTGGAGCGGAGCGGAGCAGAGCAGAATAGAATAGAATAGAATAGAATAGAATAGGAAGAGGAAGGGAATAGGAATAGGAATCATTATCCACATTAGGTAACGTCATCAGCACTGAGTAGAATAGAACAGAACAGGAGTGGAGCGGAGCGGAGCAGAGCAGAATAGAATAGAATAGAATAGAATAGAATAGGAAGAGGAAGGGAATAGGAATAGGAATCATTATCCACATTAGGTAACGTCATCAGCACTGAGTAGAATAGAACAGAACAGGAGTGGAGTGGAGTGGAGCGGAGCAGAGCAGAGCAGAGCAGAGCAGAGCAGAGCAGAGCAGAGCAGAGCAGAGCAGAGCAGAGCAGAGCAGAACAGAACAGAACAGAACAGAATAGAATAGAATAGAATAGAATAGGAAGAGGAAGGGAATAGGAATAGGAATCATTATCCAAATTAGGGAACATCATCAGCACTGAGTAGAATAGAACAGAACAGGAGTGGAGCGGAGCGGAGCAGAATAGAATAGAATAAAATAGAATAGAATAGAATAGGAAGAGGAAGGGAATAGGAATAGGAATCATTATCCAAATTAGGTAACATCATCAGCACTGAGTAGAATAGAACAGAACAGGAGTGGAGTGGAGCGAAGTGCAGCAGAGCAGAGCAGAACAGAACAGAATAGAATAGAAAGAGAAATGGAATAGGAATAGGAATCATTATCCAAATTAGGTAACATCATCAGTACTGAGTAGAACAGAACAGAACAGAACAGGAGTGGAGCGAAGTGGAGCAGAGCAGAGCAGAATAGAATAGAATAGAATAGAATAGAATAGAATAGAATAGGAAGAGGAATGAAATAGGAATAGGAATCATTATCCAAATTAGGTAACATCATCAGCACTGAGTAGACTAGAACAGAACAGGAGTGGAGTGGAGCGGAGCAGAGCAGAATAGAATAGAATAGGATAGGAAGAGGAATGGAATGGAATGGAATGGCATAGAATAGAATACAATATCAGAGTTGGAAGGGACCTTGTAGGTCATCTAATCCAACCCCCTGCTCAAGCAGCAGACCCTAATGAAACATCTGCAATGTAATGAAACATCTGCAAGAAAACAGACAAGCCCAGAGAACACCAAGGATTCCTCATGGTTTTTATTACTTTGCTGCCTCTTTGGTTGCTTCCCCTCTGCCAAATTTGGGAAAGAGGAATAACCCCCATGGAATTTCATTCATGACATCTTCTTTTCGGGTTTAATTGACCAATGAGAAGCCAAGTGTCAGGGTTCCAAGTAACAGACCCAACACCATCAAAACTCTGAGGCCTGAGTGACCCTCAAAGTACCTATTTATTACGCATGCCATATTGGCACATCTGGTGAAAACCCGACTCTAAAAGTCCCCTGGTTTTCCCGCCCAAATTAAAAGCAAAAGATCTCTCTCCCCCTTCCACATGTCCATCACATGATCCAATCAGGTCACAGTCCAAACTTCAGTTGGTTTCAGTCCATGCTTTCCCAGTACCTGGTGAGAACGTCCTTGGTTCCCAGGAGAAAGAATTTTATTTTGGCTACAAGTCCCCAGCAATCTCTATTCCCCTCGCCCCAGGGGTGGGCTGCTACGGATTCACCCGGGCTTGGGAGAACCCGTAGCTAACATTATGGCTGGTTCGGAGATTTGAGAGACCGCCTGCTGCCAATCACCTCCCAAAGACCCATTAGATCACACAGAGTAGGCCTCCTCCGGGTTCTGTCTACTAGCCAATGCCATCTGGCTACTACCCGGGGGAGGGCCTTCTCTGTGGCGGCTCCGGCCCTTTGGAACGAGCTCCCCGCAGAGATTCGGACCCTCATCTCTCTCCAGGCCTTCCGAAAAGCCGTTAAAACCTGGCTGTGTCGGGAGGCCTGGGGTCGATGAGTTCCCTTCCCCTCTCGAATCGTGTGGCTGTTGGTTGTTTTTAAATGCCCTGTACTTTTTGCTGTAGTTTTTGTGTTTCCCTTCCCCTCCTTGGGTTTGTGCGCCGCCCTGAGTCCCGCCGGGAATAGGGCGGCATATAAATAAAATGAACCTCGAACCTCAAATCTTCAAATCCCAGCCCTGGCTGGTCCATCCCACCCCACACCGCCCCTACCACCTTGCTGCTCTTTTGGATGTTAGGTAAGTGCGGGGCCCATGAAGAGACTTGGGGAGTGGGGAAAACAAGCTTCCTGGAAGTTCCAGAAGGTCCTCTGAAGCCTGGGAGAAGCAGTTTTGGCTTCAGGGTTGGCACCAAGGAGCTGCAAATCACAGATGAAAGGATTGTAGAACGAGAGCCAAACACTCTCCTGCAGGCATTATACCTCAACCGCTTTTTAAAGGGTTAAGCCCTCCACCATTAAAAATGAAATACTTCTACCCTTTGAAAGAAATTCTAAAGTGATTTTTCTTCTGTCAGGGTGAATGAGACTTGGACAGGAGAAAAATGCAGGATTTCTCTGCCCCCTGCTAACACAGAATGAAGAAAGTAGTTAGCAGAGTTCAGAGAGTAGAACCAAGTCAGGGCAGACATTTTGCAAGTTATACAACAGAGCTAATGAACTTCTGATCCCCAACATCGAGGTTGCTATTCTTCAACGTCTCGATAATTCCATGATGTGAACTTTAACCTGACAATGTCTGAAGAGCTGCAGATACATATATTTTTTCCCCACTTTGGTGGAAAACCAGAAGAAATCGCCTTATGGGGGAACAAGAGGAGAAATAAGACAGCATAATGGGCATGAGGAATAACCTTAAGGAATAGGACAAAGAGCCACGAACAAGACAAGAATTGGATAAAAGAAACTTGAGTTCAAAGCAGAAATGTAAATCGAGAAAGGGTCCCGAATTTGACCTTCTCTAGATTTCATGAAGATAAAAGAAGAGAAGAGAATGTTTATGGAGATTCTCAATCCAGGCCATGCTTGTCCCAAAGGTGTTTTTTTTTCAAAAATGCTACTGGACTTTCTTCATGTTATCTTCCTTATTTCTTTAAAAATGTTTCACTTCTCATCCAAGAGGCTTCTTAAGTTCTAATTGACTGGTAGAAAATGGAAGAATTTATATTCTTTACAGTCATCCAGTCGTTAAAGAAGGGAACCTATAAGATTCAGTTATTGCAGCCTTATAATAGAAGTATCATTCATTCATTCATTCATTCATTCATTCGTTCGTTCGTTCGTTCGTTCGTTCATTTTTATGACACCCATCTTCTCTACATGGTGACTCTCGGTGTATTAGCATTTGTAACTTTGGTTTTCTAGTCTGATCTATTCTATTATCCTTCTAATAATACTATTACGAGCAACAGAAGAGAATTAAGAAAGAGAGATGTGGGTTTCCTTGAGACAGAATGAGCATTTGTTATGAAATGTCCATTAATGAAAAGAAAGTTACATTTGGACCAAGACAAAAGTCTAAACATAATTGAATTAAACAGGATCATTCTCTGTTTACAGAATAACAGAACAACAGAGATGGAAGGGACCTTGGAGGTCTTCTAGTCCAACCCCCTGCTTAGGCAGGAAGCCCTACACCACTTCAGACAAATGGTTATCCAGCATCTTCTTAAAAACTTCCAGTGTTGGAGCATTCACAACTTCTGGAGGCAAGCTGTTCCACTGATTAATTGTTTTAACTGTCAGAAAATTTATCCTCAATTCTAAGTTGCTTCTCTCCTTGATTAGTTTCCACCCATTGCTCCTTGTTCTACCCTCAGGTGCTTTGGAGAATAGTTTGACTCCCTCTTCTTTGTGGCAACCCCTGAGATATTAGAACACTGCTATCATGTCTCTCCTAGTCCTTAAAGAGCCGAGGTGGCGCAGTGGTTAAATGCAGCACTGCAGGCTACTTCAACTGACTGCAGTTCTGCAGTTCGGCTGTTCAAATCTCACCGGCTCAGGGTTGACTCAGCCTTCCATCCTTCCGAGGTGGGTAAAATGAGGACCCGGATTGTTGTTGGGGGCGATCGGCTGACTCTGTAAACCGCTTAGAGAGGGCTGAAAGCCCTATGAAGCGGTATATAAGTCTAACTGCTATTGCTATTGCTATTCTTTCTATTAAACTAGACATACCCAATTCCTGCAACTGTTCTTCATATGTTTTAGTCTCCGGTCCCCTAATCATCTTTGTTGCTCTTCTCTGCACTCTTTCCAACTTGTAAAATGTGGTGAAACTCACTTAACAACGCTCTTGCTTAGCAACAAAATGTTGGCTCAGGAACTCTGGCACTGAAGTGTGCAAGTCTTAAAGTTGTCAAGTTACAAGACCCTTGCACCCCTAACCTTTTAGAAAAAAAAACCCAGCGGTGTTCAAACTTGACAGCTTTAAGACTTGTGGACTTCAACTCCCAGAATTCCTCCTCTCGCTCTTCATCTTGATGATGTGGGGACGGGCAGGGGGAGGGAGCTGGAACCGGTTCTAAACGGCACTGTAGATTTGTGGAACCTCTTCTATAGAGGAGGTTAGAACTGGCAGGAACCCATCCCTGCCTCAACCCCACCCAAGGCGAATGTCTGCAGTTAAGTCTTGATTATTAGGGGGGGAAATGTTATGATACAGGATACAGTCAAATAAAGGAGGGATAATGATAACAATGTGTGTATATATATATATATATATATATATATATATATATATATGTATGTATGTATGTATGTATGTATGTATGTATGTATGTATGTATGTATGTATGTATGTATATATGTATGGGCACAACATAATGAAACTGGATGTAAATTGTAAACAGTGATTTGGAAAGGAGGATTAGAAATTTTTGTGATTAAATATTATGGATGTTTAGCTAGAATAGGACATAAGGATTCAGTGTTATTGGAGGATTTTAGAAATACTAAATGGAATGCCAGTATGTGGTTATGTATTAAATTTCGGTATATTTTATGATGAAGGAGGTTTAAACAACTATAGTCAAATGAAAATGGAGATATGATGACGGTAACATGTATAAATATCTGAGTTAAAATACTTGAGTTAATATGAATTATGCTTGATGACTGTGGAAGAGATGCACGAAGGTCTTTTGTAACCAACTGATAGACTTCTACAGTATGTAAAGAAGGAAGAATTTATGTGTTGTTTTGGTTTTGAAAATTAAAAATAAAAAAAAATTAAAAAAAAGATTTGTGGACTTCAACTCCCAGAATTCCTCCTCTCGCTCTTCATCTTGATGATGTGGGGACGGGCGGGGGGAGGGAGCTGGAACCGATTCTAAACAGCACTGTAGATTTGTGGAACCTCTTCTATAGAAGAGGTTAGAACTGGCAGGAACCCACCCCTGGTTGCTTTTCTCCTTGATTAGTTTCCATCCCTTGCTTCTTGTCCTACCCTCGGGTGGTTTGCCTCCCTCTTCTTTGTGGCAGCCCCTGAGATATTGGAACACTGCTATCATGTCATCCTTTGTAATTCTTTTCATTAAACTAGACATGAAAAGAAGGACTAGGGGTGACATGATAGCAGTGTTCCAATATCTAAAGAGTTGCTACAAAGAAGAGGGAGTCAAGCTACTCTCCAAAGCACTTGAAGGCAGAACTTTCCTCCCTTTTGCCAGCATAAAAATTGCAAACGACTGGCCAATTTTTAGAGGGGATCTGAGGCCACATCCAAAGCTCACAAGCTCCAGTTCAGCCAAGAGCTTCAGGCTATGCATCCCTGCCTTAGAATATTGCAGTTGATATTTACATTCCTATTCTATAACCTCATTCATAACTCTGTCCGACAGCATGAGCTTTATGTGCAAATGAGGCCTTCTCTGCTCACCGCCTCTCTGCTCCCCTTCCATCAGTAAGCCATTTCACAAAAGCCTTAGTCAGTATTCTCCTTTATTAAAACTTGCCCATGCAGGGAAAAACACACACACAACTGATTTCCCCCACTCTTCTTGGACAATTACAAGTGCTTGGCTTGAAAGCCACATGCCATCGTTTGCCAGAGTTGTAACCTTCTGATTCCTACTCACTGGGAACATATGGAACTGGGATGGCAGAACTGACTCCACTCCTGTTTTGCTCCTCTTTATTCTCTATTGGAGGGGCCATTCACCATCCACCTGTGCCTTTACTCTTGAGTTGGCCCTTGTTCAGGGTTGGGTTCTTATCTGCACTGATACCAGTTCATTTTGTGCACATGTGTGTGCAGTTTGCTGTAAATTGTTCTGCGCATGCGCAAAGACCATGAAAAACTAACAAAAAACATGCTGGCAATGGCAGCAGAGATCAGGGAACCAGTTCATGGGCGTGACCAGCCTGGGTCACTGCCGGTTCTACGAACCAGGCCAAATCACCAGTGCCAATTTGCCTGAACCGGTGCAAACCGGTAGAAACCCATCTCTGCCCTTGTTCCTTAAGTGTTCCCTTCTCCTGGAAGCTCTGGGCATGAGCATATCAGGAACAGGCTCCAGATGTTCATCTGCCCCGCTGATCTCCGATTCTGAAGACAGCTGATAACTGTCAGATGGCTCTGGCCCTCTCTCTGCCTCCAATGCAGAGCACTGATCAGAGCCTTCTCTAGACTCCAGGACTGGCCCATGTTCCACTCCAACCTCCTCACTGTCTGAGTCTGCCACCATCTCCACTGGCGGGCTACAACACTTCCATCTTTCCCAAGGTCAGGGACTTTTCCAATGAGTCCTCTCCTCATTAGGCGGCCAAAATATTGGAGCTTCAGCTTCCATGTCTGTCCTTCCAAAGGGAAAAAAAATGAAATAGGCTGGCATATTACAAGTGATTGTAATTTCAGAATCTGCTGAAGTGAAAGAGAGGCATTTAAATATGCTACCCTGGACACGCATTTCATTGCAGAATTTATCCAGCAAACACAGCCTCACAGCCTGGTATCAATTGTTGTGAATTTTCAGGCAAGAAGTGGCAAATGAGGTCACCACATTTCACCTATCTGCCTTTTTGCAGTTTTCTTTGAGGATACAAAAGAAAGTAGCTATTAAGTCTCCGTACCATTTTTCTATTACAGCCGGCATTCAAGATGGCTTAGCGCAATAAAGTCAAACAGACGTAAAATTAAACATGATCGTAAAAACAGAGAACGTAGAATTTTTTAAAAAAATTTTTGGAAGCACCACCATCAAAAAGGAAATTTGGAAAAGCATCCAACCCAAACTCTGTCTGAAAATATATATATATATATATATATATATATATATATATATATATATATATATATATATATATATATATATATATATATATATATATATATATATATATATATATATGTGCCTGGGAAAATGGGAGGGGGCATTGCAAGGAACAGGTGGGAGGTTTAGCCATTGCAACATTCTTTTCTATGGGAGTCAAGGACACTCAGCCTGCACCTGGATGGGAGTGACTGGGAGTTGTCTCGAGCTGGGATGTTGAGATGATTGGACCATGTGATGGACTTGTGGGTGCAGGGGATGGATCTTTGACATTCTTTTTGAACTCTCAGGTTTAGGTTTTCCCAGATATGCCAATATTACCTAATAAAATTGAACTTTGAGGAATCGCTAGCCTCGGAATCTTATTTCATTGTGGGTGTTGCTTGGAATCCTGACATCTATCTATATCTATCTATCTATCTATCTATCATCTATCTATCTATCTATCTATCTATCTATCTATCTATCTTTCTTTCTTTCTTTCTTTCTCTTTCTTTCTTCTTTCTTTCTTTCTTTCTTTCTTTCTTTCTTTCTTTCTTTCTTTCTTTCTTTCTTTCTTTCTTTCCATGTCTCTTCTCATCAAAGAAGCTTCTTCAGCTCTGCATAGCTAAATATCTCTGGAGATTCTCAGTCATCCGGCTCGTGGTTTTCCCAAAGATGCTTTTTTTTTTCAAGAAGCAACTGGACTTTCTGTTTTTTCTTTGAAAATGTCATCCAAGAAGCTTCTCATCCAAGAAGAAGCTTCTTGAATTTATTCTTTGTCTTTTGTCCCTTACATTGGGGTGGAGTGAGTGTTTTATTGGCCGGATGCCCTTCCTGCCACCAGTGCACGGTTTGCAGCAGATAGTTACTCATTGTGCCCAGAGAGAGAAATATCTGCTGCTACCTGGGATCAAACTCACAACATTCTGACCGGGAGGTGAGAGCTCCTGTCAAGCATGCCTCCTTCAATATCCAAGAAAGGAAAACCTCAACTCCATTTTAATAGAGATAAAGTGTTTTTACTAGATCTGAAGTGAAAACAGCTAAAGAAAAGCAAGATCTGAGCCAGAAAGGCGGGAACATATACATATCAAACGTTTACCCAGCACCCTCCCCCACCCAATTCCCCAACCCATTGTCCAATCTGCAACTCCCTAAGGTGGAGTTGGAGTTTATTCAATTTGTAGGCCGCCCTATACCCCGAAGGGACTCAGGGCGGCTGAACAAAGCCAAGGGACGGGAAATTACAAAAAGTAAGACAAAGACAATCAGACAATACGAACAATTTAAAAGCACAACAGACACAGCAAATTCGAGTAGGGGGGGGGACTCAACCCCAGGCTTGCTGGGACATCCAGGTCTTCACGGCCATCCGGAAGGCCTGAAGGGTGGAGAGGGTCCGAATCTCCACGGGGAGCTCGTTCCAAAGGGCCGGGGCAGCCACAGAGAAGGCCATCCTCCGAGTAGTTGCCAGCCGACATTGGCTGGCAGATGGAATACGGAGGAGGCCTAATCTGTGGGATCGAATGGGTCTGTGGGAGGTAATCGGCAGAAGGTGGTCTCTCAAGTACCCAGGTCCAATACCATGTAGGGCTTTATAAGTAATAACTAGCACCCTGAAGCGTATCCGGAGACCAATAGGTAGCCAGTGCAGCTCGCGGAGGATAGGTGTAACGTGGGTGTACCAGGGTGTCATGTGGGGTGCATCTTCAAACAGCCTCATCAAGTTGGTATGTGGAACGGTTGGCCTTGACCAAGTCCAAACATCAGTCACCAGCATGGGCAGAAGATGGTGAGGACAAGACTTCTCCAGTACAATATAATTCCCTTCCCTAATACTATGCAATGCCCCCCCCCATTCCTATGGCAGCCGATAGCAAGCAAGCGTAGCAAACAAAACAGAGGCTGACATCCAGCCCTCCTTCAGAAAGAGATATCACCCCTGCAGGAAAAGAGAGAGGGAAAACAATACAAAATAACAACATAGTATATACATCTATCATAAAATCAAGACTTATCAGGATAGCGGGTGTAGAACTTCCGCAAAAGTCCGGGAGCCCTAACCTGAGATTTGTCAAGCCATTCAGCCTGGGAAGGGGGGAAATGTTTCCAGGAGACCAAATATTGAATGCGACCTCTATGTTTTATGGAGTCCAAGATTTCTTTAACTTCAAAACGTTGCTCTCCCTCAATAAGAATAGGGACTGGAGGTGAAGGTTGAAGTGGACGAAATGAAGAGGTGTGCTCTGGTTTTAACAGGTTCACATGAAACACGGGATAAATTCTGCTAAGGTTTTTCGGCAACTCCAATTTCACCGATACAGGATTTATGAGAATTTCCATAAACACTCACCTTATTCGGTTTTTTTTAGATTAAAAAAAAAATTAAAACCAGGCGGGGCAGATGATTTCTGGCATCTAATTTCCAATGATTTTCTAACGTATGAAGTCTTAGGGACCATATGGATTTCTCCCCTGAATCAGAGCGTCAGAGGTGAACAAGCGGAAGCTAAGTACTACTATATTTAGTTATTATTTAGTATTATATATTTAATTGGGAAATTTAGACACCACCACAATCTCAAGGGCTCAAGGTAGTAGGGAGGAGCTATAGTCTAGAACAAAGTCAGTGCCGCACATAATAAATATGGAACAACCAGAATATATTCTGTATGATAATAATATTCATGCGTGGTGCTACTCAACCATTCCAATTAAATCCCCAAATTCTTTTCAGAACAAGTGAGATTTTGCAAGCTTGTGCAGGCTTCCAAGAACTGAATATAACTGAATCCTCCACCCCTTTTCTTGGATCAGGAAAAGATTTCCAACTTGGCAGGTATTTCTTCAGTTATGAATTCATTTTTTGTTTTATTTATAGCTCAACTTCAAGGGCTCCTGACTGCATAATTCTTTTCCCCCATATTTTTCCACCACCACCTTCTAGGTCAGTGATGGTGAACCTTTTTCACCAAAAGGACAGGTGTGCATGCTATCGCGCATGCTTACATGCCCACCCTCATAATTTAATGCCCCCCGCATTGTGCCCCCTGTACATGTGCATGTGACAAACACTCCTGCAGCCCTGCGCATGCGCGCACGGCTTTCTTGGAGCCTGGGGAGGGTGAAAACAGCCTCCTGTGCCTCCCCGGAGGCCCTTTCCTGAAGCCTCTGAAGGGCGAAAAATGGCCCAATGCGCAAACCGGAAGTTCGGGAACGGACTTCCGGGTTGTCCGTTGGGCCATTTTTCTCCCTCCAGAGGATGAAAAATGGCCTAACACACAAGCTGGAGCTGACAGGGCAACGCTTTGCATGCCTCAGAAATGGTTCCGTGTGCCACCTGTGGCATGTGTGCCATACGTTTGCCACCACGGTTCTAGGTGAAATAGGATAGTGTGACTGATAGGAAGCATTTCTTTACTAGTAACCTGTAGCACCATTCAGCCATTGTTGAAATGATAAGCAGTTAGTCCACCACTTAGGACCACAATTGAGCCCAAAGTTTCTGCTGCTAAGCAAGGCGGTTATTAAGGGCGCAACATTTGCTCCTTACAATCTTTTTTTGTAAGATTATTTGGAACCTTGATAAGGTTACTTGGAACCCCAACAGCATGCACCATATTTTGGGGAGTATAAGACGCACCTTTTTCCCTCAAAAAAGAGGGTGAAAATCTGGGTGCATCTTATACACTGAATACCAATTTTTTTTGCCACCTGAAACCCCGCACCTTTCACCAAAATGGACATGCATAGCCTTTAGGAGGCTTTCAGAGTGCTCCTGGGTGCTGGGGAGGGCAGAAATGAGAGAAAAATGGGTCATTTTGTGCTCATTTCCCCCCCCCCCCGAACCCCCAGGAGCACTCTATAAGCCTCCTAAAGGCTATGCCTGCCCTTTTTTTGACAAAAAATGGGCCCGTTTTTTGCTCATTTTTTGGGGTGGGGGTACCTCCTGGAGCACTCTACAAGCCTCCTAAATGCTATTCGTGCCCTTTTTTTGAAAAAAATATGGGCACATTTTCATGAAAAATGGGCCATTTTTGGGAGGTCTGCAGAGTAAAAAAACCCTTTTTTTAATTTGCCTCTTCAAAATCTTGGTGCGACTTATACTCTGGTGCATCTTATACTCCGAAAAATACGGTATTTATGACAATTGCATTGCCCTGGGGTCTTGTGATCACCATTTGATACCTTCCAACAAGCGAATCATGGGGTTGTTCAACAAATATGGCTTCCCCCATTGACTTCACTTGTTGGAAGGTAACAAATGGTGATCACAAGACCCCAGAACAGTGCAATTGTCATAAATACATGCTGCCAGGGTTACAAGTAACCAGGGCCGTGCAGTCACTAGAGGCAAGGGAGGGGGAGCCTCACCAGTCTCCTCAGGAAAAAGAAAGAAATTTAAATATATTTTTTTAAATAATTAAAGCCAAGATAGTTGCTACCAGATTCCGGCTCACAGTGGCTTGGTGTCTGCTTAGTGTTAACCAAAGCAGGAGGCGAGAGAACTCGGGGCCTCTTTTCCATAAGGAATTTTTCGCCTTCTAAAAGTTAATAAAGAGTTAAAAGGCAAAGAAGTTCAGATGGAAAAGAGGCAGTAATTCTCCCGCCTCCTGATTTGGAAGCAGCCAATCATGTCTTCTTGAGCACGCTTACGTTGGGCGGGGCGTGCTTCAGAGGAGAGAGGAGTGGGCGAGAAGGAGGAGGCTGCCTCTTTGCTGCAGACCTGGGCGCTTGGCGGCTCCCGCGATGCAAAGTGCCCCACTATCCCCGATGCTGCCACCCGCTGCCCCGGCCTGCTTCTCCAGGCTCCGCCGCTGGAAGTCCCGGTTCGCCTCTGGGGGAAGGCTGGGTGAGAAGCGGAGCGAAGCTTCTCTGCAGCCTCCCGGCGCTGCCCAGAGGCTCTTGCAGGAGCACATGTCAGCGGCCGGTGGCCTGGAGCGGCCCCGGCTGTGAGACAAGGGAGCACTTAAAGCAGCCGCTGCCGCTGCCGCCGCCACCACCACCACCACCCCTCCTTCGCCCGGCGGGGCGGTGGTGGTGGCAGCGGCAGTGGCTACTTTAAGTGCTCCCTTGTCTCACAGCCGGGGCCGCTCCAGGCCACCGGCCGCTGACACGTGCTCCTGCAAGAGCCTCTGGGCAGCGCCGGGAAACCGCAGAGAAGCTTCGCTCCGTTTTTCACTCAGCCTTCCCCCAGAGGTGATCCGGGACTTCCAGCGGCGGAGCTTGGAGAAGCAGCGGACGCAGGCCGGGACAGCAGGGGGGGCAGCAGGGCACTTTGCATCACGGGAGCCACCAAGCCCCTTTGCTGCAGACCCGGGCACTTGGTTGCTCCCGCGATGCAAATCCCCCCCTCCGCCGAGGCCGACCGCTGCCCTGCTGAGCCTCACCAGGTATCAACCTCACCGCACGTCACTGCAAGTAACATACCAATAGCAAGCAAAACTCTGAGGCAAGTAGATTCCTCATAGTTTTATTGGATATGTCATATTGGCATAGGCTGGTGAAAACCAGATCTGAAGGTTCCTTGTGGTTTTCACCTAATTAAAAGTAAACATTTTTCCCCTCCCTAAACAATCAGTCATATGGTCCAATCACGGTGCTATTTGGTTGCCTGGCAACATCACTCCTCCTACCTCTTACCAGGTGTGAGAATGACCTTGGTTCCCAAGAGAAAGTATTTTGTTTTGGCTACAAAACCCCAACTATCTCTAATCCCCCACTCCCTATCCCTAAGCTCCAGTGTGGCAACACGGAAGCTATCAAGATGGCTTCAGTGAGGTCAGCTTCAGGGTTGGCACATGCCACTTGCATGTCAAAATTTTGATCACTTGACCATGGGGTCATGGTCACAAATGTGTAAAACAGTCATAAGTCACTTTTTTCGGTGCCATTGAAACTTCAAACTAAATGAGCTGTTGTAAGTCAAGAACTTCCTGTAAACCTATCCTAATTAGCTTTATTTTGGCACAATGTTTGGATGAGTCTCTCTCTAAAACGCTATTGGGGATTAACTAGTGATTGGCCCAAAGACTTTGTTTAATGGTGACTTAAACTTTGGTCTCCTGGACCCCAATCCATCACTTTAACTATTAAACATGGCTTAGAAGAAGCTAAAATTAGGAAGCTAATTCACACCATTAGGAAACTTAAGAAGAAATTTCCTAACAGTGAGAACAATTAACCAGTGGAACAACCTGCCTTCAGAAGTTGGGGGTGTCCCATCACCGCAGGCGTTCAAGAAGAGACTGGACAACCACTTGTCTGACATAGTATAAGGTCTCCTGCTTGAGCAGGGGGTTGGACTAGAAGACCTCCAAGGTCCCTTCCAGCTCTGTTTTTCTATGTTCTAAAGTGTTGGCATATTGTGCAGGTTCTGGCTATGCCCAAGTGAGGCAATTTCTCATCTTCAGATGCCTTTGAGCATACGTCTAGAAGAAGATGACCAATGGAGGCACCATCCTTATCTTCTCAAATCTATTCCGACATTTCATTAACAATTCTGAGATTTAATCAATTTAATCAATGATTCCCTGAGATTCTGACATTTAATCAGCCGTTCAGCATGAGGGTAGTAACACGGAGCAGAGCTTAACCAGAGCAACTGTAAAGGAAAGAAATGTGAGACAGGTCCTATCATTAGCTGAAGGTTGAACATCTGCAGCTTTTGAATACTACTTTTAAGGGGATGGAAGTGAACCTGAAAGAAAAATATATATAATCCCCATTTGTATTAAGACCTTTTATCCAACTACTCCATTTGTCTAATTACATTGTTAAGAAAACATCAGATCACAGAGTGGTCGAGGTTTTAAGGCAACCTTCCTTTCATCAGTAGTCATTTTCATTCTGCAACTAAATGTCAACTTGCAAAGAATGTGTCAGCGTTCCAAGTATCATGCAGGTTCTCGACAATGGAAGAAGGGATTACCAAGGGGGAAGCTACAGAATGGATAGCGGAACAATGTGATGAGGTGGTTCCTAAGTTTAGAGATGTAAGTAGGTTCCTGTCCTTGTAGCGACCAATAAAATGCCACCATTGCTGTCAACTTGGCCACGAAGCATCAGAGTGCTTGGCTCCAGCCCCAATGCCACAAACATGCGCACCAACCACCACGGCGGTAAAGAGAAGGCCCCAGATGCCACCAGAAAAGAGTCATCTGGGCCAACAACCTCTGGAAGAGGATCCCCAACTTAAGGTGACGAAGAGTCCTACCAAGGGGGAGGCCTCGGAGGAGAAAAAGGAATGTCAGCATTCCAAGTATCATGCAGAATTAAATCAGAGTCCAAGGCAAAACGATCCTTAAAGTTCCAATTTAATAAGTCAGACATATTGGCACATATGTGGAATCCCAATTCTGGAAGTTACCTTGGATTCCCACCCAGTTTAAAGTTCATGATCTTGTCCCCACACCCACAAATCCATCACATGGTCCAATCTTCTTCTTCCACGCTGGCATCTCCACCCAGCTGGTTCCGGTCAGGTGCAGAGATGCGGAGACAAAAGATGACCTTGGGCTTCTAGAAAAGAATGATAACAACACATTCCACCATTCTACTCCTTTCTATTCCCCCCTCCCATCAACTACACTAATGAAACAGAATAATGAAATAAGAGAGAGTGTGGCAGGCCAAAGATCCTAAAAGGGATATAACTGCAGGCCTGACAGGATGCCTGGCCTGCTCTCAAGTTGCCATAGGAAAGGGGGGTCCATCCTCATAGTAAAAATAATCAACCCAGTCACGGTGCAATTAAAATTTCCTGACTGCTAGGGAAGATACACCCGGTATTTCATAGTAGCTTCTTAAACCCAGAGGTGGTATTCAGCAGGTTCTGAGCAATTTTGGAGAACCAATAGTGGAAATTTTGAGTAGTTCAGAGAACCGATAATTACCACCACTGACTGGCCCCTGCCTCCAACTATTCTCTACCTCCCAAATCCCAGCTGATCGGGAGGGAATGGGGATTTTACAGTATCCTTCCCCTGGAGTGGGAAGGGAATAGAGATTTTACAGTATTCTTTCCCTGGAGTGGGGAGGGAATAGAGATTTTACAGTATCCTTTCACTGGAGTGGGGAGGGAATAGAGATTTTACAGTATCCTTTTCCTGGAGTGGGGAGGGAATGGAGATTTTACAGTATCCTTCTCCTGCCACACCCACCAAGCCATGCCCACAGAACCGGTAGTAAAAAAAAATTGAATCCCATCATTGCTTAAAACCCATGGTCGGATCGACCCTGAGGCCATTACCGTGTGAGCCCCTGGACCTCGTGTTCATAGGGAGCCAAACCCATTATGAGGTGTAGTGAATCCTTGACTTGAGGTGACATAGAAGAAAACTCCAATACTTAATCAAATGGAAGGGCTACCCCTTATCAGAGGCATCTTTGGTAAAGAGTAGGAACATCAGGGCTGACTGCCTCATTGCATTAAATAGGGCATTGCCTTATTAATTAGGGCATCCGTCGGAACCCTGACACTAAAATAATACTAGACAGAAATAAAACAGTTTCCAGTTTTTGTATATTTGGGAAAAGGCCCAAGCATGTGAGTCACTCCTAAAATGGGAGAAATGGGGGGAAAGGACATTGGGTGGAAAAACACCCTGCTTTTCATAAATCTCTCACCTGTTTTCTATCCCTTTTCTTCTTTTAACTAGAAATTTTATTGAGATTATCATGATATACAGGTAGCCCTCGACTTACGACCACAATGGAGCTCAAAGTTTCTGCTAAGAAGGGCAGTTGTTAAGTAAGTTTTGCCCCACCTTATGACCTTTCTTACCACTGTCGTTAAGTGAATCACTGCAGTTGTTAAGTTATTAACATGGTTGTTAAGTGAATTTGGCTTCCCCATTGACTTTGCTTGACAGAAGGTCGCAGAAGGGGATCACATGACCCTGGGACACCGCAACCGTCATAAATATGAGTTGGTTGTCAAGCGTATGCATTTTGATTGTGTGGAGATGGTGCAACAGTCGTAAGTGTGAAAAATGGTCATCGGTCACTTTTTTCAGGGCCGTTATAACCCCAACCCGTCACTAAATGAATGGTTGTAAGTTGAGAGCTACCTAAAAAATACAAATGAAAGCGAAGGTAACTGGGAAAAGGAAAAGAAAGGAAAAAGAAAGTGTGCGATAAAGGGGAATAGAAAAAAAAACATTGGCTTCCAATATATATCAGCACACTAAAATATAACATAAAATTGCAGCCTGAACTTTTACATAAAGTACTTAGTAGGCATTAGTCGTTCCTGCAATAACATACTGCCGAGGTGGCGCAGTGGTTAGGGTGCAGTACTGAAGGCCACTACAGCTGACTGTTATCTGCAGTTCAGCGGTTCTAATCTCACCGGCTCAAGGTTAACTCAGCCTTCCATCCTTCCGAGGTGGGTGAAATGAGGACCCAGACTGTGGGGGCGATATGCTGACTCTGTAAACTGCTTAGAGAGGGCTGAAAGCCCTATGAAGCGGTATATAAGTCTAACTGCTATT
Organism: Thamnophis sirtalis; assembly: GCF_051295495.1. NCBI lineage: Eukaryota > Metazoa > Chordata > Lepidosauria > Squamata > Natricidae > Thamnophis > Thamnophis sirtalis. Next base: position 10,755,411 of record NW_028261386.1, on the reverse strand, counting down.
GCTATTGCTATACTAATCTAATCAGTAAAACCCAAAGTCAATTTTTTTTTGTCTGTCTTAACCACAAAATCTAGAAGTAGATTCCGGGTAGAAACGAAACTGGATATATTCTTTTCTTTGATTAAAACGGTTAATTTTGCCACTTTCCCCATCCATTCTTCCATTATGGAAATTAGCATATCTTTCCATTTTTATGCATAAAGAAGCCTTGCCGCAGCCAACATATACTATAACAAAGTTCCAATTTGTTGGAGAGAGACTGGCTGAGCCAGGGGGAGGAGTCAAGTGGGTAATTAGTCTGGAATCGTTACAAAAGCATAAGAGAACAAGGCCAGACTCTCATTGAATGCCATTGAACTTTATCTAGACTGGCCCAGGAAGATTCTTATGAAATAGACATCAGCAATAAAGTAACTAATTGAATTCTTCAGGTGTGGATCTGGTTCTTTGTAGCGGATATTCCCCCCACCTAGTGGTGAGTTCCTACCAGTTTGGACCGGTTCGGCCAAACCGGTAGTGGTTTGGCGGCCTGGGTCGTTGGAACCAGCAGCAACCAGGCCTGCCATGCCCCCAAACCCGTTCTTAGGGCGGCGACATAGGCGCCACCATCTTGTTTTTTGCTTTTGCGCATGTGTAGAACAATTTTTATTGCACTGCACATGTGCGTGTGGCTCACATACAAGCGAACCGGCAGTATGCCTGCCGGAACCCATCCCTGCCTCCCCCCCCCAATCTCTTTATCTATGAGGGTGGGGACTGTCTTGAAAACATGCTGGATTGCCAAGCTGTGGCAATAGCACATCCCTGGACTGTAATGAGGTGTTATAAAAGATGAATCTGGAATGAGCTAATTACACCCACATTCAAATTAAAATACCTATAGAGGTTACTCAAGGAAATTGCAGAGCAGTGCTTTTTAAAGATTTAAAATGACGGTGCCACTCTCTGAAATCCTTGGGCTGAATTTTTTAAAATGTGCACGAAAGAAGAAGCAGCTCCGAAGACCCAAAAGAGAAGCCCATCATGTTGAGGACTAACAGCCAAATGGAAAACACTGGAAAATATGCAGGATAATCAAATGGACATACTAGCGCAATTCACACACACACACACACTCCTTGGCCATCTTTTTAGACCAGGGATTCCCAACTTTTGGCAACTTTATGACAACTGGACTTCAACTCCCAAAATTGCATGGTTGGCTGGGGAATTCTGGGAGTTGAAGTCCACATGTCTTCAAGTTGTCAAGATTGGGAAACACTGATTTAGACATACAACACATGTCTAAAAGGGCGGGTGTTCAATCATACAATATAGCAATATATATAGCAGTGGACTTATATACCGCTTCATAGGCCTTTCAGGCCTCTCTAAGCGGTTTACAGAGAGTCAGCATATTGCCCCCAACAATCTGGGTCCTCATTTTACCCACCTCGGAAGGATGGAAGGCTGAGTCAACCCTGAGCCGGTGAGATTTGAACCGCTGACCTGCTGATCTAGCAGTAGCCTGCAGTGCTGCATTTAACCCCTGCGCCAATCATGGCCATCATCTAGATTTTTTTTTTTACACCTCCCTAAGGATGCGCCTGTCCCAAAGCAACATCTGGCTCCCTAAAGTCTTGGGAACAACCAAGTTGTTGTTGAAACAAAGTTCTAACAATTATGAAAAAGACAACATACTGAATCTCTATGTAGGAAATGATGCCATGAAACCTATTTAATAATAAGTCAACGTCAGTGTAAAAACAATCCAGATTTTGCCCTGATCTACATCATCATTATATGCTGCCCCATTTTCTCTTCCATTTATTCCCCAATTTTCTCATGAAGTTCTTTTTTATTGCATTATCCTCCAGTGAATGATTGAAAAGAAGTAAAGGAGAAATTTCAGCATAGAGAACCAAAACAAGTCCTTAAAATGTCTGGTGTGAAACTACATGTTTGCACATTATGCATGTCAGTTTAGGGTGCAGGGAGACCAAGCGGGGAGGATACAGAGAAGGGGCCAGCAGTCCATGACTTACAAATCAATATGCCCCCCAATACTGATTCTGCAACTTGCATAGAATCCCCATGGTTTATTTATATTTATATTTATATTTATATTTATATTTATATTTATATTTATATTTATATTTATATTTATATTTATATTTATATTTATATTTATATTTATATTTATATTTATATTTATATTTATATTTATATTTATATTTATATTTATATTTATATTTATATTTATATTTATATTTATATTTATATTTATATTTATATTTATATTTATATTTATATTTATATTATTTATATTTATATTATTTATATTTATATTTATATTTATATTTATATTTATATTTATATTTATATTTATATTTATATTTATATTTATATTTATATTTATATTTATATTTATATTTATATTTATATTTATATTTATATTTATATTTATATTTATATTTATATTTATTTATTTCATCAAGCATGTATTAAATAACATATATAAGCATAAACATGATTTTGGATACACGGAATGGATACGAATAAAAAGAAACATTAGAACAGGGACGATAGGCATGTTGGTGCACTTATGCATCCCCTTTACAGACCTCTTAGGAATGGGGTGAGGTTGACAGTAGACAGTCTAAGGTTAAAGTTTTGGGGGTTTGGGGAAGAAACCACTGAATCAGGTAACACATTCCAGACATTGACCACTCTGTTGCTGAAGTCCTATTTTCTGCAATCGAGTTTGGAGCAGTTTACCTTAAGTTTGTATCAATTGTGTGCTCGTATATTGTTGTGGTTGAGGCTGAAGTAGTCTTAACAGGTAGGACATTGTAGCAGATAATTTTAAGTACTATGCTTAGGTCAGACCAAAAGGCGGCAGAGTTCTAAGTTGTCTAAGACAAAATTTCAAGTCTGGTGGCATAAGGTATTCTGTTGCGAGCAGAGGAGCAGAGGACTCTTCTCATGAAATATCTCTGGACTCGCTCTATTGTATTAATGTCTGATATGCAGTGCGGATTCCAGACAGATGAGCTGTATTCGAGAATTGGTCTAGCAAAAGTTTTGCATGCTCCGGTTAGCAGTACAATATTACCAGATTAGAAGCTACACAATATTAGGTTAACAACTCTTAATGCCTTTTTGACAATGTTATTGCAGTGGGCTCTGGCACTTAGATAATTAGATATGAGTACTCCAAGGTCCTTGACAGAGTGAAGGTCATCTACAAGGTCGTGTCCACCCAGCTTGTATTTTGTGTTCTGATTTTTTTTTGCCAATGTGTAAGACAGAGCATTTGTTTGTTAAGATTTGAAGTTGCCAATTGTTTGACTATTCTGACACATAGTCAAAGTCTTTTTGAAGGGTAGCAGCATTATGTCGGTGGTGTTAAATAGTTTTACATCATCAGCGAAGAGAACGCAGTTGCTTGTAATATGATTGCAAAGGTCATTTGTGTAAAGTATAAAGAATATTGGGCCCTAAAATGCTGCCTTGGGGGACACCACTGTTAACAGGTGTAGTATTTGAGATTGAGATTGAGATTTAGTTTATTTGTATGCCGCCCTTCTCCGGGAGGGACTCAGGGCGGCGAACAACTCAGAAGGGGGAAAGGGGACATAAACACAGTACACGTAATTAAAAATACACAAGAGTCATACAGCCATACAAGTCGAGAGGGGAGGGGAACTCATCAACCCCAGGCCTGCCGGCACAGCCAGGTTTTGACGGCTTTCCGGAAGGCCTGGAGAGAGGTGAGGGTCCGAATCTCCGCGGGGAGTTCATTCCAAAGGGCTGGAGCTGCTACAGAGAAGGCCCTCCACCGGGTGGTAGCCAGATGGCATTGGCTGGTGGAAGGAACCCGGAGGAGGCCGACCCTGTGTGATCTAACGGGTCTATGGGAGGTAATTGGCAGCAGGCGGTCTCTCAAGTACCCAAGTCCAATACCATTTGATAGGGCACTCCCTATTTTGACCACTTGTTGACTGTTTGACAGGAACACAGCTATCCAATTATGCAGGGGTCCAGAGATGCCATAAGATTTTAGATTTAGAAGTAGTTTATCATGTACCACTGAATCAGAGCTTTACAGAAGTCTATGTAAATTGCGTCTATTGCTTTGCCTTGATGGAGTTGTGTAGTCCATATGTTTTTGCAGTGTAAGAGTTTGAGGATATTTTTTTTCCTGAAACCAAATTGTTTGTTAGAGAGTAGGTTGTTCATTACTAAGTGGAGGGTAATAGATTGGTTTATGATTGATTCCGTAATTTTCAACTAGACTGGGGTCTCCCTTTTTGAAGATAAGAGATGACCATGGCTAGTGACACTAAGCTAGGCAAGGAGCTTGTCCTGAAAGATTTCAAAGATTATTCTAAGAGGTTCTGCTATGGCAGTGGAAAGCTTTTTTAAGAAGTAGACAGATAGTCCATCAGGTCCAATAGATAGAGATGGTTTTAGGCTGCGTAGTGCCTTTTCAGCATTATCTTCAAATCAAATTGATTTGTGTTACCGTGTTTCCCCGAAAATAAGACAGGGTCTTATTTTCTTTTGACATTTGAAATAAGCATTTGGCCTTGTTTTCAGGGAGGTCTTATTATTTTTGAGGTGCAGGAGGTGGCGGGTGTGGTCACCTCATGTCTGCTGCTGTGTTGCAATATTTTTGGGGAGGGCTTATTTTGGGGGGGAGGGCTTATTTTAGTGCACACGCTCAAAAGCCCAATTGGGCTTATTATCTGGGGAGGTCTTATTTTCAGGGAAACAGGGTAGATCATTGTCATTGTTTGTGGTACAATTAGGAAATATTGGCCATGAGACATTGTTGTTTACAAAGACAGAGCTTACAAAGAATGTGTTAAAGAGGTTGGCTTTAATGACTTCATTGGTACACTCTTTGCCATTAGATCCTTTTTTGCAGAATAGTAATAGCAATAGCAGTTAGACTTATATACCACTTCATAGGGCTTTCAGCCCTCTCTAAGCGGTTTACAGAGTCAGCATATCACCCCCACAGTCTGGGTCCTCATTTCACCCACCTCGGAAGGATGGAAGGCTGAGTCAACCTTGAGCCGGTGAGATTAGAACCGCTGAACTGCAGATAACAGTCAGCTGAAGTGGCCTGCAGTACTGCACCCTAACCACTGCGTCACCTCGGCTCTTGAAAAAAAATTGTTTGCAAAAAAATTGTTTGGAAAAAAAAGTTTGTTGCAGAAACAATGATCCAGGAGCCCCAGAACAACAAAAAACAAAAAGGCAAGACTCATCTATAAAATGTATAACAGATGAACACATGAACTGTTAATGCCACTTTATAATGCCTTGGTAAGGCCACACTTGGAATACTGCATCCAGTTTTGGTCACCATGATGTGAAAAAGATGTGGAGACTCTAGAAAGAGTGCAGAGAAGAGCAACAAAGATAATTAGGGGACTAGAGGCTGAAACATATGAAGAACGGTTGCAGGAACTTGGTATGTCTAGTTTAATGAAAAGAAGGACTAGGGGAGACAAATAGCAGCGTTCCAATATATCAGAGGTTGCCACAAAGAAGAGGGAATCAAACTATTCTCCAAAGCACCTGAGGGTAGAACAAGAAGCAATGGGTGGAAACTAATCAAGGAGAGAAGCAACTTAGAACTAAGGAGAAATTTCCTGACTGTTAGAACAATTAATCAGTGGAACAGCTTGCCTTCAGAAGTTGTGAATGACCCAACCCTGAAAATCTTTAAGAAGATGTTGGACAACCATTTGTTTGAAGTGGTATAGGGTTTCCTGCCTAGGCAGGGGGTTGGACTAGAAAACCTCCAAGGTCCCTTCCAACTCTGTCATTCTATTCTATTCTATATAGTGCAAGGGACTGAAACAGCCACTATGCAGGACAAATAGACAGAAGGCTAGCGGAGCACATATGTGAACACCAATCCACAGTCAGGAGATTTGATGAAAACTTGTTAGTTTCACAACACATGGACAGACTTCGCAGTAATTTCAACTGAGAAATTGTGAACATAGTAAGCTAAGCCAAATCTAAAAACCCTAGAGAATTTCTGGAAGCTTGGCACTCAGACAAAGCAACCATCAACAGGCACATAGAGATAATCAACATCTACCTACCATTCCAAAGAGACAATGGAAAAGTAAAAAAAAAGAAAAAAAGAAACAAATTTCCAAAACATCTGCTCACCAGCAATCAACACCCAAATAACTAGAGATGAACACCTTGACCAACAATCAAGCAATAAACAATGGCCTAATGAAAGAACCATCAAGAACATGCTCACCAATGCTTACAATTTAACTTTTTTTTGTTCTTTTATTGAAATATAAGATACAAAGGAAAAATTCACAAGAAAGCGAGAAGAGAGGGAGGGAGGGAAAAAGAGGGGGTATAATTTAATGGGAGAAAAAGGCACCAACTCCAATGCTCTTTAGCACAGTAAAAGGCAACAACATTGCAGCCACAATGTTTTGCTTTTACACAACAGTATGTACGAGCCATTTCTATAACAATAAATCTGTCTAGTTTACAAAAACAGAATCAAAGTTTCTTTTTTCCCCCTCATTGCCCAAAACACAAAATCCAGAAGCAATTTCAAAATAGAGACAAAATTAGATATAATCTCAGATTTGGATAAAAGAATCAGTTTAAACATCTCTGCTTCTCTTTGCTGCGGGGGCAGGGGTGGGCTCCTGCTAGTTCTAACCTCTTCTATAGAAGAGGATCCACCAATCTACAGTGCTGTTTAGAACCAGTTCCAGCTCCCTCCCCCCGCCCATCCCCACATCATCAAGATGAAGAGCGAGAGGAGGAATTCTGGGAGTTGAAGTCCACAAGTCTTAAAGCTGTCAAGTTTGAACACCCCTGGGGATTTTTATTCTAAAGGGTTAGGGGTTCAAGGGTCTTGTAACTTGACAGCTTTAAGACTTCCACACTTCAATGCCAGAGTTCCTGAGCCAACATTTTGGTTGCTAAGCAAAAGCGTTGTTAAGTGAGTTTCACCACATTTTACAAGTTGGCCACGCCCACCCAGTCACATGGCTGACAAGCTACTCCCACCCAGTCACATAGCTGGCAAGCCATTCCCACCCAGTCACATGGCCGGCAAGCCACTCCCACCCGGTCACATGGCCAGCAAGCCACTCCCACAAAGCAGGCCACACCCACAGAAGAGGTTCTAAAAAATGTTGAAACCCACCACTGTGCAGGGGATAATATATCATTCATTCTCATATTTTCAAATCTAGTCCATAATATTCTACCAACTTTTGAATATCATTCAGCATCACTCGAAAAACCGATGCTTACAAAGCAAACAGGGAGCAAACCCCACTCATCATCCAGCACTGATGATGTTATCTACTAGGGTAATGAAATGTCTGCAAGGCCTCATTTCAGCCCTGAGCTACAAATATTCCCCTTTATCAGTACCACCATAAATTGCACAAGTCTGTAATCCCTCCATTCCCTACAACTGTTTAGGAAACAATTTGGACTAATGGCAGCTGCGGAAAAGATCCATGCTTTCCAGATCTGCACCAACTAATAAATCAAATGTTGAACTGCAAGATGCTGGTCCCCCCTCCCTAGAGTTTGCTAAAAGAGGCAGACTAATTCATACCGAGGAACAGACACACTGATAAACTTGTCAGCTGCCTCCATTTGATTTTTCAGATACGGCATTTTGTTTACTAAGCATGTATGGGTCACCCTGAGAATTCCCTAGGCAGAAACCCTCCATCCCACCATTGACTTGAAATGTTTATTAAAGCAGCAGTTATTTCATTTTGAGTGAGTCAGCGCTGTGTTCCTCCCAAACAGAAGGAATGTTGCTGAAGGCGTAAATGGGATTTAAAAAAAAATCCCCAATATGATTGCAACTATTTTTGACTAGGTTGGCATTACTGTGTTTTGAGCATCTGTTCTTCCATACCAGCTACTTTTATACCCCAGGGTTTCCCCCCCCCCCAAGCAGATGGCAGCATAAATCTAGGTGACTTTTGGTGATCCCTGCAAAAGCTCACCGGGGTCGGCAATTAGCAATTTGATCAGAGGCCATTTGGAAATTCTAGAATTCCTGGCTAAACTGGGAACAGAAATGATATCATACTGCTTCTATATTATTTAAAAAAAAACCTGTATGTGAAGGTCCCAAGAGTCAAGATGGACAGCAGACGTGAAATAGAAAAAAAGAATATTTATTTATTTATTTATTTATTTATTTATTTATTTATTTATTTATTATTTATTTATTTATTAGGCTTATATACCGCTTCATAGGGCTTTCAGCCCTCTCTAAGCAGTTTACAAATTTTTTAGCAAATTGAGTCAGCAACTTTCCCCCACAGTCCGGGTCCTCATTTCACCCACCTCAGAAGGATGGAAGGCTGAGTCGACCTTGAGCCGGTGAGATTTGAACCGCTGAACTGCAGATAGCAGTCAGCTGAAGTGGTCTGCAGTACTGCACCCTAACCATTGCGCTGTAGAGTAGAGTAGAGTAGAGTAGAGTAGAGTAGAGTAGAGTAGAGTAGAGTAGAGTAGAGTAGAACAGAACAGAACAGAACAGAACGGAAAAGAATAGAATAAAATAGATTAGAAAATATGGAATGGAATAAAGAATAGAGTAGAGTAGAATAGAATAGAATAGAATAGAATAGAATAGAATAGAATAGAATAGAATAGAAAATATGGAATGGAATAAAGAATAGAGTAGAGTAGAGTAGAATAGAATAGAATAGAATAGAATAGAATAGAATAGAAAATATGGAATGGAATAAAGAATAGAGTAGAGTAGAGTAGAGTAGAGTAGAGTAGAGTAGAGTAGAGTAGAGTAGAATAGAATAGAATAGAATAGAAAATATGGAATGGAATAAAGAATAGAGTAGAGTAGAGTAGAGTAGAATAGAATAGAATAGAATAGAATAGAAAATATGGAATGGAATAAAGAATAGAGTAGAGTAGAGTAGAGTAGAATAGAGTAGAATAGAGTAGAATAGAGTAGAATAGAGTAGAATAGAGTAGAATAGAGTAGAATAGAGTAGAATAGAGTAGAGGAGAAAATATGGAATGGAATAAAGAATAGAGTAGAGTAGAGTAGAGTAGAGTAGAGTAGAGTAGAGTAGAGTAGAGTAGAGTAGAGTAGAGTAGAGTAGAATAGAATAGAATAGAATAGAATAAAATAGAAAATATGGAATGGAATAAAGACTAGACTAGACTAGAACAGAACAGAACATATGGAATGGAATGGAATGGAATAAAGAATATAATATTATAGAATAGAATGGAATGGAATGGAATGGAATAGAATAGAATAGAATAGAATAGAAAATATGGAATGGAATAAAGACTAGACTAGACTAGAACAGAACAGAACATATGGAATGGAATGGAATAAAGAATATAATATTATAGAATAGAATGGAATGGAATGGAATGGAATGGAATGGAATAGAATAGAATAGAATAGAATAGAAAATATGGAATGGAATGGAATAGAATAGAATAGGAGCTGGAAAGAATCATGTAAACACAGAACTCAAAATGTTAACGAAGATATAAAGATTTTAAAATCCACCCTGCCTAATGGTTTTCTAAAACTATTATTCATCACAATGAATAAATATGCAATATGACTGTGTTTTCAATCAATCAGAATAGAGCGGAAGGGACCTTGGAGGTGTTCTAGTACAACCCCCTTCTCTAGCAGGAAACCCAATTCCTGTGATGGTGAACCTATGGCACGCGAGGCATTGCCCTGTCAGCTCCAGCTGATTTCGCCCTTCATTTTCAACCATTTTCCACCCACCGGAGGCTTCCCTGAAGCCTCCGGAGGGTGAAAAAGAACCCAATGCGCAAAACGAAAGTTCAGGAACAGACTTCCAGTTTGCACGTTGGGCTGTTTTTTCCCCTCTGGAGGCTCCGGGGAAGCCTCCTGAAGCCTCCAGCGGGCCTTGGGGAGGAGGATGGTGTTTTCACCCTCCCCAGGTTCCTAGAAAGCCTCTGGAACCTGGAGAGGGAGAAAAATGGCTCCATCGTGTGCCAAAAGCAGGGGGAGGGCAGAGGTCAGGCACATATGCGTGCAGTGTGTGCGTCGCATGCCTAGAATTATAGGTGTGCGCACGCCCACACATGCCCCCCTCCTCTCCCCCCGCTTTTGGCACGTGATGGGACAAAGGTTATCCATCACTGCCTGTACGATTTCAGACAAGTGGCTGTTCAGTCTTTTCTTAAAAACCTCCAGTATTGAAGCACTCACAACCTTTGAAGACAAGCTGTTCCATTGGTTAATTTGTTCTGTTAGGAAGTTTCTCCCTAATTCCAGGTTGTGTCTCTCCCTGGTTAGTTTCCATCCGCTGTTTCTTCGTCCTGCCCTTCGGTGCTCTGGAGAATAATTTGATCCCCTCTTCTTTGTGGCGGTCCCTCAAATACTGAAACGCTGTTACCATGCGACCCCTAGTCTTCCTTTCCTCTAAACTGGCCAAAGCCAAATCCCGCAACTGTTCTTCATATGTTTTAGTCTCCAGGCCTTTAATTATCGTAGTTGCTCTTCTCTGCACTTTTTCCAAAGCCTCACCTTCTTTTTTGTAGTGTGGTGACAAAACCGGACGCACTTCAGCATCAGCCAAATTCAGCTAGGTGCTGCAGTGGTGGGTTTCAAATTTTTTTAGAACCTCTTCTGTAGGTGTGGCCTGCTTTGTGGGAGTGGTTTGCTGGCCATGTGACTGGGTGGGAGTGGTTTGCCAGCCATGTGACTTGGTGGGAGTGGCTTGCCAGCCTTGTGACTGGGTGGGCATGGCCAACTTGTAAAATGTAGTGAAACTCACTTAACAACGCTCTTGCTTAGCAACCAAAATATTGGCTCAGAAACTCTGGCATTTGAAGCACGCAAGTCTTAAAGCTGTCAAGTTACAAGACCCTCGCACCCCTAACCCTTTAGAAAAAAACCCCAGGGGTGTTCAAACTTGACAGCTTTAAGACTTGTGGACTTCAACTCCCAGAATTCCTCCTCTCGTTCTTCATCTTGATGATGTGCGGACGGGTGGCGGGAGGGAGGTGGAACCAGTTCAAAACGGCACTGTAGATTTGTGGAACCTCTTCTATAGAAGAGGTTAGAACTGGCAGGAACCCACCCCTGAAGTGTTGCCACCTCCTTAGGTTTCAAAAGAAAGGACTAAATGGAAATCAAACAACTTTCTCTTCCACTTCTGCCTCCTTTCATTGCAAAATGGTAGAATCTAAGGATTCACATATTACTATCTAGCCATTAAGTCTCAAAGCATAGCATGGAGCTGAGAGGCAACCCGTGTTCAGTACTGAACTGCACATGGATAGAAGTGAAGCAGAGTTTGCCACATTTCATCTTGCAGCTGCTGAGTTATATTTTGAACTATTTTAGGACCATTATGCTCCCCCTCCCCTCTCCAAGTATATATTTAACTGAATAAACAAATATCCTTGGGGGTTTTAAATGGTGGGAAACAGCTGTTGCAGAATAAGTGAAGGCAGAATGCAGCGGATGGAATGGAAGCCACGGAACTAGGGAACTGGAAGGCATCTTAGCAGCCTTTTAAGCCAAAGGTAGGTTAAAAAAACCAGTAAGGGAGTCTCTGCAGATTTTACTCTGCTAATTGTTGTTGGGGCAGTACTCATCCCCCTTTCAAGGCCATTGAGCCAGTGCCCTCCGAAGATGATTCTGCTGTCATGGGACCAGTATCTTCTGACCAAGGCTTCCCAAAAGCATGAAGCAAATTCCTTGTCCCAACAAAAGCCCCTTTTATTAATTGATTGTGAATTCTGCTCATTCACATCCAGCAAAGTCTTTCAAGGGAGGATGTACACTCACAGACCTTATCTGGCTTGGAGAGCTGACAGGCTGATATCTACAAAAGGAGTCGTAGAGAGTCACAAACCAATTAAGGGAACTAATTGTCTCCTGCAAACTCCACTCCCCTTTCGCTCCTCTTTTATTTCCTCTGGGAGGAGCCATTCATCATCCAGCTGTGGCCTTACTCCCAAGTCAACCCTTGTTCTTTAGCTGTTCCCTTCATCTGGCAACTCTGTGCATGTGCATACTGAGAACAGGCTCCAGCTGTTCGTCTGCCTCACTGATGTCTGACTCCGCAGGCAGCTGATAAGTGGCATACGGCTCTGGCCCCCTCTCTGCCTCCGACACAGAGCTCTCATCAGAACCTTCCCCAGACTCCAGGACTGGCCCATGTTCCTTCCCAACCTCCTCACTGTCCTCTGGCAGGCCACAACACAGCACAGAGCACTGTTTACCTTTCCACCAAAGTGACACCTATTTATCTACTTGCATTTGTGTGCTTTTGAATTGCTAGGCTGGTAGGAGCTGGTCAAGGATGGGAGCTCACCCTGTCACATGGACCACGAGTCTCAAACCTGGGCTGCTGGTTTCCCAGTCGACAGGACCAGGGTTTTAACTGCTGAGCCATTGCCCTGCCCCTAAGCCAAAGGTAGGGAGAGAAATCAGGCTTCATCTGAACCTCAAATTGTTTTGTGTGCCTTTGGAGCCACCTCCAACTTGAAGGGTCAAAAAAATCACGTACATGTTTTCTGGACATCAAAAATTGCCATTCAACTACCTTAAAGTAGGCTGAAAAGCAAGAAAAAGACCAAATTCAGAAAGGAAGAAGAAAAATTAAGCCTTGCCTATATATGTAATAGGGGTCTGCCTATCTTGCATCAATGGTTCGCCTACTGTAGTTCTCACCCTCCTCCCCAAATTTTAAATATAGATGTTGCTATCAAAAGATGCCTACGTTTACCTCTCAAGTCTGGGGATAGGTGTTGTTAGATATGCAAGGTTTCATTCCCCATCATTCTCCAGCCCTGATGACCAGGCTAATAATTTTGGCAACTGGACATATTTGCCTCAAGGATGGTCATATTTGTTCTGACTTAGCCCCCCCAAACCCTCTTTTATTTAAACGGCTGTGAATAATGGGTCATTCACAGCCCATAATGATTCACAAACAGTCTGTGAAGAGTCCGACAGAAGTCTGCCACAGTCTTTCAGGGTATTGCTGATAAGCACCCACCTTTATCTCCCTTGAAACGCTGCCAGAGACCTAATTGCCAATTAGTTTTGCAAGGCCAAAAGGTGCACAGAGTCAAACAGAGCTTCTCAGAGTTTGAACCGACCAGAATGAACAAAATTTCTTCCTGCAAAGGCTCAAGTCCATTGGCTTCTCTTTTGTGTCTTATGGGAGGGGCCAATCATCTCCAAGCCTTACTCCCGAGTCGACCTTTTTGTCTTAATTGCTCTTGCCTTCTGGAAGTTCTGCGCATGCGCACAGTGGGAACAGGCTCACACTGTTCTTCTGCCTCGCTGATGTCAGGCTCTAGAGGCTCCAGAGGCAGCACATAACTACTGCCGGGGGACCACAACAATATTGAGGAAAGTTATTTAGAACAACATTCTTAGTGTAGGATTCTCACATTTGCATTCTCCCTGCAAGAGTGACTGTCCTCCATCTTTTAAGGCAGTCTGCTGCTATTAGCCATAGTCAGCATCTCTTTTGTTTCTCCTAATTGGTTCAAGGTTGAGGTCAGTTGGGTCAGCTGAGACGAAAAGGAAGTCTGTTTTCGGCCTGACCGAGCTTCACAAATTTGAGGACAGCTCTGAGAGTTAGGCAAAGCCCATGCTTACCAAAAAAAGAGGTGACTTTATTTCTCCAAAGCATCTACAAACTTTTAATAAGATAAACACCTGAAGGCAGAATAAGAAGCAATGAGTGGAAACTAATCAAGGAGAGAACCAGCCTAGAATTAAGAAAAAATTCCCAGACAGTTATAACAATCAGTCAGTGGAACAACTTGCCTCCAGAAGTTGTGAATGCTCCAACACTGGAGGTTTTTAAGAAGATGTTGGATAACCATTTGTCTGAAGTGGTGTAGGGTTTCCTGCCTAAGCAGGAGGTTAGTCTAGAAGACCTCCAAGGTCCCTTCCAACTCTGTTATTCTGTTTTTCTGAAGTTGTTGTACACGTTTAGCTTTCGTTCAACCTGTTCCTTTGGATTAACATAAACAAATCTCTGTGGAGATTCTCAGTCATCCAGGTCATAGCTGAATTTAGTTCAGAACTGATGAAGTTTCTTGGATGAGAGTCGAAACGTTTCCTTCTTTTTCCTCAAGGAGCAAAACAGTCCAGTTGCTTTTTGAGAAAGCACATTTGAGATGGGTATATCTCCCTTTCAGCCTCACCATAGATCTGGAAGTGGGAGTGTATGTAAAGCAGAGGTGGTATTCAGCCAGTTCTGACCACTTCTGGAGAACCTGGTGTGGAAATTTTGAATAGTTTGGAGAACCGGTAAATACCGTTTCTGACTGCCCCCCCCAATCTATTCTCTGTTCCAGCTGATCAGGAGGGAATGGGGATTTTGCAGTATCCTTCCCCTGCCACACCCACCAAGGGACACCCACCAAGCAGCGCCCACCAAGCCATGCCACACCCACCAAGCCACACTCAAAGAACTGGTAGTAAAATATCTTGAATCCCACCACTGATGTAAAGGAACCATTGCAACCACAGAATTACTCTAGGATAGCAACAAGAGGGTAGGGCAGACCAGAGATGGGTTCCTACCAATTCGCACCTATTCGGTAGAACCGGTTCGTCAAATCTACTGAACCGGTTAGAAGAGGTTCTACCAGTGGACCGGGAAAGCAGGCCACACCTACAGAAGAGGTTCCAAATTTTTTTGAAACCCACCACTGGTCCTTGGATATGATTATTCTACACTATCATGCTCATATTATAAAACTCAGTGCCTCTGTGAAAGGTAAGGATGACTACTGCGTTTGTGGTGCAATCAGAACATTGCGCGTATTGAAGTTGTTTTAATGCAAACCAAAGATGCCTTTTAAAGAACAAGTTTACATCATATTCTTATGCATGCCAGTGCTGTGTGTGAGGTAATTTAAGGCGGTTCTGACAAGTGTCGTTGGCATCTTCATAGCCGGTCACATAGGTGGCAAGCCACTCCCATCTGGTCACGTGGGCAGCAAGCCACATCTATCCGGTCACATGGGCAGCAAGCCACTCCCATCCGGTCACATGGGCAGCAAGCCACTCCCACAAAGGAGGCCACACCCACAGAGTAGGTTCGAACAATTTTTGAAACCCACCATTGGGCAGGACCAGCTTTGCCCAATCCCTTCTTCACCCCCTGAGTGGCTGCTTTGATATCCAGTGGAATGTGTGCCTGGAGGTGGAAGGAACAGGAAATATCACTTGACCAGCTGCTGCAAAAAAGGTCTGGGATAGGAGCCAATGAAAAGGGCAAATAACCATTGGTGGATGCATTATCTAGCACAACAGTTGTGGGTGTCTCTCATGATTTATGCCAAGGCAGGCTTAGCTTGTCAGTCAGGCAACTCATCCTTGACTATAAATTAGCCGCTGAAGCTAAACCCCCTACTTATCATGCTGCCTTTTCTGTAATTCCTTTCGGCTGGGGGGTAGGGGGTGGCTGGGCTTTAAGGGAGGGGTGTGAATGTCTCATAATCCTGATGTCACTGGTGTGGATAGCAGGGGTGTCTCGTAGGGAGGGAGGGAGAAGCCGGGACACATGAAAAAGAGACAGGGCTTTAATTGTGCAGCTGTAGCCAGCAACTTTTGCCTTTTTTTTCCACACCCTCCCACAGATGCCTCCCATAGACAGCCTGCATTTTCCATCCATTATTTGGTTTTGCGGGGTGCTCTGAAGTTTTTAAGGTGCAGAGGGAGAGATACGAAGCAGACATTTTGTTAATCTGACTCACTGCCTGAAAGGAGTCCAATAATTTAGCAATCCATATTGGGAGAAGACCCCATAAGGGCACAAAACAGATGTGTTTACCATGTAAAATGTGTGTGTGTGTGTATCAGTGTGTGATACTTAAAAGTGGGTATATTGCGTGTGTGAGTGTGTGTGTGTGTATTTGCATGCATTGGCCCAAGTAATGCTGACAGAAATACTGAACCCCAAACAACTGCCAACTTCATTTCGACAGTTGTCCTCCCACTTTGTGTGGATAGTTTGCAAATAAATTCCAATATTTGAGACCTTGCAGGCTCTCCAGCTTTACAAATGAAATTCTGGGCTGCTTTTGCTTGAAAAACAGGGATAGCTCAGCTTCTCCTCTCACACATGCAAAAAACAAAAAAAATGGGAATATTTGGCAGCCCCGTGGTGATCTAAAAGGTACGAGGCATTTTAAAAGGTTTTTGTAAGTGATTTGTTTCCCCACTCAGATTGTCTGGAGATTGCTGTGTCTCTCCATCTCCTGCTGCCTTGTTAAGGGAGGAAATGGAGCCCAACCGTCTGCCTTTTCACTGGATGCGGCGAAGGGGTTCCAGGTGAGGTTAAGCAAAGTACGAGGACATGCGTGTCAGTGGCCTCTCTAACGGTGGAAAAAGAAAAGCCACGAATTTTTCAACCTTCACTGAGTTTTTTCCTCTTTTTTTGATAACTTTATTCAATTTTCAAAGAAAAAAGACAGAAATTAACAAAAAGTAAAAAGGAAGGGATGGAAAGAGAGAGAGGAGAGAGAGAGAGAATAAGGAAGGAAGAAAGGAAGGAAGGAAGGAAGGAAGAAGAAGAGGAGGAGGAGAAGGAGGAAGGATGGAAGGAAGAAAGGAAGGAAGGAAGAAAGAGGAAAGAAAGAAAGAAGAAAGAAAGAAAGGCAGAAGGAAGGAAAGAAGGAAGAAAGGAAGAAAAAAGGAAGGGAGAGAGAGAAGGGAAGAAAAAAAGGAAAGAAAGAAAGGAAGGAAGAAAAAAGGGAGGGAGAGAGAGAGGAAGGAAGAAAGAAAAGAAATAAAGACATAAAAAAGAAAGGAAGGAAGGAAGGAAGGAAGGAAGGAATGGAAAGAAGGAAGAAGAGGAGGAAGAGAAAGGATGGATGGAAGGAAGGAAGAAAGAAAGAAAAAGAAAGGTGGAAGTAAGGAAGAAAGAAAGAAAAAGGGGAGGGGGGAGAGAGAGAAAGGAAGAAAGAAAGAAAGAAAAGAGTGAATGAATGAATGAAAAAGAAAAAGAAAAGAAAGAAAGAAAGAAAGAAAGAAAGAAAGAAAGAAAGAAAGAAAGAAAGAAAGAAAGAGAAAGGGATCACTGGCTTTTCTCAGAGTGATCCCTACCACAAAGGAAAACAATTAACATTAATTGTAAAAACAATCCCATGAATTTGTCTAAGATGTTTTTCAAGTCATTTCAACCAATAGTTTTTTTTAAAAAAAATATTTCACTTATTTATTTGTTTGGGATGGTATAAGGCTCCTGTCTTGAACAGTGGATTGGATTAGAAGACTTCTGAGATCCCTTCCAACCCTACGATTCTATTGTTATCACGACTAGTCCTCAACCTATGTCCATATTGGAGCCTGTCCATTTCGGTTGTAAATTGTGATGGTTGTTAGCCGCATGACTGACCCAATTTTATGACCTTTTTGGGATGGTCATAAAGCAAATAGAGTAGTCATAAAATGACCACCACTGTTATAAAGCGGATATGTCAAACATAAAGCACACGCCCTGGTCTGGGAGATCTGTTGTAGCTTTGAACGGCCACTAAGGAACCAGTCATATGTGAGGGATTAATGTATATTCATAGTATGTGGCTTAATAGCAATAGCAGTAGCACTTAGACTTAAATACTGCTTCACAGTGCTCTACAGCCCTCTCTAAGCAGTTTGCAACCCCCTCTTAGTGGTTTATATTGCCCCTAACAATCTGTCGAAGACCTAGGCAGGGAACAAAGCAGTTACAGAAACTGATAGTCCTGCTATAGATGCTTCAAAACCTCTTCCCAGAGGGGAGATCATAAAGTGAGTGTGTGGGGTCTCTAACAATGCTTCGAGCTCTAAGCACCTAGTGCTTATGATTTATTTCATAGAAGGATTTCCCCCCTCCTCTCAATTTGACACTTCTAGAATTGCCCATGTAATTTGATAGTTAGGTGGTTCTACTGCAACGTGCTCTACATGGGGCAGCCCTTGAAGAGCATTCGGAGACTTCAGCTTGTACAGAATGCAGCCGCGCGAGCGATCGTGGGTGCACCTCGGTTCACCCACGTAACACCTATCCTCCGCGAGCTGCACTGGCTGCCTATTGGTCTTCGGATACGCTCCAAGGCGCTAGTCGTCACTTATAAAGCCCTTCATGGTATTGGACCTGGGTACTTGAGAGACCGCCTGCTGCCAATTACCTCCAATAGACCGATCAGATCCCACAGATTAGGCCTCCTCCGAATTCCATCCGCCGGCCAATGCCGACTGGCGACTACCCAGAGGAGAGCCTTCTCTGTGGCTGCTCCGACCCTCTGGAACGAACTCCCCGTGGAGATTCGAACCCTCACCACCCTCCAGGCCTTCCGCAAAGCCCTTAAAACCTGGCTGTTCCGACAGGCCTGGGGCTAAAGAGCTTTGCCCCCCTCCTCGAATGGTATGGTTGTTGTGTGCTTTTAAACTGTGTATTGTTATGTTCGTCTTTTTTATCCCCTGTCTGTACCCCCTTCCCTGATTTGAATTGTGAGCCGCCCTGAGTCCCCTTCGGGGGAAAAGGGCAGCATATAAATGCAATAAATCCAATCCAATCCAATCCAATCCATGGTCATTCCTGAAAAATCAGGAGTAATTCCTTGGACCGGTGGGAGGATCAGACTTTAGGTGTGTCCACTTTCTCCTGCTGCATCTCTTTCTTTTGAGTTGTATTCACCTCTCACTCTTTAGATTAAGCGAAGAGAAGACACAGATTGTCCTGGGGGAAGGACTGCCCTAAACGAATAAATACTTCTAGCCCGCTCAGTCTGTAAAACAAGTCTCTCTTTGACGACGACATGGAATAAAGGAATTAATGTATTTTAACCTTGATGTGGAATACATCGTATTTTTTAAATCTGAACAATGAACTCCCAAACCCTCCCCCCCTTTTAAAAAAAAAATAAAATAAAACAGGCAATGCGAAAGCTGATATCAATGGGATTGGCTGAAGAGCACAGAGTCCCTTTTCATGTGCAAAGAACTGCAAGTACGTTTCAAAGAAGAGGCTTTATAGATAATGCTTTGGGAAATGTAAAGAAGACTATAATGCAGCAAAAAGAAAAAAAAGGAGAGGAAAGCTTGAAAGGGAGATAAGTAGGTCAGCAAATAGGAGGAAATAAGTTATCCGCCTTCCTGCTTTGTGAATGATATAACAGCTGTTCTTGTTTTCTTTGAGAACCACTATCTCGGTGGGAAGCATCCTACAACAAGACCACTGAGGATACGATCTGCACATGATAGTAATATCGGGTGCACAGGGACCATTTAATCCAGCTGGTAGATCAGGATCAAGAGCTGTCATGGGAAGAAGGAATAACCTTGAGGGACAGGAGGAAGAATCTTAAGCAAGGCAATGGTCAGATAAAGGAAATCTCCTAGCAGCTCTGCGCATGTGCACAACGGGAACAGGCTCCAGCTGTTCTTCTGCCCCACTGATATCCGACTCCGAAGGCAGCTGATAACTGTCAGACGGCCTGGGCCCCATCTCTGCCTCCGACTCCGACGCAGAGCACTCGTCAGAGCCTTCCCCAGGACTGGCCCATGTTCCACAACACCCTTGGCTAGGAAACAGAGATGTGCACTACCCTCTAGAGTCAGACATGAGTGGACAGGGGAAATCTTTACCTTTTTATTGATTGATTGATCATATATAGAAGCCACCCATCTTCCCCATAGACTGACTATAAGAGTCGCTTTATCATGGACAGAGGGTACATATAAATTTAGCAAACAAACAAATAAAGAAAATATAACATAATAAAAATAGTATTAGCTTACATCTGTTTGGATTTCAGGTTTGGTCCATCTAAGGATGACTTACAAGACCTCCAGACACAACCTAATGTTGCCTTGCACCAGAAAAACAAGTGCGTTATTCTTTTTATAAATTACACGGATAATAAAGGCCATCAGTCTGAAATGCTTCTTCTCCACAGAACTGCAACGTGACACAGTCATATCGTTGTGTGGCAATAATGGAAAATAAATCAATTACTTCTGATGAACTGCTGCATAAGCTCCTTTAAAAAGAGAGAGAGAGAGAGAGAGAGTGAGAAATGCAGCCAAGGAGATAAATTCCAAAATATCTCTGCATCCACTTAGTAGTTCAGTATGAATATGCTCCAACAAAGATATGAACAAATAGCAATAGCAGTTAGACTTATATACCGCTTCATAGGGCTTTCAGCCCTCTCTAAGCGGTTTACAGAGTCAGCATATTGCCCCCAACAACAATCCGGGTCCTCATTTTACCCACCTCGGAAGGATGGAAGGCTGAGTCAACCCTGAGCCGGTGAGATTTGAACAGCCGAACTGCAGTCAGCTGAAGTAGCCTGCAGTGCTGCATTTAACCACTGTGCCACCTTGGCTCTTATAAATAAATAAAGGACAACCTCTATCTATAACTTTCTAATTCAGATGTCTTCTCCATCAGGGGTGGGCTTCAAAATTTTTAGAAAGAGGTTCTTTGCCCCGGTTGCTGGGTGGGCGTGGCCATGGTGGGCGTGGTCTAGTCCGCCTCCTGGACCATGGGGGAGGGACATTTTTTGCCCTCCCTGGGCTCTGGAGGTGTTTGTCGAGCCTCCGGGAGGGCGAAAACAGCCTCCTCATGCTACGGTGGCTCTCTGGAGGCCAGAAACAGGCCTGTGTTCTGTCTTTCCTGAACTTCCGGTAGGCCCATTTTTCGCCCTCCCCGAGCCTCCGCATGCGCCACGCACTTACCTGCATCCAAAAGGGGCTGTGTGGGGACTCCTGGGAGGGGTGGGGCTGGGTGGGCAGGGCCAACCAGAGGTGGGATTTGGGGGTTCTCCAATGCACAGAATCTTAGCTAGAGGTTCTCCCGAACCCCTGCAAACCCCCAGCAGCCACATCTATATTTCATGTAAATTTGCTAGCTTAAAATTTGGGACATTTGGGTTTGTGAAAAAATGACCGTATAATTCTGTGTGGTTGAGTCAATCATCATTATAAGAATATTTTGAGAGCGTCTGGTGCCTTTTATTCAATTTGTTAACTTCTAATTCATATGTGAAAAAAAAAAGTGAGATAACTCTTTTGAGTTCATTAATTGTTACAAATTTAGCAAATTGATTTTCCTTTTTAATGTTTTCTGGGCTAATGCAATGAACTTTTTTTTCCCCCTGGGAAAGCATTTGAAGCATTTTTTTCCCATGTCATTGAATTAAGAAAAAGAAAAGCAAAAAAAATCCCTGAAACAAAAAATGAATTCATCCCTAGTAACAGCATAAGAAGAGCTGTGCTGGTGTTATAATTATTATTTTTGGTACCTTCGAGATCTGACAGTGAGAACAATCAACCAATGGAAGAGCTTGCCATCAGAAGTTGTGGGAGCTTCATCACTGGAAGCTTTCAAAAAGAAACTGGGCTGCCATTTGTCAGAAACGGTGTAGGGGGGGTTGGGTTAGATGACCTACAAGGTCCCTTCCAACTCTGTTAATCTATATCTGTATCAATGGTGGATAGGAAAGAACAACTTGTATTTGGGGGGCCCTTTTCCAAGTTTTCTCCCCATCTTAAAACTGAGGGTGTAGATTGTTGGCATAATTGACATCTGAGAAGTATTGCCTTTTGCTTTATCTCTTACATCAGGATCGCCCAGCAAAGCTAAGCTTTTCTAATGTTAATCTCCTAGGCAAGGCTGTTTTGGCAGCTATGTTTCCCCACAGTGACTGATCTCCGTTTGTGTACAGTTTTAGTTGCAAAATGAGTCAGCTCAGCTCTGGACAGGAGAGGCTGAAAATTGGAGGAGAGGAGGAACAATCTATGGCATATTTCAAATAAAGGACAAATGTATTTTTCCTGGTCTCTAAATGGCCCGGTTCATTCATAGTATTAAGGTATGATTTGCTTATCAATGATTTGTTTAATAATCATGTATTCATTTCTAGTGCACCTTTCAACCAAGGGCCACCTCTTCAAAAGACAATGAACATGTCGGAACGTCAAAGAAAGCCAATAATTACAGACCTTTAGAACATGAAATTAGAAAAGTGTGTCAACAACCTAATAAAAACCAATCAATTTACAGTCCCTGAAAGAGCAAAACCAATTAAGGCAGATGTGATCACATATTCTTTCTAAACTGCCAGTAAATCAATTCCATTATATAAAAACCAATAAAATAAAAATGCTCCATGCCACTAGAGGTTAGGTTTCCCACACACAGCCCTAAATCCCATGACAACTTAGAGCAATGTATTATACAGAATGACAGAGTTTGGAAGGGACCATGGAGGTGCTCTAGTCAACCCCCCTGCTCAAGCAGGAGAACCTATAGGTCTTGCCTTATAGAATGGTACCCTGGTTTAACTGCTGCGGACAGGAAGGCAATACAGAGAGTGATCAATTCGGCACAAGTTGAGTTGAGTTGAGTTTATTATATTTCTATGCCGCCCTATTCCCCGGAGGGGACTCAGGGCGGCTCACAACCAAGTCAAGGGGGGGGGGGTACAAATAAGAAAAAGAGCACAAACAAAACAATACCACAATTTAAAACACTCAACAACCATACCATTCGAGGGGGGACAAAAAACTCATTAGCCCCAGGCCTGTCGGAACAGCCAGGTTTTAAGGGCTTTGCGGAAGGCCTGGAGGGTTGTGAGGGTCCGAATCGCCACGGGGAGCTCGTTCCAAAGGGCCGGAGCAGCCACAGAGAAGGCCCTCCTCCGGGTGGTCGCCAGCTGGCATTGGCCAGTAGATGGAATTCAGAGGAGGCCTAATCTGTGGGATCTAATCAGTCTATTGGAGGTAATTGGCAGTAGGCAGTCTCTCAAGTACCCAGGTCCAATACCATGAAGGGCTTTATAAGGGACGACTAGCGCCTTGAAGCGTATCCGAAGACCAATAGGCAACCAGTGCAGCTCGCGGAGGATAGGTGTAATGTGGGTGTACCGAGGTACACCCACAATCGCTCGCGCGGCTGCATTCTGGACAAGCTGAAGTCTCCGAATGCTCTTCAAGGGCTGCCCCATGTAGAGCACAAGTAACCATTGGTTCCCCTCTAACACCGCTGGGTAACATTGGCAGGTCTCGCTGTTTAAGCAGAGTAAGGAAGATACTCAGAGATGATTTACACCCTGGTCAGTGTCTCTTCGTACTTCTACCATCGGGCAGAAGACATCAAAGCATAGCCAGCCGAACAAATAAGTTTAAAAATAGTTTCTATCCTTGGGCTGTCAGACTCTTAAACACACCCACAATCACTCCACGCACACACGGAAACGTAGTGTTATGAATATAATCTAACAGTTGGGTTGGCAATATATAAATCATGTAACAATGTTGTACCTGTTTCTTTAAAGCATACTGTAAAATGTGATTGGTTGCTGTTTTCCTCAATCGGCCAGAAGAGGGAGCCAGAACGACTGTTAGTTCTCTCTGTTCATTAGATGCTGGGCTGATCTGATCTGAGTGTTTTTGGAAGCTGGAAGTGCCGTGAGCTATTGTAAGTTTTGCAACTGTTAGCAAACTTTGAGTACCGAACTGATTATATGATACTGGACTATGTTATTTGGATTATCCCTTAACTGAAAGACATTGATGACTGACTGTCTTATCCGTGTATGACTTGGACTGTTTGATGGACTCTGATACCTCTATTTCCACGAAAGTAAAAGCCTACTTAAACTGCAGTGTCTCTGTATGCTGGTTTGTGTGTTCTCCAACACAACTCTCACAACACTTCGCTGAACATACTTGCTCTCCCAACGGGGAGCTTACCTAACAAATAGGACTAGTTTTTTTCTTTTTCTTTCTTTTTCTTTTTTCTTTTCCCCTAATTACTTGCATTGGGATTATTCCTTATACTATTTATGTTGTTTGTATTTGTTGTCATGGATTGCACCAGTGAGCCTAAAACCAATTTTGTTGTATTTATTTTGTACAATGACAATAAAGACTATAATATACTATACTATACCATTCCAAACAAATGTCTGTCCAACCACTTCTTAAAAATCCCCAGTGTTGAAGCACTCAGAACTTCTGGAGGCAAGCCATCCCACTGATTAATCGTTCTCACTGTCAGGAAATTTCTCCTTAGTTCTAGGCTGGATATCTTTTTGATAGGTTTCCATCCCTTACTTCTTGTCCTGCCCTTGGGTGCTTTGGAGAATAAGTCAAGCCCCCCTTCTTTGTGACAGAGCCTCAAATATTGGAAGACTGTTATCATGTCGTTGTCAGTCTGTATGAGAATTCATGACTTGGCAGATACATGGTAACAAGGTCAGCCAATGAATAGACTGGGTCGGCCAATGATGGCCGTTTGGAAACAGTATTTGCTGTGTGAGCAACAAGGAGACAGCAAGGAGCCTGGGTGTGGCTTAGCCCAACTCTTCTGTACTAAATCTCTGAGTCTGTGCTGAGCTCTAAACTAGTCTGCTGCTCTGAACTGAAACCGAAACTGTACTTTCCTCTGCTTGTGTTTGTTTGTATTTGCTACCACGTTGGAAGCACCAGCCTGAGTATAGTATATATGCCTCATGTGTTAGTATGTATATAAAGAAGTTATTGAATCCTGCTGAATCAGTTAACTGTGTTTGCTTTCTGGATGTGATTGCTGCCACAGTCCTTCTCTTCAATAGACTAGGCATCTGTAGTCCCTGCAACAATCATACTGTATGTTTTAGTCTCCAATCCCCTAATAATCTTTGTTGCTCTTCCCTACACTCTATATAGAGCAGGACTGTCAAACTCCCAGCCCATGGACCGAATGTGTCACATGCTGGCCATGCCCATGCCTGGTTTAGCAAAGGGGAAAAATTCTGATATGACATGTGACGCTACAATGACAACGTGAGTTTGACACCCCTCATCTAGAGGCTCAACATCTTTTTTGTATCATGGTGACCAAAATTATATACAGTATTCCAAATGTGGTCTTACCAAAGAAATAGCAAAGTAAAGGTAAAGGTTCCCCTCACACATATGTGCTAGTTGTTCCTGACTCTAGAGGATGGTGCTCATCTCCATTTCAAAGCTGAAGTGCCAGCACTGTTCGAAGACGTCTCTGTTGTCATTTGGCCAGTATGACTAAACACCCAAGGCACACAGAGCACTGTTACCTTCCCACCAAAGGTGGTTTCTATTTTTCTACTTGCATTTTTACATGCTTTTAAACTGCTAGGTTGGCAGAAGCTGGCACAAGTAATGGGAGCTCACTCCATTATGTGGTGCTAGGGATTTGAACCACCAAACTGCTGACTTTCTGGTTGACAAACTCAGCGTCTTAGCTACTGAGCCACGTCATGTCCAACTCTATGGGGTGATGCCAAGGGTGAAATGCTAGCAGTTTGGGCTGGTTCGCCTGAACCGGTAGTAAAAAATGCTTTAAAAAGTTTTTTAAAAGTTCCAAAGATCAGCTGTGCAACAATCAGCTGTGCCTGATTGTCTGTGAGGTCCCTGCTTCTTGCAGCGGCCATTTTGTGTGAAGTCCAGCTGCTTTTTCATTGTGTGTGAGTCAGTTGTGCAGCTTTTCTATTATTTTTGTGTAAAGTGTGACAGTTGGTTTTTGAGGTTTCTGTGACTCTGTGAGGGTCCTGCTTGTTGCAGGGGGCATTTTGGGTGAAGTCCAGCTGTTTTCACATTGTGACGTCAACTTGGCCACGCCCACCCAAGTCACATGACTATCAAGCCATGCCCACCCGGTCACATGACCACCAAGCCTTGCCCATCAAGTCACACCCACAGAACTGGTAGGGAAAAGTTTTGAATTTCACCACTCGGTAATGCTCATTTTCGTTTCTTAGCCGAGGGAGCCAATCTTGTACAAAGACAATTTCCATGGTCATGTGGCCAGCATGATGGTATGCTGAGGTGCATGGAATGCTGCTACTTTCGCACTGAAGTGGTATCTATTCATCTACTCGCATTTGTATGCTTTCCATCTGCTAAGTTGGCAGGAGCAGGATCAAGTTAACGTGCTTGGGTCTCAAACCTGGGCTATCACCTTTTTAGTTGACAAGCTCAGTGTTTTCATTTGTGGGTGTGAGAGAGAAGAGCAGGATAAATTATTTAGGGGTAGTGTGAAAATTTGAAATAAAAGCCTAGCTGATCAAGGTTCCTCAAAAAATAATACAGTATTTGGATGATTGGGGTGGAATGTGGGGAAAACAAAATGTATTATTTTCCTTGTCTTTAACATTTTGTAAGCAAAACCAGACCTGTATTTTTTTCCAGTTGACTTTATCTAAATTCATAAGCAAAGCTAGGTTAGCTTTGGATGGTGCTTAGATAAGAGATCACCAATAGTCTTTCCCCAGCTGCTCAATGAAAAGAAGGGTCAATATTTTTTTAAAAAAAAGTTTTCGTGAAACTGCCATTCCTACTTTAAGAAAAAAAGTGAATTTTTTTTTTCAAATTGAATGAGTTAGAGATGTCCACCCAATTGCTTGTCAGTAAAAAAAATAGATTTGGGCTTTATTCCAAATTGGGAATAATTCCAAAGTACTATATAAATAGAGAGCTGATAACCGTATTGATTGTGTTAAATTAAGAGATTGCTTTAATTTAAATTATTTTTGTACCTCCCATGTGATCTCTAGCATGCTATTCAAAAGCCTAATATCACCCTGGCTTTGAAAGAGTGCACATACCTTTGTCTTGAGCGCCAGTTTGGTGTAGGGGTTAAAGGTCAATGGGCTAGAAATAAGGATACCAAGAGTTCTAGTCCTGCCTTTGGGACAGAGGTCTGCTGGCTGGTCTCAGGCCAGTCACTTTCTCTCAACCCCAGGAAGAAAGAAATAGCAAATCACTCTAGAAAGAGTGCAAAGAAGAGCAACAAAGATGATTAGGGGACTGGAGGCTAAAATGTATGAAGAACAGTTGCAGGAACTGATTATGTCTAGTTTGATGAAAAGAAGGACTCAGGGAGACACGATAGCAGTGTTCTGATATCTCAGGGGCTGCCACAAAGAAGAGGGAGTCAAGCTATTCTCCAAAGCACCCGAGGTCAGGATAAGAAGCAATGAGTGAAAACTAATCAAGAAGAGAAGCAACCTAGAATTAAGGAGAAATTTCCTGACAGTTAGAACAATTAATCAGTGGAACAACTTGCCTTCAGAAGTTGTAAATGCTTCAACACTGAAAGTTTTTAAAAAGATGTTGGATATCCATTTGTCTGAAGTGATGTAGATTTTCCTGCCTAAGCAGGGAGTTGGAGTCGAAGGTCCAAGGTCCCTTCTAACTCTGTTATTCTATTCTATACTTATCAAAATCTTGGCAAGAAAACTACATGGATTTGTCGAAGAGATTGAGATTTGTTTTATTTATATGCTGCCCTATTCCCAGAGGGACTCAGGGCGGCGAACAACTCAAAAGGGGAAAGGGAACACAAAAGTACAAGACAAGCATTTAAAATAGCAACAACCGCACCTGTCGAGAGGGGAAGGGAGCTCATCAACCCCAGGCCTGCCGACACAGCCAGGTTTTGACGGCTTTTCGGAAGGCCTGGAGAGAGATGAGGGTCCGAATCTCTGCGGGGAGTTCGTTCCAAAGGGCCAGAGCTGCCACAGAGAAGGCCCTCCCCCGGGTCGTAGCCAGATGGCATTGGCTAGTAGAGGGAACCCGGAGGAGGCCAACCCTGTGCGATCTAATGGGTCTTTGGGAGGTAATTGGCAGCAGGCGAAGTAGTCAGTAGGAGTCAAGATTGACTTGAAGGAAAAATGAGACAGGTGGTCATTGACCTGCAACAGTGACTTATTAGTGACTGTTTATACTTATGATCATTGAAGGATCACCATGGTCACATGATTCAAATTCAGACACTTAACAATTGGCTTGCATTTATTTGTCTGCATTTATGATGGTTGCAGGCATCCACGGTCACGAAGATCACTTTTTGTGACCTTCTGAAAAGCAAAGCAATGGAGAAGCCAGATTCACTGAACAACCATGCCACTAATTTAACAACCACAGTGATTCACTTAACAATTGTGGCATGAAAGATCGTAAATGGGGCAAAATTCACTTAACAACGAACTTGCTTAGCAACAGCAGAAATGTTGGGTTCAATTGTGGTCGTAAATCAAGATTGATCAATTCTGTGACAAGATTGATCAATTCTTGATAAGAAAGTCAAAAAGATCTGGATAGCAGATGTGGCCGTGACTGGAGACAAGAGAATACGTAGAAGAGAAAGAACTAGAGAAGATAACAAAATACAAAGTCCTGCAAACAGAAATAGGACGACTGTGGCAAAAGACAGCGAAGTTAATACCAACAGGTGCCTTGGGTACAACCCCCCCCAAAAAAACTGGAGCACCACTTGAACACTATCGGCATTGACAAAAATCACCATCAGTCAATTGCAAAAGGCAGCTTTACTTGGAACAGCTTACATCCTGCGGCAATATCTTGAATAGCATCAAAACATCCTGCCTATCGCAGGTCCTTGGGAAGGACTCAAGAGGCAGGCAATAATGTCAAATCCAGTCTAAACATCTAGATGACTGTGCATGTAATTCTAATCATAATAATACATTTTTAAGTCATCACAAAAAAAAAAAGGGAAAAGCTTGGCATGTACATCAGCTGAACGTTGAGTTGAAGAATGTGCACGATTACTCACTTGGCTTTTGGATTGGATAGATCACTTTTCTGTAGCTCCTGCCCCCCCTCCAGTAATCTTTAATACAGCACCACCCCAGCAAAAGAATTGCTGTCCAAACAAGAAACCTGGAAGGATACAAAGCACGGCCATCCAACTAAAGCACAGCGATCCAACTTCAGCACTTTTCCACATGAGGAACTGCTCCAGCAATAGTCTCAACTGTTTCCTGACTCTCTAATCGCCACGTGGACCCTTTGGGGAGATTGTTCAATCTGGAAGTAATTATTTTTTATTTTATAAATGTGTTTGATTAGTGCAGAGTCAGGACGAATGGTTCCTGAGGTGGTAGTCTCTTCCCTCGCTCTTTCTTCAAAAATATAAATTGATTGTCATCTGCTGTTTGGTTGCTTAAACTTTAGTATGATGAGTCAGAAGACCACTTAAGTCTTACTTGTTTATTTACACTTCAAGTCACTGCAGACATTCGCCTTGGGGGGGGTTGGGACAGGGGTGGGTTCCTGCCAGTTTTAACCTCTTCTATAGAAGAGGTTCCACAAATCTACAGTGCCGTTTAGAACTGGTTCCAGCTCCCTCCCTCCCGCCATCCATCCGCACATCATCAAGATGAAGAGCGAGAGGAGGAATTCTGGGAGTTGAAGTCCACAAGTCTTAAAGCTGTCAAGTTTGAACACCCCTGAGTTTTTTTCCCTAAAGGATTAGGGGTGCAAGGATCTTGTAACTTGACAGCTTTAAGACTTGCACACTTCAGTGCCAGAGTTCCTGAGCCAACATGACTGGAGGAGGAATTCTGGGAGTTGAAGTCCACAAGTCTTAAAGCTATCAAGTTTGAACACCCCTGGGTTTTTTTCCCTAAAGGGTTAGGGGTGCAAGGGTCTTGTAACTTGACAACTTTAAGACTTGCACACTTCAGTGCCAGAGTTCCTGAGCCAACATTTTGTTGCTAAGCAAGAGCGTTGTTAAGTGAGTTTCACCACATTTTACAAGTTGGCCATGCCCACCCAGTCACATGGCCAGCAAGCCACTCCCACCCAGTCACATGGCCAGCAAGCCGCTCCCACAAAACAGGCCACACCTACAGAAGAGGTTCTAAAAAAATTTGAAACCCACCACTGGGTTGAGGGGCTCTCTCTCCCCTCTAGGAAGCAAATGCTGAATTCCACTCTAATGAAAGAGTGGACGAGGCAAAAGCCAGAACTTTTGAACCATCCAAGCAGGATTATGTATCCCCATGCTTGAAAGATACATTGAAAAGCATGAAAAGATATTTATGACGTCCTGTGGATTCCAGCAGCAAACTGAGCCACTGAATTTTGGCAGTGAGATTTGGCAGAGATTCCAGAAAAAAAAATTGGAGGGAGAAAGAACTATCTGATATAGTATAAAACTCTGCAAATGGCAATCCCAGATGGTTATTAGTGCTTAATTTTTAAGTGCTATTTTTAATTCTCCTTTTTCTTTCCTCCTGGGATCTGAAGTGAAATTTCAAAGAGGGAAGGATTCAGCAAGTGTTATTTGCTGAAATCTCATCTCAGCGTCGTGACTCAGTGATGCAATAAGTGTTCATCATAAGCTGCGCAAAGAGGCTTGTACCAGCAATGTTTCCGTTCTTGCTTTCTATGGGAAAGAGACAAGATGGATCTTTAAAAATATCAGGAAATAGGAGAGAACATAGTGTATATAGCTCAGCTGAACGGAGCAGAATCATCGTGTTTTTGGTGTTGTCTAAGCTTGGCGATTCTCCTCCAGATGTTTCATTAGTGCACTGGTGATGTTATCTAACCTGGCTATAAACATCTGGAAGAGCACAACCAAGGTCAGAAAATATCAAGACATCTATTACAAGGCGATAAGGAAAAAAGAGAGAGAGAGAGAAAGGAAGAACCGTGTTTTAATGCAACTCACTCACTTACAACAAAGTTGGTCCATCAATTTTCAATAATTTCCATTTCTCTGGGTATGTAAAGGAAAAGGTAAAGGTTCCCTTCGCACATGTGCTAGTTGTTCCTGACACTAGGGGGCGGTGTTCATCTCTGTTTCAAAGCCAAAGAGCCAGCGCTGTCTGAAGACATCTCTGTGGTCATGTGGCTGGCATGACTAAATGCCAAAGGTGCACAGAACATTGTTAGCTTCCCACCAAAGATAGTTCCTATTTTTCTACTTGCATTTTTACATGCTTTTGAACTGCTAGGTGGGCAGAATCTGGGAGAAGTAACGGGAGCTCACTCCATTACGCGACGCTAGGTATTTGAACCGCCAAACTGCCGACCTTTCTGATCGACAAGGTCAGCGTCTCAGCCAGTGAGCCACCACGTCCCTTTTTCTCTAGGTATGAGTCCATATTAAATCCTTGTTGCAACCCCCCCCTCCCCCCCAAGTAACAGCTTAGTACAAAAAGACAATGTTTCAGAATTAAAGGTAAAATTCTACAGGTAGTCCTTGACTTACATCAATTCATTTAGTGACCATTCAAAGTTGCAATGGCACTGAAAAAAGTGACTTATGACCATTTTTCACACTTACGACCATTGCAGCAGCCTCACAGTCACATGATCAAAATTCAGACACTTGGCAACTGACTCATATTTATGACCGTTGCAGTGTCCCAGGGTCATGTGATCCCCTTTAACGACCTTCTGACAAGCAAAGTTCATGGGGAATCCAGATTCATTTAACAACCAGATCACTAATGTAACAATTGCGATGATTCACTTAACAATTGTGGCAGGAAAGATCATAACATGGGGCAAAATTTACTTAACAAATGCCCCACTTAGCAACAAAACGTTTGAGCTCAATTATGGTTGTAAGTCGAGGACTACCTGTGCTCCAGAGAGCACATGAAACTTTGAGTCAACTATGGCTTTGCTATAAGCTGCCCAGAATTGCTCGATTGTGAGATGAGTGACATATGAAATGAATGAATGAATGAATGAATGAATGAATGAATGAATGAATGAATGAATGAATGAATGAATGAATGTCTTTTCCTGAATATAACAGTGTTGTAGAGGGTAACTACTTGATTCCAAGCAAAGATGTATCTGCTTTATAGAATTACTATGGACATTTGTTTTCCTTTCAAAACTCCAGTGCTATAGACAGTTAATAAATCTTTCTTTCTTTTACAAGGTATAGCATCCACCTACATTTCTGCTTTACATTGTTCCAGTTGCAATGTATGGTTGTGAAAGTTGGACCATAAGGAAGGCTGAGCGCCAAAGAATTGAGCCCTTTGAACTATGGTGCTGGAGAAGACTCCTGCGAGTCCCTTGGACTGCAAGGCGATCAAACCGGTCAGTCCTAGAGGAGATCAACCCTGACTGCTCTTTAGAAGGCCAGATCCTGAAGATGAAACTCAAATACTTTGGCCACCTAATGAGAAGGAAGGACTCACTGGAGAAGAGCTAATGCTGGAAAAGATGGAGGGCAAAAGAAGAAGGGGATGATAGAGAATAAGGTGGCTGGATGGAGTCACTGAAGCCGTCAGTATGAGCTTAAATGGACTCCCGGGGATTGTAGAGGACAGGAAGGCCTGGAGGAACATTGTCCATGGGGTTGCAATAGGTTGGACACAGCTTTGCAACTAACAACAACAACAAATTTCTGCTGTGATAAAACATTTTTAGGGTAACACTTTGTTTTGATAGAGAGCAGTGCAATATAGTGGTTAAAATGTTGGACTAAGACTGGGGAAACTTGTCATCAAGTCTCCTCTTGACCATGGAAATTCACAGGATGATTTTGGACCAGCCTCCCTCCCTCCCTCCCTCTCTCTCCATCTCTCTCTCCATCTCTCTCTCTCTCTCCCCTCCCCAACTCATCTCGCAAAAATTATTGGAATTTCTCTATCTGATGCAAAATTCATATTGCACTGTTTAATGTCACGAATTATTAGATATCAACTCATTCTTTTAAAAAGATCTTAAGTTCTAAAGTGATCTGAGGTCTTTTAATATGTAGAATTAATGTTACTTTGACATTTTTATTTAATCTTATTACAACTGCAATTCATAACCCTTTCCCCTTTTTTTCTGTTTTTCTTCTTGGTTTTTAAATAATTAACAAAATATGATATTTGGATTTTAAAAAAAAAATGAAATGAGAGAGTGCTATGTATGCTGTCCTGGACTCCTGAATGAAAGATGGGATAAGAATCTAGATACCCCGTTTCCCTAAAAATAAGACCTCTCTGGATAATAAGCCCAATTGGGCTTTTGAGTGCCTGCACTAAAATAAGCCCTCCCCGAAAATACTGCAACACAGCAGCAGCCATGAAGTGACCACGCTTGCCCCCTCCTGCACCTCAAAAATAATAAGACCTCCCCGAAAATAAGGCCAAGCGCTTATTTTGGGGGGGTCAAAAGAAAATAAGACCCTGTCTTATTTTCTGGGAAACACAGTAATAATACTACACAAACACTTGATCCTAAAAAGCAATAATAAATGTTTCAGAATATAGAATAACCGAGTTGGAAAGAACATTGGAGGTTTACCAGTGATGGTTAACCTTTTTGGTGTCGAGTGCCCAGTGCGTGTGCAATCCTAAAATGCAATGTGTCTCCCATGCATGTGTGTGTGTGTCCCACATGCATGCACACCCTGCATGCATGCGCGGAAGAGAGCTGAAGACCAGCGGGAGGTGCATATGCAGTGGAGCTGGGCTGGGGCGACGGCTGACATGCCCACGGAGAGGGCTCTATGTGTGCCATAGATTCGCCATCCCAGCCCTATACCTTTCTGAACCAATGACTGTCCAGTCCCTTCTTAAAAGCCTCCAGTGATGGAGACCCATAACATTTGAAGGCAAGCTGTTCCACTGGTTAATTGTTCTCACTGTCAGGAAATTTCTCCTTAGTTCTAGGTTGCTTCTCTCCTTGGTTAGTGTCCATTCATTGCTTCTTGTCCTGCCCTCAGGTGCCTTGGAGAATAGCTTGACTCCCTCAACTTTGTGGTGGTCCCTTAAATACTCAACCAATGGTATCATGTCTCCCCTTTTCTTTCTTTTCACTAGACTACCCAGTGCAAAACTCACTTAACATATTTCCCACTTAGCAAGGTAAATTCTGGGATCAATTGTGGACAAGCAATAGGATCGGAATTTAAAATGGGTCTCAATAAACCTAAATAGGAATAGGAATAGAATAGAACAGAATAAATAGAATAGAATGGAATTGGAATAAGAATTGGAATTGGAAACAGAATAGAATAGAATCTGGAAGGGACCTTGGAGGTCTTTACTTTACTTTTTTTTACTTTTGCCTTTATTTGTATGCCGCCCTTTTCCCTAAGGGGACTCAGGGCAGCTCACAATTAAAAAGGGAGGGGGGAAACAACAAACAGTAAACAATACAGCATATTAAAAGAGAAAAAACGCAACAATCACACCATTCGAGTGGGGCTATAATCTTAACCCCAGGCCAGCCGGGACAGCCAGATCTTTACAGCAGCGTGGAAGGATTGGAGGGTGGTGAGGGTCCGAATCTCCACGGGGAGTTCGTTCCAAAGGGACGGAGCAGCCACCGAGAAGGCCCCTCCTCCGGGTAGTTGCCAGTTTGCACTGGCTAGAAGATGGGATTCGGAGGAGGCCTAATCGATGCGATCGAATCGGTCTGGTGGAGGTCTTCTAGTCCAACTCCTGTTCAAGCAGGAGAACTGATACTATTTCAGATAAGTGGCTGTCTAGTCTCTTCTTAAAAACCTCCAGTGATGGAGCACCCACGATTTCTGGAGACAAGCTGTTCCACAGGTTAATTGTCCTCACTGTTAGGAAGTTTCTCCTTAATTCCAGGTTGCTTCTCTCCTTGATTAGTTTCCATCCATTGTTTCTTGTCCTGCCCTTCGGTGCTTTGGAGAATAATTTGATCCCCCTTCTTTCTGGAAGTCCCTCAAATGTTGGAATCCTGCTATCATGTCACCCCTAATTCTTCTTTTCTTTAGACTAGACAAACCCAAATCCTGCAGCTGTTCTTCATAGGTCTCTAGGCCTTAGAACATCTTAGTTGCTCTCCTCCTGTACTCCAAAAAATATACAGTTCTTGCTCCATTCTGATTGATATACTTACGACCAGTGGTGGCATTAAGGTTTTTTTTACTACTGGTTCTGTGGGCGTGGGTTGGTAGGCATGGCAGGGGAAGGATACTGCAAAATCCCCATTCCCTCCCAATCAGCTGGGACTTGGAAGAGAAGAGATGGGGTGGGGCCAGCCAGAGGTGGTATTTACTGGTTCTCCAAACTACTCAAAATTTCTGCTACCGTTTCACCAGGACCTGTCAGAACCTGCTGAATACCACCTCTGTTTACGACGGTTGCAGTGTCTTATCTCATGTGACCTTCCCAGCTGGCTAAGCAAAGTCATTGGGGGAAGACAGATTTGCTTAATGACCATATGATTCACTTAACTGCCGTGATTCATTTAACCACCCTGCCAAAAAAGAATCATAAAATCAGGTGCGACTCATTCAGAGGTGGGTTCCTACCAGTTCGCACCTATTCGGTAGAACCGGTTCGTCAAATCTACCGAACCGGTTAGAAGAGGTTCCACCAGTGGACCCAGAAACCAGGCCACACCTACAGAAGAGGTTCCAAACATTTTTTGAAACCCACCACTGGTCCTTGGATATGATTATTCTACACTATCATGCTCATATTTATAAAACTCAGTGCCTCTGTGAAAGGTAAGGATGACTACTGCGTTTGTGGTGCAATCAGAACATTGCGTGTGTTGAAGTTGTTTTAACGCAAACCAAAGATGCCTTTTAAAAAACAAGTTTACATCCTATTCTTATGCAGGCCAGTGCTGTGTGTGAGGTAATTTAAGGTGGTTCTGACAAGTGTCGTCGGCATCTTCATATCCGGTCACATAGGCGGCAAGCCACTCCCATCCGGTCACATGGGCAGCAAGCCACTCCCACAAAGGAGGCCACACCCACAGAGTAGGTTCGAACAATTTTTGAAACCCACCACTGGACTCATTTAACAACCACCTTGCTTAGCAATGGAAATTCTGGTCCCAAATGTGATTGTAAGTCAAGAATTATCTACGTGCAGAACATCTGTCTCAAGGCTACGGATTCGGGATAGGAAAGCAGAAACGCATGTGGGGCTCAAACTAAAACCAGATGTTGCATACAAAGCAAGTTCCTGGACACGTGTTGACTTCCTGAACTGGCTGATTTCTGGAAGAGAGAGAAGGTCATTTCGAAGAAGAAGAAGAATATGGTGAGCCAAATTAGGACAACAGAGAAAGGCCATCAGAAGCACAGTTAGAGGACTGCAATTCTGACATAATTCTGACTTTGGAGAGGGTCAAATCTTCTGTGAAAGCAGCAAGCTAATGGGCTATTAAAACTGAGAGCAATGACGTCTGCTTATTAGTAGAAAAGCCGTAGTGGTGCAGTGGTTAGAATGCAGTGTTGTAGGCTAACTCTACCCACTGCCTGGAGTTCAATCTTGACGGGGCTCATGGTTGACACAGCCTTCCATCCTCCCCAGGTTAGTAAAATGTGGACCCAGATTGTTGGGGTGGGGTGGGGCAAAATGCTGACTCTATAAACCACTTAGAGAGGGCTGTAAAGCACTGTGAAGTAGTATATAAGCGGAATATACGTCTAAGCACTAGTGCTATTGCTATCCTAGAGACGTCCTGTGGCACATCCCTGATGGGCCACTGAACCAAGCTTTACCACAACTCAACCAAGTTAAAACCAGCTAACCACCTTCAAGCCAAACCGGGCTCTATATACCCAGCAGCTGTCTTAGATGCATTGCTTTAGTTAGGGCATCCCTGCCAACCACACCCTTTGCCTTGGCTCTGTTTCAGTGAACCAGGTTAAGCTGGCATGGGGCCTCCCCAGGCCTTTTCGCCTAGCAATGACAAACCTATGGCATGCACGCCACAGGTGCCACGCAGAGCCCTCTCTGTGGGCATGCCAGCCGCCACCCCAGTCCAGCTCCACTACACATGTGGGCATGCCTCCTGCCAGCCAGCTGGTCTTCGGGTCTCTGCCTGCATTTGTGTGTGGGAGCAGGTGCATATGGGGGGATGCATGTACAGGGGGGGGGGCACTTGCATTGCATTTTGGGGGTTCGCACATGTGTGCAGCCCCCTTTCTCCCCCCTCCGTTTTGGACCTATAAAGCCTCCTGAACCAACCTGGAAGCCAAAACTGGGCATGGGGCTGCCGCGGGATGCCCCCTGCTTCACACTGTTTTGGGCTTGGAAGGCCTCCTGCACCAACCTGGAAGCCAAAAATGGGGGGGGGGGTGCGCTCACATTGCACATTGTATTTTGGGGTTTCTGGTGGGCGCTTTGGGCACTTGCCACCAAAAAGGTTAACCATCACTGGTCCCGGTTTCTCACCCCCCTCTCTTCTGGTGGGCTCCGGTGGCTCCCACCCACCCCCGCCCCCATTCCCCTCCCGGTCTCCAGCCCGGGTTTTCTATGCAACGCCGCCTCCCTGCCATGCAAAGGGGAGGGTTCCCCCCCTCCTCTTCCAGACTCAGCGAAAGCGGATGGCTCCAGCCTCGGCAGCTGAAGGAGCGGCGGCGATGGGAAGTCCGAGCCGGGGAGCAAGCAAAGCAGCCGCGGGACCGGCGGCCTCCGCTCCTCCTCCTCCTCCTCCTCCTCTCGCCTTGCGCTCCGGAAGACTTCTCGGCCGCGCTCCGCAGAGGCCACGATGACCTGATTTCCTGGGGTGCCCGCTGCCTCTCCAGGGTCCTTCGCCGGGCTTGCTCTCCAGCGCATCCACCCGGCATCCCTTGGAGAGCCCGCAGAGACCTGCGCCGCCCCGAGCGCTCCGGAGAGGAATGCGCGCCTGGCAGACGGAGCGTCATCCGGAGGGGGGTTGAAGAGGGAAGAAGAAAGAAGCGAGGGGGGCCTCTTAGCAGCACCTGCGCCTCCCCTTTCTCCCCATCCACTCTCGCGCCTCCCAGCTGCTGCAACCTACAGACTTTGAAAAAGAAAACGAGAACGGCGAAGAGCATCTCCTTCCAGCGACCTCCTCGTTGCCTTTTTGCGCGCCCTCTCTCTTTCTCTCTCTCTCTCCCTTTCGAGTTGAAGGGGGGGGTCTCTCTTCTTTGATCGCTCGGTAGATTTTCCCCCTCCGGTCTTCTCCTTCATTTGTTCGGATCTCTCTCTCTCTCCTTCTCTCTCTCTCTCTCTCCCTCCCTCCCTCCCCCCTCTCTCCTCTCCCTTTCTCTCCCTTTCTCTCTCTCCCTTTCAAGTTGGGGTAGAGGTTCTCTCTTCTTTGATCTCTCGGTAGATTTTATTTTCCCCCTCCGGTCTTCTCCTTCATTTGTTCTCTCTCTCTCTCTCTCTCTCTCTCTCTCTCTCTCTCTCTCTCTCTCTCTCTCTCTCTCTCTCTCTCCTTCTCTCCTCTCCCTTTCTCTCCCTTTCTCTCTCCTTCTTTCTCTCTCCCTTTCTCTCTTCCTCTCTCCCTTTCTCTCTCTCCCTTTCGAGTTGGGGGGGGGAGCTTTCTCTTCTTTGATCGCTCGGTAGATTTTTCCCCCCTTTCGGTCTTCTCTTTCGTTTGTTCGGATCTCTCTTTCTCTCCCTCCCTCCCTCCCTCCCTCCCCCCTCTCTCTCCGTCCCCCGTCTCCCCCATCTCGTTCTCTCTTTGCCAGTATTCCCCCTCCCTCGCTTTGTCACCTAAAAGCAAGCATCTCTCCAGCCGCGGCTTGGCGGGCTTTGTGCTTTGGCCCGGCATCCTCCCGTGGGGGGAAGCAAAAAGCATCCGTTCCTTACTTTCCACCCCCCCCCCAATCATAATCATTTAGAAGTTTGCAGATAACTCCTCTTATTAAGGAAACATTCTCTCCCCCCCCCCAATCTCTCTCTCCGTCCCTCTGCCAAGAAATAAAAGTTATCCTTTTTGAATTTCTAGCCACGTCCTTTTTCCTCTTCTCTCTTTCTGCGTGCCTTGCTCGGCTCCCCCCCCCCCCCCATTCCCCTTTGCACGGCTTAAAGAGAAATCCCGGGAAAACGGGGCTGCGTCCCAGGATTTCTCTAGGTCAACTCTTTTTATTATTGAAAAAGGATCTGGAGTATTTATTCAGAATCCAGCAGCCTCCTCGTCCTCTGCTGCCCTTTCCCCCCTCCTCCTTTCTTTTTTAAATTTTAAATTATTATTTTTATTTTTGCTACCCCAGGATTTTGGAATTTCATCTGGATTATCCTCCGGCAAGCCGGTCAGACTGGAACACACAGCAACATTGTAGAACTTGGTCTTCTGCAGTGTGCAAAGTCAATTCCCTTCCTCCCCCAACATAAGGGGGGTGTTGGTTTTTCCCAAAGACTAGTAGCCTCTAAGAAGGTCTGGAGGAGGTTTGGCACAGAGAAGAGCTTTCTGGGACTTCTCCCCTTTTTCTGCTGCAAAGG
This sequence comes from Thamnophis sirtalis, assembly GCF_051295495.1. Lineage (NCBI taxonomy): Eukaryota > Metazoa > Chordata > Lepidosauria > Squamata > Natricidae > Thamnophis > Thamnophis sirtalis. Next base: position 10,716,423 of record NW_028261386.1, on the reverse strand, counting down.
ATGCTCCCTGTTTAACTTCCTTTCTGGCTCTTCCAGAGAGTCATGACAGTCTTGCTTCCCAGCCTTGCGAACCTTTATCTCTGGAGTGGGAATCTCCCATTTAGTCTGCTTTTCCCCTTGCCTGCCACCTGCCAGCACTTGTCGCTTTAAATAACCCAACTGTGCAAACTGAGGGAGACTTGCCAAAGATGCAAGGATGGGGAAGGTGTCCTCGTCACCATCAGCCTCTTCCTGAACTGGCTCCATCCCGGGTTATCTTCCTCCAAGCTTCCCTGCTCTTCTTCCGGTAATTGTCAAAGAAGAAGAAGAAGAAGTTCCAGTTGCACGTGTCCCACATTGGGAAGTTCTTGATGGCTTCTCTAAGGAGAGTGAAAGTCTTGCTGATCTTAAACTTGATTGCCGTGGCTGGCTTTGTCCTCTTCTTGGCCAAGTGCAGGCCCATTGCGATGAAGAATGGAGATGCTTTCCATGAAATTCATCCCAGGGCAGAGGTGGCCAACTTGACAGCCCACCCAGCTAACCCCATTCAAGATGCCGTACTGAAGCGGTTGTCCCTTCTTGAGGACATTGTCTACCGACAACTAAACGGTAGGTCTACTGTTTCTCTTAGGGCTCCATTCCTTTAGTAACTCTCTTGCAGGTCCAGTTGTTTTATTTTGGGTGGCTTTGTAAGAAGCGACTGGATTGCATGTGATGAGGAATCTGGGTCGAAAAGTCCTACAACTAGTGGCAAGAATGGAGAAGGTCTCGAAAACCACGACTTACTTCTCCAGTTAGAAAGGAATGGTGTAAAATACTGATTCCCTGGAGAACTACTTTGATTTGATTTAAGGCAGTGTCCAATTCATTTAAGATTGAGGCTTATTGGTTAACACATATCTTATAGAGAGAAGATATGAGGTAGGGAAGGAACTTGGAAACATTTGCTCATTTAGTTTGGACAATGCAGAATTAGTATGATCAGTCCTCTGAATAGATACAATAGTTTCTCTCTGGTTGAATTCCCACACCTGCCAAATCTAGTTACTAAATTAACTCTTCTTCTGGTGTGCACAATATATCGTAGCATTATATCATCGCGTAGGCGAGGTTTGCACCGTGTACTAAGTAAGATACACACATCCTGTCCTTTGATTTTAAAAAAATGCAACCAACGGATGATATTTAATTGATCTAGTTAAAGTTGCTTGTGGGAACGTACTCCCTGAATTAAATGTGGCGGTCTTATCGTGTAAGATCAGGCACTTTGCTGCCCTCCATGTGCTCTTAAAGATATTTTAAAGTCTGAATTTCATCGTGTGAATTCCTGCATGTGGGCACCATCTGTTTTTGCAAGATGATGGTGGCTGTTTTTTCATTGCACTTCTCCTACCTTTCACACCTGGCCAACATTTGGCAGGGTACTCTGTGCATACGATGATTCTGATGTGTGTGTATGCGCGCGCTGTGACATGGGGGGAAAATATCAGGATGTTGCCTGCTTTTCCCATGGAGCTTAAAAAAGCATTTATCTCCATCTTCAAAGCTCCCTGTTATTTCAAGTGTTGCAAGCTTTTAGGATCCGGATACCCGGCAGGATAAAGTTAATAGCTAGCCTAGATGTCATCTATGGGTGAAAAAATAAGAGTAGGAAGAATATGTTAGGAGGTAATTGCGTTCTGTCCCTTCACCAAGTTGGAGATGAAGGAGAAGTTAGTTCTGAGAAGCGATTTCCTCTGCCCGACTTTCAACATAAGGGTATTGACTTGAGCGAAGCATATTTTAAAATGCTAAAGCTGCAGCCTGACCGTGATGAGATTCAGTCTAAGTAAATAGACATTGTAATAAGCTGCAAGATTCTAAGAGGTTGAATCGCCGACTTTCCCATTGGCTGTGTTTACACAATTTGCTTAACCAAGTCAGGTAAAAATCTAATTGCTGCATTTGCATATCCAGCTTGGGCTGATTTGTTTGATTAATACTAAGCGTGTTTAAGGTTGCTTTGTGTGTGTATGGGGGCGGGAGACACACACACACGCACACACACACAGATTTAATATGTTAGATGACCTTAACCTGTTTTGTCCTTTGGGTGAATCCCAAAAAGGGCTAATCAGGGCAAATGTATTGTGTGAATGCAGCCATTAAATATGGATGGTGTGCTTTGTCTAGGGCCACTTCCTATATCTTTCTGAGCTTGGAAATAAAATACAGCTAGTGAATATTAGATCAGTGGGGATGCCTTTAGTTGCAGAAATATCTATGGAGATTCTCAGTCCTCCAGGTCATGGTTGTCCCAAAGGTGCTTTTTCAAAAGGCAAATGGACTTTGTTTTCCCTTGAAGATATTACGCTTCTCATCCAAGAAGTTTCTTCAGCTCTGACTTCTTCCGTCAAAACTGAAGAAGCTTCTTAGGATGAGAAGCGAAACGTCATCAGTGAAAACCAAGAAAGTTCACTAGCCTTTTGAAAAAGCCCCTTTGGGACTCCCAGAATTTACTTTCATTGTGATGCTGAAATTTGAGTAGCAATAGCAATAGCAATAGCAGTAGACTTATATACCGCTTCATAGGCCTTTCAGGCCTCTCTAAGCGGTTTACAGAGAGTCAGCATATTGCCCCCAACAATCTGGGTCCTCATTTTACCCACCTCGGAAGGATGGAAGGCTGAGTCAACCCTGAGCCGGTGAGATTTGAACCGCTGACCTGCTGATCTAGCAGTAGCCTGCAGTGCTGCTTTTAACCACTGCGCCACCTTAATGCTCATCCTGTTAACTATCAAGTAGCACAACCCTCTATCTTTTCATGCTTGCTTTTACTATTTTAAGTTTAGAATATGTTGACTTTGGCTGTGTACGTACACACACACACACACACACACACACACACACAGAAACCCATCCTAATCGTAGCCAATTAAATTGATGCAGCCCTGTCTAGCTAGATGACATGGCCCTAACCATTGAAACCTGCTAATAAATGAATAAAGGTAAGGGTTCCCCTCACACCTATGTGCTAGTTGTTCCCGACTCTAGGGAGCGGTGCTCATCTCTGTTACAAAGCTGAAGAGCCAGTGCTGTCTGAAGACATCTCTGTGGTCATGTGGCCAGCATGATTAAACACCGAAGGTGCACGGAATGCTGTTACCTTCCCACCAAAGGTGGTTCCTATTTTTCTACTTGCATTTTTACATGCTTTTAAAATCATTTTACGACCTTTCTGATCGACAAGCTCAGCGTCTTAGCCACTGAGCCACAGTATCCCTATAAACGAATACATGGAGGGGGGGGACTTTTGCACCTAAAGCCAAGAGAGGTATTTTATGAGGTGCAACTGTGGAGCTCTTCCAGTTGTTGGAAGAAATATCCATCTGATTCAGTTCCAAGCTGGGAGAAAGGCACTGGATACATGGAGGCTGATTGGAAAGATGGTTTAAAGATGAAGCAGAACCACCAAGCACACGGTTCTGGGCAGCTGACTAGATGGAGTTTAGAGTGAAACGTTTTTATACCCTGTCTTGGGCTCTGCACTTGAACTTCCTGTTCCTGTGCAAGAACATGTATTCTATTGCTTGTTGTCATACTCCCATGACGCCATGTACAAATCCCAGGAGTTTGTCTGGCCTAAGCTTGTTTGATATTTGCCTGATGCAATGAAGGGGCTTGTTGTGCAATAACTATTGTGGGCTTAATGGCTAATCCTACCTTTGTTCAGATCTTGCTGCAGGGAATTTTTGCCTATGAATAGAGCTACCTATCTCTTTATCTCTTAAGGGCTCACATCTGCTGTGGGCTATTAAGGAAGGTGAGGCTGCTTTCCAAGAACATGTTTCTCCATTTCTCATTCAGAGAAGTATAATATTCTGTCTTTTTAATATTTCTCAAAATATTTCATTCTTCTAGGAGAGGGGTGGGTGCAGGGGGCAGATTCTAACAGTTCGGACCAGTTCGGGCGAACCAGTAGCTCCGAAGATCAGCTGGGAGCCAACCAGTTTGCTCCCACGAGCAGGTGGGTCCACCTGCCTGCCCCTGCGCTTCACCTACCTTTATCTGCTCAGCTGAGTCGCGCAGCAGACTAGAATAATGCGCCTCAACTGTTTTCCTTCCCAAGCAGTTATCCGGAAGATACATCTTCTCTAAACTGCGCACAGTGCGCATCCAGACGCATGCGCAAGTGAAGCAAGTGTGTGGTGCAAAGCGCGCGCTCAATGAACCGGTTGTTAAACTGTTAAACTCTGAGTAGGTGGCAACTTTCTACAGCATGAAAATGGTATAGATAAGCTTTTCCCCAAACAGCAAAATCCCCCGTGCTGGTTAAATGACTTAAACTTAAGATGTTGTTACAGCAGTCTGATCTTGCATGATGTGGCCACTATTCATCTCCACAATGAGGCACAAAAATTATTTACCCCATGGACCATTAGATTTCTAGTGGCTGCAATCTTATGATCCACATTAGCCACGTCATACCTTGGTTGTGAAGGTGCAGGATGAAATTGCTGGAACAACTCCTTAAATCGTATAATCTGCACAGGGCATTATGACTGCATTCACCCAGACCTTTGGTGAGGGAGAGTAAGGCTCCTCACTTCGTGCTTTATTTGGGTTGACTTTATTGTAATCGCTTAGTTTGATTCTTGTGAGGTAGCATACAGGTTAAATTATTATTGGTTGATCGCAAAGTCAGCCAGATTATATTTGGCATTTTTATTCACCTACTAAACCAGGGGCAATCAACCTTTTTATACCTACCGCCCACTTTTGTGTCTCTGTTAGTAGTAAAATTTTCTAACCGCCCACCGGTTCCACAGAAATGAAGATTTATAAAGTAGGGAAGTAACTTTACTTTATAAAATTTATAAAGCAGAGTTACAGCAAACCCCTACCGCCCACCATGAAAGCTGGAACGCCCACTAGTGGGCAGTAGGGACCAGGTTGACTACCACTGTACTAGATGATAATTCGGTGTTGCCTAGGTATTTATTTAAAGGGGGGGAAATGTCCGGACCAAACGTAATTTCTAGTGTTGGATTTTCCCCCTTACCAGAGGGAGCCCCCTTGGGGAGTACTGTGAAGCCATTACCATGGCAACTCCACTGCACTGTATAGTAGAAGCCATTTTATGGCAGTACAGTAGAATCCATTTTAAGGCACAACAGGTTGTATCTTAACAGAACATACACCCCGAGAGGTGTTAGGGGTGTCTTACCCCTACAGCATTTTTTTTCCCAGAGAGTAAGTCATCTGTGTACCAAGTTTGGTTGAAATTGCTCAAGGCATTCCAGACAGACAGACAGACACACACACAGAGACACACACACACAGACACACACACATACACAGAGCGATTTTTATTCCAATCCTTCCCAAGGACCTGAGATAGGAAAATGTTGTTTTTTGATGGTGTTAAAGATGCTGTCACAGGTTGTAAACTGTTCCAAATAAAGTTGTGTTTCGCAATTGGCTTTTGGTGATTTGGTCAATCCCCAATAATGTTCAAATGGTGCTCCAAATATTTTGGGATTGCACCCAGGTTAGTACTATTTGGACTAACCTTGCTTTCATTTGCCACACTTTACTTCTATTTGCAGGGTTTGTGATTTGTGATTTTACGTCTTGTGATTTTCTCCGGTTCTTCCTCTCCTCTTCTGCTGTCTCCAGCTATTTCAATGTCCACCATCCAGGTTATTTTGCCTCTTTCTCATCAACAATGATTAAATCTGGAGTGTTGTGTGGCTAATGCTTGTCTGTTTAAATTCTAAAGTCCTGGAGCATTTTAGCTTCTCCATTTTCTATTACAGGCAGTCCTTGACTTACAAAAGTTTGTTTAGTGACCATTCAAAGACACAACGGCACTGAAAATGTGACTTATGACCATTTTTTCACACTTACAACCGTTGCAGCATCCCCTTGGTCCTGTGATCAAAATTCAGACGCTTGGCAACTGGTTCATATTTATGACCTTTGCTGTGTCCCAAGGGTTAGGTGATCCCCTTTTTGCGACCTTCTGACAAGCAAAGTCAACGGGGAAGCCAGATTCACCTAACAACCGGGTGACTAACTTATCAACTGCAGTGATTCACTTAACAACGGTGGCAAGAAAAGTCATAAAATGAGGCAAAACTCACTTAACGCATGTCTCACCCAACCACAGAAATGTTGGGCTTAATTGTGGCCGTAAGTTGAGGATTACCTGCACATTGTCTATTTTCTGGTCCTACCAATTCAGGTGATGATATTATCATATCAATTATATTTGTTGCCAATTCTTTAGCTAGTGTTGGCCTTTGTATGTATTGAGCTCCTCCCAAGAATGAGGATGTTGTAATGCAGTGTTTCTCAACCTTGGCAACTTGAAGATGTCGGGACTTCAACTCCCAGAATTCCCCAGCCAGCGAATGCTGGCTGGGGAATTCTGGGAGTTGAAGTCCGGACATCTTCAAGTTGCCAAGGTTGAGAAACACTGTTGTAATGTATAAGCCAGAGGTGAGTTACTACCACTTTGGACCGGTTCGGCTGAGTAGGTAGTAACTCGGCCTGCCGTGCCCCTGAACCGGTTCTATCGTCAGTGCCGCCATCTTGATTTTCAGTTCTGCGCATGCGCAGAACAATATTCATTGCAAAAATGTATTTTTTTCTCTCTTTCTAACGTACGCATGCACAAACCTTTTTAGGTGCAAAAGTGCACGTGTGGGGAGCATTTTTTGAGCACCGAACCAGCAGTAATGCTGGCAGCAATCCACCCCTGGTATCAGTGTGTGCAGATCCAGTGTGTGAATTGTCCTAAAAATCCGAGTTCCAGGTGTAGTTATAAAAGAAACAGACGTTGTGATCTCCGGAACTTTAAAATTTATTGCCCGCTAAGCTTTCGTTAGCCACTGCTAACATCGTCAGAGTGTAAACAACAAAGCCAATTCCAGGTGGGAGGCGGGTGGATGGGCCTATCACTCGCGCAATGGCCAAATTGATTAACATCGTGTAAAGGCAGGTATCTCTTTAATGGCTTTTACACTGGTAGCAATGGCGAACGAAAATTTAGTGAGCAATATATTTGAAAGTTTTAAAGTTCCGGAGATCACAATGTCTGTTTCTTTTATCATCACACTGTCTGTGAAAACTTAGGACTTTTCAAATTTGGCTTTAAATGAGAACACTGAGGGATGTTACAACAGTCCTTAGTGTAAATACCTCTCATAAGTAATCTTTTTCAGTGACATTGCAAGATTGAACGGTTGCTAAACAAACAGTTATAAGTTGAGGATTACTTTGTCGTTGGCCCAGATTGCTGGACTAATAATGATTTAATATCCAACTAACTTGAAAATATAAGCTTTTGACCATGTAGGAGCCACGGTGGCACATTGGTTAGAATGCAGTATTGCAGGCTGACTCAGCTCACTGCCAGCAGTTCGATTCTGACCAGCTCAAGGTTGATTTAGCCTCCGATCCTTCCGAGGTCGGTAAAATGAGGATCCAGATTGTTGGGGGCAATAAGCTGACATTGTAAAACTGTCCAGAGAGGGATGTAAAGCGCTACGAAGTGATATATAAGTCTAACTGCTATTGCTATTCCTAGCCAATGCCTATAGTGGGCAGTCTTTAGATTTTGCTGATAGCAAGTGGCAACCCTAGTTGAACTGGGCTGAACAGTCAAGCAGCTTTGGACTTCAATAATTAATTGTTGGATGGTAGACCTAAGGAAATTTTGGACTATAGCATAAAGTGGGAAGTTGAGAAAAATAAACAAACCCTGAAAGAATGCAGTTTCATACTGTTGCCAAGAAAACTTCATGACATCATCAGGTGTGGAATGTGACTTGAAGAACATTTATTTTCTGACTTTTAATAGACTCTTCTCTGGCTCAACATAGGAGCGTGCCTTTAAATCACCTATGGCAGGTGTGTCAAACTCAAGGCCCCTGGGCGAGATCCGGCCCATGGGGTGCTTAGATCTGACTCTCGGGACCCGCCTGGAAAACAGCAAAGGACCAGCCTGCGGTGCCTCTGCCAGCACAAACAGGCTAAAAACAAAACAAGAGGATAAATGCTTCCCCTTTTGCATTTGAGCATGCAAGAAGGAGTGGGAAAAGACAAGGGAAAGAAGAAAGGCAAAGAAAAAGAAGGAAAGATGGAAAGAGAGCAAGGAAGGAAAAAATAAGGAAAGAGGGGAAGAAAGAAGAGGAAAAAAATGAAGAGGGAAGGAAAAAAGAAGAAAAGGAATGAAGGAAGGAGATTATAATGAGAATGAGTGAGGGTCTGAGGGAAATCCTGCCTTAGCACTTGGCCACTGGAGGTAGCCCCAACATAAGTGACGTCGAGTTGACCACACCCACCATGGCCATGCCTCCTGGCCATGACCCCCACCGCCCTCTTGGGTCAAACATAACCCTGATGGGCCCTCAATGAAATCGAGTTTGACACCCCTGACCTATGGTGTCTCCCTCAGCATAAACACCTGATGGCTTGTATACCTTGCAAATTGACTTCACTCAGGTTGGTGGGGGACAAAAAACCATTGTTTGGGGCAGGGGTTGACAACCTTAAACACTCAGAGCCACAAAGGTCCTAACCGGAAGCCCCTCATTCAATTCCAGAGCCGGCCGGGGTTCCACCACAAAACCGCGCTCGACTAAACTGTGCCCGACTAAACCGCGTCGCTGACGTCATCAACAGGGCGACAACAGCGCGGAGACAGAAGCACGCTGTAAACCCTAAACCTAAAATTAACCCCTAAACCTAAACCTAACCCCCCTAAACCTAATCCTAAACCTAACCCTAAACCTAACCCTAACTCTTAACCTAACCCTAAACCTAACCCTAAACCTAACCCTTAACCTAACCCTAAACCTAAACCTAATCCTAACCCTTAACCTAACCCTAAACCTAACCCTTAACCTAACCCTAAACCTAACCCTAACTCCTAACCTAACCCTAAAGCTAACCCTAAACCTAACCCTAAACCTAACCCTTACCTTAAGTTGAATCAGCTTGCTTTCAAAGCGCTATTTAAAGCGCCCTTCTTTCTCCGCGCTGGCTGTTGTCGCCCTGTTGATGACGTCAGCGATGCGGTTTAATCAGGCGCGGCTTAGTCGAGCACAGTTTTGACGGGTCACGGCCGGCCGGAAGTCCGGTTTCCCCACCATAATCTTCTCCTAGCCCACCGTTGTTTTTCCCTCTACCTCTCCTAATCGAAAGCCCTATCAATTGTGGAGCTGACCGGAAAACCCACCCCTTGCCATAGAGTCTCCTCCTGGCGTACCCTACTTCCCCTCCCCTCTAACTGGAAGCTCCTCTCAAAATTGTGGTGCCGATTAGCGACAGGGAGCCGCAGCAGAGGAACGAAAGAGCCTCCAGAGCCACAGGTTGCTGATCCCTGGTTTGGGGGAAAGGCGAGCTATTTAAGCCAGAGGTGTCTTGCTTGTGGGCGATTCTGTGTGCAGCCGCTGCTTTTATTTATTTATTTACAGGAGGTGACTTGCAGAGAGGAAAGAAGGCAAGCATAACCGACATCCTTTGGTGAGAGTTAGAAAGGTACACGCTGCATTTACCTAAATTATGTAGCGTGCTGAGTGGTGCAGTTTTGAGATGGAGAAACTCATCATAATAGGCCTCAGACCGGTAATAAAGATCTCTCTGTTAAATTGACAGGGCATGGCTTTAAATCTACACACCGTGTTCCGGCCTAAGGTCTATAAAACACAGTGGTGGTTTTTCCCCCCAGGTTGTGTAGGGTCAACTTTTTCCCCCAGGTTGTGTAGGGTCAACTTGGAAAAGCAACCCACGTTTTAGACAACCATCTTCAGAGCTGAACTATAACCTTCATCTTTTGGCTTGAAAAGCAAACCATCTCAGAGGGTCTGTAGCAGTGGTGGGATTCAAATAATTTAACAACCGGTTCTCTGACTTAATGACCAGTTAGGTAGGCAGGGCTCGGTGGTCATGTAACCATGTGGGTGTGGCCAACTCAACGTCACTCAGGTCGATGGGCGCTTCACCTTAGCTGTTACAATGTAATAAGGGTTAACAGGAGAGGCAGTTTCTATAAGCAGGGCAATAAAGATTAGGCTAGAAACAACACCAGAACGTTTCCTTCCTGCCTTCCTTACAGGATTAGCTCTGTAAAGTGGGAAAAAACAAAAGGAGATTTCTTCCAACAACCGGTTCTCTGAATTACTTAGAAAGTTAACAACCTTTGGGAGGAGGCTGTTTGCAGGACACAACTATTACACTAAAGCTGGAGAAGCTCTTGCGTGTATTTCTTATCTGTGGAAGACTGGGTTGCTGCCAAAGTCTTGTCGGTGTGTTAATTTACTGTGAATAAATTGTCTAGCGGTTATCTTGTGTCGTAACTCACCGTACGGAGGGGGGGGGGGGTGTCAGAACATGTAGACTAGACTGGCCCAGACCTTAATGGTTCATTGACAGAGGTGTATGTCTGTGTGTGTGGGGCTAAGTTTCTGCCTCCCTTTTGGGAAAATATTCTGCCCTTTTAACATTTCATAAAATATTTCATTTTCCTAGGAGAGGGGTGGGTGCTAACTTCCTACACAGGCTATTAATGCAGGTAGTCCTCGACGTACAACAGTTTGTTTAGTGACCGTTCACTGGGCCTACCTTGAGGTTACATATGATTTGGTTTCTAAGTTGCGATGGCTGGCCTTGCAAACTCCAGGATTTAGAAATGACCTTCTCCAGCAAAACTTTCTTCAGGGCCGTATTGTAGTCTTCTCTCCATACGACAGACATGTCTCTCTCCACATCCTCCGTCTCCTTCTCTCCTCACAAGCTTCTGATATTTGCTTTTTATGGAAGATGCCTCAAGGCCATTGAATTAGCTGAGCTATAACTATAAAGTCAATGGCCGAAAGCCTACAGCTTCTATTTGTTTAAATAAGGTTTGAGTAGTCAGACCTCAATGATCAAGTAATTTGGAAGATTAAGCCAGAGAATGAGGTGATCACAGCAAAAGTGCGTCCAAATACGGCTGTAGGCAGAAGTATTGGGCAAGAAAAGCTCTAAGCCTCCATTCTCATCCGTATGCAGTCACTTTAGGTTAGGTTAGGTTCCCTGCAGTGGTGGGTTTCAAAATTTTTAGAACCTCTTCTGTAGGTGTGGCTTGCTTTGTGGGAGTGGCTTGCTGGCCATGTGACCGGGTGGGAGTGGCTTGCCAGGCATGTGACTGGGTGGGCATGGCCAACTTGTAAAATGTGGTGAAACTCACTTAACAACGCTCTTGCTTAGCAACCAAAATGTTGGCTCAGAAACTCTGGCATTTGAAGCAGGCAAGTCTTAAAGCTGTCAAGTTACAAGACCCTTGCACCCCTAACCCTTTAGGAAAAAAAAAACCTGGGGCTGTTCAAACTTGACAGATTTAAGACTTGTGGACTTCAACTCCCAGAATTCCTCCTCTCGCTCTTCATCTTGATGATGTGTGGACAGGCGGGGGGAGGGAGCTGGAACCGGTTCTAAATGGCACTGTAGATTTGTGGAACCTCTTCTATAGAAGAGGTTAGAACTGGCAGGAACCCACCCCTGGTTCCCTGGCACCAGAGGTGGGTTGCTCTGGCCCGGATCGGTCGAACTGGTAGTAGTGGTGGCAGGAGGCACTGCCCTCCCACCTGGATGCTTCTGCGCATGAGCAGAAGAGTTTTGAGTGCTCCTGAACTGGTAGTAAAAAAATTGGCAACCCACCACTGCCTCACACATATGTGCTAGTCATTCCTGGCTCTAGGGAACAGTGCTCAAAGCCAAAGAGCCAGCGCTGTCCGAAGACGTCACTGTGGTCATGTGGCTGGCATGACTCAATGCTGAAGGTGCACGGAATGCTGTTACCTTCCCACCAAAGGTGGCTCCTATTTTTCTACTTGCATTTTTATGTGCTTTCGATCTGCTACATTGGCAGAAACTGGGAGAAGCAACAGGAGCTCACTCTGTTACGCGGTGCTAGGGATTCGAACCGCTGAGCTGCCGACCTTTCTGATCAACAAGCTCAGCATCTTAGCCAACTGAGCCACTTTGTCCCTTTTATGTAGTCACTACATATTTGTAAATAAGTTAACTAAAGATTTTGGTTCTTCCAAAGTTGCACTGTTGAAGCTGCTGTTTCCTAGAGAGACATACAAATTGGTGTGATTTGATTGTAAGAATTGATTTGATTCAGACTTTCAAAATCAATGGCTTAATTTGATTTGGGAAAACAATTCAGTTAGAGAATTAAAAAGCCTTCCCTGGACAGGAAGTCCTTTACTTGTGATCACAATGGAGCCCCAAATTTTTATGGCTGAAATGAGACAGGTGTTAAAGTATTTTGCCCTATTTTATGATCTTTCTTGCCACAGTTGTTAAGTTCGTAACACGGTCATTATATGAGTTAGCAATAGCAGTTAGCAATATCAGTTAGACTTATATACCGCTTCATAGGGCTTTCAGCCCTCTCTAAGCGGTTTACAGAGTCAGCTATCGCCCCCACAGTCTGTGTCCTCATTTTACCCACGTCGGAAGGATGGAAGGCTGAGTCAACCTTGAGCCGGTGAGATTAGAACCGCTGAACTGCAGATAACAATCAGCTGAAGTGGCCTGCAGTACTGCACCCTAACCACTGCGCCACCTCGGCTCTCAGTTGGGCTTCCCCATTAATTTTACTAGTCAGAGGTCACAAAAGGGGAATTGCCTGACCCCAGGACACTGCAACCATCATAAATATATGTCAGTTGCCCAAAGTCCAAATTTTGATCACGTGACCATGGGGATGCTGCAATGGTCGTAAGTGGGAAAAATGGTCATAAGACACATTTCCAATGCTATTGTAACTTTGGTCAGTAAATGAATGGTTGTAAGCTGGAGACTACTGTTCTGACCTAGGCTTCCCAAAAAAGCACGAGGCAGAGTCCTGGTCCCGACAAAATACCTTTTATTAAATGAATGTGAATTCATCTCATTCACATTCAGCAAAGGCCTGGCAAACAGTCTTTCAAAGGAATATTTATGACTACAGGACTTATCTAGCTTGGAAAGCTGCCAGGTAAATATTTTCCAAACGCAGTGCAGCGCAAGGAAAGACTTGGCACAGAGTCTCTGGGATTCACGGACAGATCTTCCCACTCCTGAAATGAATGAATGGTTTCCTGCAAAAGCCCGTTCCCCTTCTGCTCCTTTTTTATTTCCTATGGGAGGGGCCATTGACCTTCCACCTGTGGCTTTACTCTGAAGTCTACCCTGATTTCTGAGTTGTTCTTTTCTTCTGGAAGACCTGCACATACGCACACTGGGAACAGACTCTAGCTGTTCCTCTGCCTCACTGCTGTCTACAGAGGTGGGTTTCTACTGGTTCGGACTGGTTCAGCCGAGTAGGTAGGTTCTATCAGTGGAGGGGCCATCTTGATTTTTGGTTTTCCGAATGCACAGAACAATCTTCATTGCAAAAATTAAATTTCCCCTCCTTTTCTAATGTTGTGCACATGCACAGAACCTTTTTAGGTGCAAATACACATGCGTGCGGAGCATTTTTTGCATGCCGATGCTGGTAGCAACTCACCCCTGGCTGTCTAATTCCATAGGCACCTGATCACTGCCAGACGGCCTTGGCCCTGTCTCTGCCTCTGACGCAGAGCTCTCGTCTCAGCCTTCCCCAGCCTCCAGGACTGGCCCATGCCCCTCCCCAACCACCTCACTGTCCGACTCTGCTGCCAGTTCCGCTGGCTGCTGGCGGGCCACAACAACTATCTGTACATATACATATACATGTACACGCACACACATAAACACACACAGACATATAGCACAACCAATTAGTAGGGTGTAAGATCCAGGCATCAATAGCATAACATTGAATGATATACAGGAACATCTGCATAGAATATGGGCTAGACCTTCCCAGGTCCAGCTGGAAGGTTCCACAGAAGGTTAGGGAGAACAATGGGGCTAAGATCCTGTAGGGATTCCAGATCCAAACAAACACATAAGCACTGGCCAGTCAACTGGACATCGTGGTTAGTAGACAAGAACCAGAAGACAGCTGTGGGTCTAGATGTAATGGTGCCAAGTGACTGCAGCCTCAAGAAGGTGTCTGGGAAGCTAGTGAAGTACAAGGCCCTGAAGGAGGAACTAGAGAAGATGTGGAAAGTCAAGGCCAAAGTGGTCCCAGTGGTTGAATCTATGACTCCTAAACTGGGAAAGGGTCTCCAACAGGTCCCAAGAACAATTTCAGAACCCTGTCTAGATGAATGCAATACTAGGACCAGCTAAGGCCATGATGATCAACCTATGATATGTGTGCCACAGGTTGCATGCAGAGACATTTCTGAGGGCATGCAAGGCATTGCCCTGGTCAGCTCCAGTGCACATGGCCAACTGATTTTTGGCCATTTTTCTCCTTCCAGAGGCTTCCCTAAACCCTCTGGAGGGCAAAAAAACCTCCCGCCCAACGTGCAAACTGGACGTTTGGGAACTGACTTCTGATTTGTGCGTTGGGCTGTTTTTTGCCCTCTGAAGGCTTCAGGGAAGCCTCCTGAAGCCACCAGAGAGAGAAAAATGGCCCAACATGCAAATTGGAAGTCTGTTCCTGAACTTCTGGTTTGTGTGTTGGGCTATTTTTTGCCCTCCCCAGGCTCCTAGAAAGCCTCTGGAGCCTGGGGAAGGCGAAAAATAGACCTATAGGACTCACCAGAAGTCAGAAAACGGGCCATTTTCGGCCTCCGGAGGGGAGGGGAAGGCTGTTTTCGCCCTCCCCAGGCTCCAAGAAAGCTGTGCACACAGGGGGCACGGTGCGAGGGGCATTAAATTATGAGGGTATGTACCAGTGGTGGGTTTCAAAAATTGTTCGAACCTACTCTGTGGGTGTGGCCTCCTCTGTGGGAGTGGCTTGCCACCCATGTGACTGGATATGAAGATGCCGATGACACTTGTCAGAACCACCTTAAATTACCTCAACACACAGCACTGGCATGCATAAGAATATGATGTAAACTTGTTTTTTTAAAAGGCATCTTTGGTTTGCATTAAAACAACTTCGACACACGCAATGTTCTGATTGCACCACAAACGCAGTAGTCATCCTTACCTTTCACAGAGGCACTGAGTTTTATAAATATGAGCATGATAGTGTAGAATAATCATATCCAAGGACCAGTGATGGGTTTCAAAATTTTTTGGAATCTCTTCTGTAGATGTGGCCTGCTTTCCGGGTCCACTGGTGGGACCTCTTCTAACCAGTTCGGTAGATTTGACGAACCGGTTCTACCAAATAGGTGCGAACTGGTAGGAACCCACCTCTGGTATGTACCCAAGGCAAAAATGGCTTGCCATCACTGAGCTAAGGTCCTACACAGAACCCTCAAACTCCCAGGTCTGTGGTAGAGGACCCAAGATTGAGGAAGTCAAGACCACCCATAGGGGAGAGATGGAATACTTGTCTGTCTGTCTCCATCCACCAAAGACTATTCAATCACAGGATTGTTTTGGAGGCATTTAGTTTGAACAAACAACTTGATGTAAATCTAGAATCTGATTCAAGGAGGCGAATTCAGAAATTCTATTGAATTGAGGTGCATTTTTTTTGCAGGGATTTGTTAATCAGCTCCTCAAATCACACATCTTTTTTCGTTTGGTACACCTACTATTGTCTACTGAAATCTCAAGCAGTATACCACTTCTGAGGTGTAAAGAAGGAGTTTTAAATCTGCCATTTGGGTTGGAGCATGGTTGGAAGTTATCAAGCCTCTGGGTTGGAATTCTAATTGAAAAGTTGACTTGAAAAGACACAAAATATTTTAAGTGTTCCCAACAGATTTGCACATTGATGTGTGGACCTCCAGGTGTTCTCTTGATAGCTTTTTCTTTGTAGAACTTAAAGGTAGTATGGCTTCAAGTTACACACTCAACACCAATGACTTGTGCCTTAAATTTAGGTTAGGTTAGGTTAAGTTTATTTATAGGCCGCCCTTTTCCCTGAGGGGACTCAGGGCGGCTTACAACTTATATAGGAAGGGGAAACATACAAAGACATATAGGACAATACATAATTAAAAGAGTAAAGCAACATTCATTCAACATTCGGGCGGGGATGGAATATAATCTTTAACCCCAGGCCTGACGGGATAGCCAGGTCTTGAGGGCTGTGCGGAAGGTCTGGAGGGTGGTGAGGGTACGAATCTCCACGGGGAGATCGTTCCAAAGGGTCGGAGCTGCTACTGAAAAGGCTCTCCTCCGCGTAGTTGCCAGTCGACACTGACTGGCAGATGGAACTCGGAGGAGGCCCAATCTATGCGATCTAATGGGTCGTGAGGAGGTAATTGGCAGGAGGCGGTCTCTCAAGTACCTAGATTTAAAATAAAAAAACATCATGTGAGCATAATATATGATTGTTGCAATGAAAGAATTGACTGGCTAAAGAGTCAAATCAGCATCTCGGGAAAGTTTCTTCTAATTTTGCAATTTTGTTTTCTGGAAATCTTTTTGCAAAGGAAAAATAGACTTAGAACTGCAAAGGCAGGAAACAGTGGACTCACAACTGATGGTTGACCTATATTGTGGCAACTTATAAGGCAGCTGTTTTTGTTTTTGTTTTAAAAAGTGAACTATTTTTCCATTCTCTTATTGAAGGTAATCGAGATGGGATTTAACATAAGATGGGGGTTGGACTAGAAGACCTCTAAGGTCCCTTCCAATTCTATTTGATTAATTGTTTAATAGAGGTGGAGTTACTAATAGGGGTCATTCTGATCTGAACTATCCAATTGTTTCAAGTGGGATTCTCAAAATTACTTTGATTGGAATCTTCACATCACTACAATTCTATGAATCATGCTGGATTATAAAAAATAAATGGATACTCCAAAAGAAGTCTGAAGAAGTTCAACTTGAATTGAATATATCCATTTGGGCAGGTTGGATTTAAATTAACAATTAATCTTGTTTGGACCTTCAGTTGAATTGGCTTCTAATAGAAGCCTAGATGGAATATGTACGTGCCCTTATTAGCTAACTATCTCCAGCATTCAGAGTTTTTCCTCTCTTCTCTTCTCTTCTTTTCTCTCCTCTCCTCTCCTCTATCAAAAATCCTTCTACTTATCATTTATCTATCCCATCCATCCAATTCAGATATATGAGTTATGAATAGTTGGATTTGTGTGGTACCAAAAGAGGATGCCATATGATCTTGAAGGCTGACATATAAAAATTCCCTACTCAGAGAGGCAATGCCCTCATGATCCTGTTCATACAGAACCAATAGAACAGGGGTTACTCCAAGTGTGTGTATCACAAAGATATTCATACTAGCCTCATCTCACCAATACTCAGGGCATGCAGGACAATGTTATGTCTCCCTGATGCTTGCAGACATTGAACCTGCTACAACATACAATCCTGCTAGCAATTCTGCACAGCAGCAATTAAAATCCATCAGATGATGGATGACCTGTGCTTCAAACTTGTCTCAACAGGCAACTAATTTGTTACTTAAGAGTGCCTTATGCTGTGATAGATTAGATAGCCATGTATTAACTTTTATATGTTCTTCTACTTAATTAATGCTTTTACTCCTTTTCTCATATATATATATATATATATATATATATATATATATATATATATATATATATATATATATATATATATATATATATATATATATATATATATATATAATCAGAAATATATTTTATTTATATATATATATAAATAAAATCACAACCCCGGTAAGTTTACTGCTTCCATTCTCTGTCTATCGGCTCGTCACAAGAGACCATCCAGACAGAAACCCTATATTTTTATAAATATAGTAAACCTCCTCCCATATTTGGGCATACCAGGGGTTGTGACTCTAAATACATACCTATTCCCTGGCTCAGCTGATAAGGAGAAGAACCCTGTGGCTTAGTGGTTAACACATCTATCTAAAATGCAATACAGCACAGGTTCTAATCCCAGTAAGGGTATGGCTAGCTGATGAGAGCTAAATAGCTTGAAATAGATCTATACTAGTCTCCCTTTATTTATTTATCAGCACAAATACAACACACACACACACACACACACACACACACACACAATATTTATATATCTGTTTTTGTTTTTAAAATGCTTTTTAACCTGGTGTATTTTATAATTTTTAAAATTACTAATTGCATTTTATTTTTCTTACGCTGGTCTATGACCGTAATGAAGCTTTTGATTAAACTGTATGCTTTATAGCTGGTTTTTCCCTTCCCCCAGGGAATCCTGCTCCATTTTAAAAAACTGGGTAGTTGGCCTTGAGCTCCTGCTTTTTTTTTTAAGCATCTGCTTTATTTCTGAAGTACAAAAACTCACTTGAGTTACCCCAAGACATGCCTGATGAAGAATAAATTGCCATCCCCTCCCCAGCCCCCGTTTTTCACCACTGCATATATTTCTATCTTGCTTTTATTTGTTTTATATTCAAAGGAGCTAATACTCCACTCTGGAACACCGTTGTTAAACCCTGGCAACCAAACAAAGCGAAGCCTTAATAAAAATGTCACAATTACGTTTTTGAGGAAAAAGCGGGGAACAATCTCCATTGAAACGAGAAGAGGTTGGGGTTCAACCTGCTGAATGTACAGTACAGGGATTTAATAAAAGATATTCAGCCTGAAATGCAGGGCTTGGCTTTTACTTAAAGTAGCAAACCATTTCCCTTGCTTTATCCTGATTATTCTTTGGCTTCCTCATACTCCCACATTATACACAGTGTATAATGTTTGTATCATGCCTTTATTATATTTTTTTACAAATAATTCAAGGTGACAAATTTGCCCAATACATCTACTGCCTACTATGTTCCCCACAACAACAACAACAACAACAACAACAACAACAACAACAACAACAACAACAACCCTGTGAGGTGGGTTGGACTGAGAGAGAATGATTGGCCCAAAGTCACCCAGCTGGCTTTCATGGGTAAGATGGGACTTGAACTCACAGTCTCCTGCTTTCTAGCCTGGTGCCTTATCCGGCTCAAAGGCTAGTTTATCAATCAGAGGCCTGCCTGCCTCCCCACCCCCTTTCTCTCACCTCTTTCTCTGTCTCTGTCACTATCTCTCTCATCTCTCTCTCTCTCATATCTCTCTCTCCCTCTCTCTCATCTCCCTCCCTCCCTCCCTCTCTCTCTGTCTGTCTGTGTCTCTCTCTCATCTCTCTCACCTCTGTCACTATCTCTCTCTCTGACCTCTCTATCTCTTCCTCTCTCTCATCTCTCTCACCTTTTACTCTCTCTGTCTCTCTGTCTCTGATCTCTCTCTCATCTCTCATCTCTCTCACCTTTTTCTCTGTCTCATCTCTCTATCTCTCTGTCTGTTTCATCTATCTCTCCCTCTCTCTCATCTCTTTCTCGGTCTCTGTCACTATCTCTCTCTCTCATCTCCCTATCTCTTCCTCTCTGTCTCTCTCTCCTAACCCCTCTCTCTCATCTCTATTTCTCCATACATATCCATTGAGCCCCCCCTCTCTTTTGATACAGGATGTCCATAGGATATGGATAAAAAAGTGAAGAAGGAATCTAGAGTTTGGTAGAAGCTCTGCTTGTTTTCCCTTTCTTTTACAACACAATACAATACAACACAACACAACACAACACAATACAATACAATACAATACAATACCAGAGTTGGAAGGGACCTTGGAGGTCTTCTAGTCCAACCCTCTGCCTAGGAAGGAAACCCTATACCGTTTCAGACAAATAAATAAAGTTTTCACCCCTACTTAAGGGGTAGGTCTGATGGCTGTTGTTGTTGTTGTTGTTAATTGGGATTGCAGTCACATGACCACATTTCAGGCACTTGGCCTTTCTGACCATTTTCAGTGTCTCATGGACACACATTTTACAGAGTTTTTGCTGGAAAAAAAACCCTGTCTGGGTGGTGGTGGTCCTTGATGGTCTCTTGAGCTTGGTTGTTTCCTTGTAGATGTTTAATTACCCAAGCTTGGTAACATCATCAGTGTCAGCCATTATCTACTTTGAGTAATGAAACATCTGCAAGAAAATAACCAAACTCAGAGAGTACCAAGGAGTCCTCATTTCAACCCCGAGCTATAAATATTTTACTTTATTGAGAACTGGCAGCTATTTCTGGTTTTTCAGCAAAACTGCATCCCTAGCAAACCATTGGTTCATTTAATTCACTTAATGGCCCTGGGTTCACTTAATGCCTGCCCAAGAAGAAGATCATAACAATGATTCAGTCACAGTCTAAGGGGCTACCACAAAGAAGAGGGAGTGAAGCTATTCTCCAAAGCACCTGAGGGCAGGACAAGGGGCAATGGATGGAAACTCATCAAGGAGGGAAGCAACCTAGAACTGAGGAGAAATTTCCTGACAGTTAGAACAATTAACCAGTGGAACAACTTTCCTCCG
This sequence comes from Thamnophis sirtalis, assembly GCF_051295495.1. Classification (NCBI taxonomy): domain Eukaryota; kingdom Metazoa; phylum Chordata; class Lepidosauria; order Squamata; family Natricidae; genus Thamnophis; species Thamnophis sirtalis. The sequence continues at coordinate 10,696,073 of NW_028261386.1, read as the reverse complement.
GAAGTTGTAAATGCTCCAACACTGGAAGTTTTTAAAAAGAAACTGGACAGCCATTTGTCTGAAATGATGTAAGGTTTCCTGCCTGAATAGAGTTTTGGATTAGAAGACTTCCACGGTCTCTTCCAACTCTGTTATTTATTATTCTGTACATGACCAACCGATTTTATGACTGTCATTAGTTTCAACCATGATAGGCAGCAGTGGTGGGATTCAATTTTTTTTACTACTGGTTCTGTGGCTTGGTGGGCGTGGCAGGGCTTGGTGGGCATGGCAGGGGAAGGATACTGTAAAATCTCTATTCCTTCGAAAGTTGGAGGGGGGCGAGAAAGTTGGAGGGGGGCGAAAGAAAGGGTGTATGGAGGGTCGAAGAGGTACATTGGGTTTCTATTTTGGGGGGTATTATTGACAAGAGGAATGGCTGTGTTCATTGTTTAAAGTTATAAGTCCCCGGTTCTGCACAGTATATATGTGACTGTACGAAAATGAAAATGGAAAATAAAAACACATTTACATAAAATAAAATCTCTATTCCTTCCTGATCAACTGGGATCCAGGAGGCAGAGAATAGATGGGGGTGATGCCAGTCAGAGGTGGTATTTAATGGTTTTCCGAACTACTCAAAATTTCCACTACTGGTTCTCCAGAACTGGTCAGAACCTGTAGAACCTCTGATAGGCAGGCTCCATTACAGTCATAACTTGAGGACTATCTGTACACTCTACCAGTTTTCCTTTATCAGAGGAAGCAAAGTCGATCGGTTACTTTGATGCTCTGGGAGACAATTATACTAATCTTGAAAATGTTTCTGTTTTGCTACTTCCATGCTTCCTAAACCTATTTATTGTGGTTGAAATACTGTTAAGATTTCATGTTGCTTCTAGTCAGCAAAACCATGAGGTCTAGCAGAACAAGATGGATGCTTGGTTCATCCGGGTGTGTTAAGGGCTAAACTTAGATTCTTGAGGATGAATGGAAGAATCAGCTGACATACTTAACATCTCTTGCTATTTTAAGGTAAAGGTAACAGTTCCCCTCGCACATATGTGCTAGTCATTCCTAACTCTAGGGGGCGATGCTCATCTCAGTTTCAAAGTCGAAGAGCCAGTGTCTCCGTGGTCATGTGGCCAGCATGATTAAACACTGAAGGTACACGGAACACGGTTACCTTCCCACTAAAATTGGTTCCTATTTTTCTACTTGCATTTTTACATGCTTTCAAACTGCTAGGTTGACAGAAGCTGGGACAAGTAATGGGAGCTCACTCCATTACGTGGTGCTAGGAATTCGAACCGCTGAACTGCTGATCTTTCTAATTGATAAGCTCAGCATCTTAGCCACTGAGTCACCGCCTGCCTATTATGCTGTTATGGTGATGCCTAATTATTGTCTTTTCCACGTAAGAGCAAAAATTAATGCCACTTATAGGTTAAACTGAAGCTAGGGTTAGATTTCTTTATTTTTGACACCTCTCCTCTAAGAATTAGTGTCCTTTTAAAATGAGTCAGAATAAGATTATAACAAGTAACTAAATAAATATGTCAGAAGGCTGACTAAAATATGGAAAAACATGCTACAAATTAAACTTTCATCAAAACATTGTAACATGGAGAGCATCTGTTTAGATGCGCTGCTTCATAAGCAACATTCCCACCGTTTCCCAAAAAGCTTCACAATAATCTCATTTAAAAAGCAACTAAAAATAAGTAAAAATGAAATGTCATTGGTATAAATAAATAAAATATGGAAATGAAACTGAATGATTCACTTATTTGTCTTACTGAGATCCATTCTTTTTTTTTCCTTGGGATTTTATTTTTAATTGTGTATGAGATTTTTATCCAACTTTTATTACTTTGGAGTAACTCAAAGTGGCAAATGTACCTAATATTCCTTCCTCTTCCTCCTTTCCCCACCATGACCTTGTGAGGTGGGTTGGGCTGAGAGGGAGTGACTGGCCCAAGATCACTCAGCTGGCAAGACTCAAACTGAGGAGTTCTTGGTGCTCTCTGAGCTTGTTTTTTTTTTCTTGCAGACCTTACATTTCAACCCTGAGCTACAAATATTCTCCTTTATTGGTAGAACTAGAACTCCCAGACTCCTGCTATCATATTCCAAGTGTGCTTTTGTTGTTGCAACCATTATCACTTTTCTGCTTGCCAACGAACCAGGGGGGAGGGAAGGGAGAGATGGAATATAGACTCCAGATATCAAGACAACAGCTTTGAGAGCCAAGGACACTCTGGCAGGTGTTTGCCGAAGCCAAAGACCTTTTCTCATAACAATACAGTGAGACTCAATTGGACAATGTGACCTGCTCTAATAGGGAAATGGAGAATCCTATACTTTAATTATGTGGGTTTGCGCGGGAATTAGCTAGATCTGGTTTTGCCCTCATCAGTGCCAAAATGATGTACTCAGTAAAGTTTTGCCTTCAGAGATAGGATCGTCTCCACCCTGCCTGCTTTCGTTGGGTTTGTCAGTCGGAATGTTGAGACATGCTTTCTAGGCCAGCATATAGATATAAGACAGTGATTCCCAAACTTGGCAACTTTAAGACTTGTGGACTTCAACTCCCAGAATTCTCCAGCCAGCAGAGCTGAAGTCCACAAGTCTTAAAGTTGCCAAGTTTGGGAACCACTGATATAAGAAAAGATGCAACCGATTGGAGGAACAGAATACCAGCTGTAAGCCAGCTGTAACTAAGAGGAGACATTAGAATCACACTGTCTCCAAGACTTGGGAGAAGGGCCATGTCTTTAACAATTTCCTGAACAGTTTAAGAGGGAGCGTCTCGCAAATCTTCACAAGGGCAGAAAAGATGGTGTGCAAACTTGGAAAAAAGACACTCAAAATATAGGATGGAGAATCAAGTCATCACTAAAGCCAGAATGAGAGAGAAGTATGTGTGTGTGTGGGCGGGGAGAAATCCTATGATTTTTCTCTTGATTAGCTAAGGAATGGGAGATGAGGAAGAAGAGAAGAGAGATAATTTTATTTATATATATAAATATACAAGGCAGGCTGAAAAGAGCCCGAAGGCAGATGAAATCAATTCTGTAGATATTGTAGAGACTCCAGATTCTAGGGATAAAAGAAGTTAAGTTGTCAGCCAAAAGGTTGATGTGCTATGTTGCCAGGCCTGATGTAAAATTAATGATTGTCTTGCAGAGAGTTGAGCTGTAGAAAGAAATGGTATCAAAAGAAAAATGCTTATGGCTTATGAAACAGGAGGAGTCATTTTTTAAAAACCATGGGCCTTTTCTCAATTTTTTTTAATGTTATATACACTTATAGAGCTTGAGCTCTGGATGATAAGAGAAACACAGTTCCTTGGATGTGAGGAACCCATGAATCTAAATTGATGATAGGAGGAAACAATCAAAATCTAACTTCCATTATTTAAGGCAGATGTGTAAGATCTGTTGGTTCCTCAGTAGTGAAATGGCTAAGCAGTTGGTTCACACTGTGGTTGTATCTTGCTTGGATTGTTGTAACTGCCTGTGGCCCAGAGGTGGGTTGCTAATTTTTTTACTACTGGTTCCGGCACACTCCCTTGTGCACGACGCTTCTGCACATGCACAGAAGCGGGTGGGTGGAGCCTCCTGCCACCACTACTACCAGTTTGGCCGATCTGGGCTGAATCAGCAGCAACCCACCTCTGCTGTGGCCTGACTACTTCATATTATCATTTGTATGCATAATACAATTCTACATAATTGTCTAGGCGAGGGGTGTTCAACAATGGCAATTTTAAGACCTGTGGACTACAACTCCCAGAATTCCCCAGCCAGCACTGAAGTCCACAGGTCTTAAAGCTGTCAAAGTTGGAGATCTCTGTCTAATAACCAAAAAGAATGAAAGGAACTGGATATATTTACCCTAAGGAAGGCTGAGGTAGGCATTCTTTCATCAGTTAGTCTTTCATCACTTAAAACAAAGACAGGAAGTGGATTTATTTTCCATAGTTCCTGAGAGTAGCAGTTTAGCATTGATATTAGATCCTCTCCTGCCATGTAGACTAGGGGGCTGGAAGGGATCACCAGCATTTTCAAGTTTGGGGCGAGTACGTCATCATCTCTCCATCTGATGTTTAAAGTCTTTTGTTTTTTTTAATATATATTTTTATTTTTAAAACTAACAAAAACAAAACAACACATATAAAAAACTTTCCTCAATTTCGTCAAGCATGTCATTTGGTTACAAACTTTGTGCATCAGTTTTTACAATTAAAAATAATGTTTAAAGTCTTTTAGTCGTCTGTGAATAGTCTTTGCATATATTTTGAGGGTGTCCTCTGGTCGTTTGGCATCATGCATCCGATAGCAATCATAACTGCTACAGAAACAGCAAGAAGAATCTCAAGAAAATTTAGTCAACCTGAGAGCAGCAATGGATGAAAATTGGATAAAGAGGGATTCAAAATCAAAACAAGAAAGAATTTCCTGACCCTGAGAACCATTAAGCCATGAAACAATTTGCCTTCTAGAGTTCTGATGCTTCATCACTGGAGATTCTCAAGCGATGGGTTGGGTAACATTTCTCTGCGATCCCAAAGGTGCTTTTTCAAGAGGCAACTGGACTTCTTGACGTTCTTTGAAGAAGTTTTGCTTCTCATCCACGAAGCTTCTTGGATGAGAAGCAAAACATCTTCAAAGAATAATAAGAAAGTCCAGTTGCCTCTTGAAGAAGCACCTTTGGGACCACCGTGAATGAGAATCTGCATAGACATAGATCTCTAGGATGTTCTGAGGATTACAGCCCTGGAAAGAGGATTGGACTGGAAGACCTCCAACCTCCCTTCCAATGCTATGATTTTATGTCTCTTGTGATTATTTCCCTCCTACCGTATCTCTCTCTTTATTGCTGTGCATTGGTTGAGTATTAATGAAAGATGCCATTATAAATTGCAAGGGTTGACACATTGTACTCTGTAAGTGCTTATACAATTATTTGAAAGACCTGCTGGTGACTCATCAGCCTGTGCATTGGATTCAATTACTGGGACAGGATTGATTGATTTAGTTGCCTATGAGAATATCCAGGCCATGGTTGAGAATTTTGTTTTTTTCTAACCTGACTCTGGTTCTTCAGGATTGATTGCCTAGAATGACACTTGATTTTGTAGTGGCACAGCGGTTAAAATGCAGTATTGCAGGCTAACTCACTACTCACTGTCAGGACTCACTAATAACACTCAGGATAGTGTTAGGTTGTAAGGATACAGTATTGCAGGCTAACTCTGCCCACAACCTGGAGTTCGATTCTGAGCGGCTCAAGGTTGACTCAGCCTTCCATCCTTAGGGGGTCGGTAAAATGAGGACCCAGATTATTGGGGGCAATAGGCTGACTCTGTAAATTGCTTAGAGAGTTGTAAGGATACAGTATTGCAGGCTAACTCTGCCCACAACCTGGAGTTCAATTCTGAGCGGCTGAAGGTTGACTCAGCCTTCCATCCTTCCGAGGTCGGTAAAATGAGGGCCCAGATTATTGGGGGCAATAGGCTGACTCTGTAAATTGCTTAGAGAGTTGTAAGGATACAGTATTGCAGGCTAACTCTGCCCACAACCTGGAGTTCGATTCTGAGCGGCTCAAGGTTGACTCAGCCTTCCATCCTTCCGAGGTCGGTAAAATGAGGACCCAGATTATTGGGGGCAATAGGCTGACTCTGTAAATTGCTTAGAGAGTTGTAAGGATACAGTATTGCAGGCTAACTCTGCCCACAACCTGGAGTTCGATTCTGAGCGGCTGAAGGTTGACTCAGCCTTCCATCCTTCCAAGGTCGGTAAAATGAGGACCCAGATTATTGGGGGCAATAGGCTGACTCTGTAAATTGCTTAGAGAGGGTAGTAAAAGCACTATGAAGCGATATATAAGTTTAAGTGTTCTTAGTCTATGAGCTTGTTTTTAATGTTGAATATAGAATATTACAATAGTGGGTTTTTCTCATCCTATCATTGCACCCTGCTTAGCTATAGGTGCAACAGAAAACTGCTCCTATTGTTTATTAATTGATTAAAATTTTAAACCACTCATCTTTACTATAAAGTGATTTTGATCAATGGGGTGACAGTGAGAGCTGTACAGCTGCAAGAGAGGTATGCAGAATAAATTTCATTCTGATCCAAACTCAGCAAACTTTTATGGTGGGTTGACACACTGTAAAATTGCAAAATAATAACACAGGGCGCTTTCACAAAATGGACAGCATGGGTGATAGCTTGCCTGGTTATAAAAATTGTTACCATGGTGGCCTTGACTAGTAGAAAATAGCTTATTTACTAGAAGAGAAATTGGGAAATCCTTCCCTTGTCTCATATTTCTTCCCTTGTGTCCAGAATGCTCTCTGCCAACTTAACAATTCTCATTTTTTTCTGGGCAGATGGATATATGTTTCAACAAAACATTGTGTTGTTGCAACTATCTATCGTTAAAAATAAAGCAAAAAAAAATAATTAAGGACGTTAATGTAGGACTCAATGGCATTGCAAGCAGTCCTCAACTTACAATCTTAATTAACCCCAACATTTCTGTTGTTAAGCAAGACAATTGTTAAGTGAGCTTTGCCCCATTTTACAACCTTTCTTGCCACAGTTGTTCAGTAAATTACTGCAATTGTTAAGTTAGTTACACAGTTGTAAATTGGATATGGCAACATACATGCAGAGCCTACAGTTTACAGTTGTGTATTGGGGGGAAAATAACTTATGATTACTTATTAAGTCATAATTAGGATAGACCAAGAATCTAGGAAGATGGTTGTTTTTGGTCATTGTGTGGTACAGGTAGTCCTCAACGTATGAGCACAATTGAGCCCAAAATTTCAGCTATTAAGTGAGACATTTGATAAATGAGTTTTGGGCCATTTTATGACCTTTCTTACCATAGTTGTTAAGTGAATCACTGCAGTTGAGACATTAGTAACCTGGTTGTTAAGTGAATCTGGCTTCCCCATTGACTTTGCAAAAAGGGAATCTAATCCTGGGACACTGCAACCATCATAAAAATGAGACAGTTGCCAAGGCTCTGAATTTTGATCACGTGACCTTGGGGGAGGCTGAAGTGGTCATAAGTGTGAACAATGGTCATATTTTGCTTTTTTCAGTGCTGCTGAATCGTCGAACAGTCATTAAATGAACTCTTTTTTCCCCAATATATTTTTTATTATTTTTACATTTAAAACAATGCAGTACCGCGAAGTCGAAGTGACCATACATTCACATTATATACAGCTAGTCTCAACCATTGACAATTAGCCTACTTAATACATTGTCTATCCTTCTGTCCAATCACAATATATACAGTTTGTTCCACTCTTGCCACCTTGTCTTATACCAGTTATAAAATCTGTTCCAGACTTCAAAATATTCTGATTCCCCTTTATTTTTAAGTTCAAGAGTGAGCCTATTTGCTTCCGCACAGGCCAACACTTTTCTGATTATATCTAGCTCTGATGGTGTATTTTCTTTTTTCCAATATTGTGCATAGGTTATGCGTGCCGCAGTTAGTACATGTATAATTAAATAAAGTGTATCTTTTTTAAACCTCTCCGGTATTATACCTAGGAGAAAAATTTCCGATTTAAACAAGATTTGGTCTCCCACCATTTGTTCTAACCATGATTGAATCATTTTCCAATATTTTTTTGCCTCATTGCACGTCCACCACATATGATAAAAAGTGCCTGGGGTTTTTTTACACTTCCAACAATTTGGGGCCAGATTTTTAAACATTTTGGACAGCCGTGTTCTTGTTAAGTCAAGGTCTACCTTACTAGAATAAGTATTAGATTGCCTCCAACTTATTTTGTTTGCTTCACATTTTTTGCTTGCAACCCCCCCCCCAAAACCCATTAATATTAAGTAGGACAGAAATCCTAGCAAGAATCAATAGAGGTGTCATTGGAATCCCAGGGCTCCAGGTTGAAGATCAGATGAAAATCTTGGCAACAGCTGAAGATTAGGGAGCTGTCCACAGATATCCTGCAATGGACAGTGCTGAAAAGAGTCTGCCAGCAAAATATCTAAGTCCTAAGTCCCAAAGGTGCTTTTTTCAAGAGGCAACTGGACTTTCTTGGTTTTCCTTGAAGACGTTTGGCTTGTCATCCAAGAAGTTCGTCCGTCTGTCTGTCCATCCATCCAGCAGCCAGCTGTCTAAATTGAAGAAGCTTCTTGGATGAGAAGCAAAATGTCTTCAAGCAAAACTAAGAAAGTCTTGTTGCCTTTTGAAAAAGCACCTTTGGGACAACCATGACTTGGATGACTGAGAATCTCCATAGACACTAAGGCCTACAGCCGAGGTTAGAGTGGTTAGAGTGCAGCACTGCAGGCTACTTCAGCTGACTGCAGTTCTGCAGTTCAGCTGTTCAAATCTCACCGGCTCAAGGTTGACTCAGCCTTCCATCCTTCCGAGGTGGGTAAAATGAGGACCCGGATTGTTGGGGGCGATATGCTGACTCTGTAAACCGCTTAGAGAGCGCTGAAAGCCCTATGAAGTGGTATATAAGTCTAACTGTTATTGCTATTGTTATTGCTATTGCTAAGTCCTGGACTTTCAAAGTTATTTACGGATGATTCCAATGAATATATCCATTGTATTGCAATGCAACTACAGTTCAATTTTCTCCATGCTGTGGCATAGCAATTGCAGCAAACAATTGAGTTAGATCCCAGAGTACAAGCACATCATCCATGGGAATTCCACATGAACACAAAATACAAGGATGCAGAATTATTATTCTTTCAGTGGAAAAAGCCTGGGAATAAACAAAGACTAGGATTCTGAAATGCACCCAGAGTTATTTTAATTGTATTAGATTAAAAGACAATTGTACTCATTAAACCAAAATTAAGTGCAGTTTTTGTCCATGTGCAGTTCTATGATTTTTGGATGCATGCCTCTACTCCAAGGCCAAATTTTAACTTCTCTTGTTTTTCGCTCCCCTCCCCTACTTATTTCATTTTTATTATTTTTGCATAGATTTTGCATAGGTTTCTTTTGTCTACAAAAGAAACAATCTCTGTAATATTTTTCTAATGTAGAACTTTAGTAGTAGATGATAGGTAGACAGAAAGACAGACAGACAGATACTGGTAGATAGAAAGAGACAGAAGAAAGAAAGAAAGAAAGAGAGAGAGAGAGAGAGAGAAAGAAAGGAGAGAGAAAGAAAGAAAAAGAAAGATGTTCAAAAAATACTTTTTAAAAAAACAGTGTTGCTTTATACAATGCAAAGGGACAATTTCTTTCTTATTACTGCATGCAGGGTGTTTCTTCCCCCCTCCATTTGTTGCATCTTTATATACTTAGTTTAGGAAATGTTCAGAGAACTGTACCATAAAAATCAGACTCAGGAGAGAACATAACCTGTTCGTTCGTCCTTCCTTCCTTCCTTCCTTCCTTCCTTCTTTCCTTCCTTCCTTCCTTCCTTCCTTCCTTCCTTCCTTCCTTCCTTCCTCTTTCTTTCTTTCTTTCTTTCTTCCCTCCTTTTTTCTTTCTTTCTTTCTTTCTTTCTTTCTTTTTTCTTTCTTTTTTTCCTTCCTTCCTGTTTCTTTCTTTCTTTCTTCCCTCCTCTTTCTTTCTTTCTTTCTTTCTTTCTTTCTTTCTTTCTTCCCTCCTCTTTTTTCTTTTTTTCTTTCTTTCTTTCTTTCTTCCTTCCTTTCTTTTTTCTTTCTTTCTTTTTTCCTTCCTTCCTTCCTTTCTTTCTCTTCTTTTCTTTTTTTGATTGTTGAAACTTCCTCCAGTTACCTTGCCTATAATCAGCTGCACTCTGTTCTTTCTGAGTGAAATGTAGCCTTCCAGGAGTGGTATTCACTTACCTTCACTACTGGTTCACAAATGTGATCACACACTTTGGGTAAAAAAAGTACCTAAATGGGACGGCATAGAGCCGGGGTGGGTGGGTGATTTCCGCTACCGGTTTGGGCAAACTGATCTGAACCCACAGAATACCACCTCTATAGCCCGCCTGCGCTGTGTCTTAATCCTAAGTACCACCTCCCTCGAGCTTCAATGATGCCTATCATATCACATTAACTCTTCCCAAGGTAGGATCTGTCCTGTTATTTGTTTGATTATTTATATCCTACCTTTGTTATTTTACAAATAACTCAAGACAGCGAGCATATCCAACACACCTTCCTCCTCCTATTTTCCTTGCAACAACAACCCCGTGTAGTGAGTTGGGTGGAAAGAGTAAGTGATTGGCTTTCTGTTCAATGCAACCTATGATTTAAAAGGTAAAGGTTCCCCTCACATGTATGCGCTAGTCGTTCCTGAATCTAATGGGCGGTGCTCATCTCCGTTTCAAAGCCAAAGAGCCAGCGCTGTCCAAAGACGTCTCCGTGGTCATGTGGACAGCATGACTAAATGCTGATGGGTTTCAAAAATTGTTGGAACCTACTCTGTGGGTGTGGCCTCCTTTGTGGGAGTGGCTTGCCACCCATGTGACCAGATGGAAGTGGCTTGCCACCCATGTGACCGGATATGAAATTATGAATTAGTACTTAGGTCGGTCCAAGTAGCTATTCAGAAACTCTGGCATTGAAGCATGCAAGTCTTAAAGCTGTCAAGTTACAAGACCCTTGCCAGTGGTGGGTTTCAAAAATTTTGGGAACCTCTTCTATAGGTGTGGCCTGCTTTCCTCTTCGAACCGCTTCGGTAGATTTGATGAACTGGTTCTACTGAATAGGTGCGAACTGGTAGGAACCCACCTCTGATTGCCCCCCACCTGTTTAAAAAGTTTGAGGAACCCTGGCTTAGATACTATTTTACCTATAAATATATGTATAAGGCTTATTTTCTTCCTCTGACTCCTATCCAGTTCCGGGCTGTGCCGCCGCTTGTCTTGCTCTTTTTTTGGGAATGTGCTCCCTCCTTCCTAGGAAACTGCCACTTCACTGGTCACCAGGACCCCTACTGTAGACCCATCTTTCACACTCTTCAATTTTTCTTTTTTTTTTCTCACCTCGAAGGCTTTCTGGAGCTTCAGCAAAGCTCTTTTGTAAATCCATTAAAGAGTCATCATCCAGGTCATTGTCTTGGCTCCTCATTTGATATTTCAACATTTCTTCATATTCTAATATTTCTGCATCAGGTGAGGTTTGATTCAGCTCTTTATCCTGTTGATCTCCCAAGGAATTCTCTTTCAATCTGCTTGCTCTTTCTCATGCATTAGTCATATCCCAGCCAGATTATACTGCAACGTGCTATGGATGGGTTGCTTTTGAAAGCCACCCAGAAGCTACAATTGGTTCAAAACACATCAGCATGGGTAAATATGAGTACACCTTGTCAGAGTTTGTTGCAAAAATCAAATGCAGAAAGCACACACAGAGAACTGATTCAGCAGGATTCATTAACTTCATTAAAAGAGCCGACGTGGCGCAGTGGTTAGGGTGCAGTACTGCAGGCCACTTCAGCTGACTGTTATCTGCAGTTCAGCGGTTCTAATCTCACCGGCTCAAGGTTGACTCAGCCTTCCATCCTTCCGAGGTGGGTGAAATGAGGACCCAGACTGTGGGGGCGATATGCTGACTCTGTAAACCGCTTAGAGAGGGCTGAAAGCCCTATGAAGCGGTATATAAGTCTAACTGCTATTGCTATTGCTAACTTCTTTACATACATAATAGCACGTGAATAAATATACAATACCAACAGCAGATTCTTCCAATGTGGTAGAGAGGAGAGATTGGTTTCAAGTTTCAATTCAGGGAGCAGACAGACTAGTTTAGTTTCCAGCATAGAGCTTAATACAAAAACAAAGAAAACCTCCTCTATAAAGGGCAGTTACTAACTTTACTTTATTGTCATCGTACGTATATAAACAATATACACATACAACGAAATTCACATAATACCCAGAGACCAGGTCCAACACACATAACAATCCCCAAACACCCTCCCCCCACCAAAAAATCCCCCACCCCTAAACCACCCAAGCATCCACACAACAGACCAAGTAGTGCTGTCCAATAGCTCACTGATGTTGGCCCTTTAGTTCATTGTTGAGTGCAATGATAGCTCTGGGATAAAAGCTATTCAGAAGACGTGAGGTCCTAGTTTTAATTGTTCTGTATCTTCTGCCAGAAGGCAACAGTCTAAAAAGATTGTAAGCAGGATGGGAAGAGTCTCTGAGAATGTTATGCAACTTCCTCAAACAGAGAGATGTGAAGATGTCATCCAGGGCTGGTAGCTGGAGCTCGATGATATTCTGGGCAGTTTTAATGATTCTCTGTAGAGCCTTTTTTGTCTGCTGTAGAACTGCTCCCATACCATGCAAGAATGCCGTATGTCAGGACACTCTCAATAGTGCAGGATAGTAGGACAGAAGTAGATGCTGAGATAGATTTATCTTCCTTAGCATTCTCAGGAAGTACAGCCTCTTCTGTGCCTTCTTCACAAGCATGTTAAGCTAACCCTAAGCCACATTCGGGCACCTAGCTGTCTCCAGAAAATACTGTTTCAGTTTCTAAACAGCCCTCATTGGCTGACTTAGTTACCATGCTCTATTCCAGTCAGTCCCCAATGGCTGACCCATTGCTATAGTCTATTCCGGTTCATGAATATTCTGACACACCTCCACCCCCCACACCATCCATGCTCTTGGTTTTAAACCTTTTATTGATTTAATTATTGTTAAACTTAATGTTTTAATAGCAATAGCACTTAGACTTATATACCGCTTCATAGGGCTTTAAGAGCTCTCTCTAAGTGGTTTACAGAGTCAGCCTATGGCCCTCAACAATCTGGGCCCTCATTTTACCCACCTCGGAAGGGTGGAAGGCTGAGTCAATCTTGAGCCTGGTGAGTTTTGAACTGGGAAATTCCAGTCAGCAGGCAATCAGCAGAAGTAGCCTGCAGTACTGCATTCTAACCACTGCACCACTTCGGCCCATGCTTAATGGAAAAAAAATGCTTAATGCTTTTATATCTATGCTTTTATATTATTATAAGCCACCCAGAGTCACTTGAAACAGTGAGAAGGGGTGGGCAAGTAAATTTAAGAAAACAAACAAATATCCAGGTCTTTAATCCTGCTAAAAGCTGAAATAGCATTCATCTTAGTGAAACTTCAACTCAAAATCTCCTACCTAGACCATCTGTGCACCAGAAAGGTTCAGACCTCAATAGCCAATGGGAACTCATCACCTCTTCCTCTCTATCCACATTGAGAAATGAGAAGAGTATAGTCACCCACTATTAACAGCTTTATCATTCTCACAATCCTACAGTAGGGCTGTATAATTGGGCTTATGATTCCTTCCCCTTCCCCCATTTTGGTCTCCATAAAACACAACCGTAACCCACAACTGTCAACCCTGGAAGCTATCTTGTGTTTGGATCTTCAGGACTGCCACATTTACTGCTGTGGGAAAACAGGAGGGGGGTGTTGCATGGAGTTGGTGGAGATATTTAGCCATAACAACATTCTTTTCTCTGGGAGTCAAGCACGTTCAGCCTGCACCTGGAGAGGTGTGACTGGAACACATCTCCAGTTGGGACGGTGGATTGATCGGACTATGTGATGGACATGTGGGTGCAGAGGAAGGGACTTCAACTTTCCTTTGGGTGGGGAAAACCAGGAAGCTTTCAAATTCGGATTTTCCCAGATGTTTATTTATTTATTTATTTATTTTATTTTATTTATAAAATTTATATGCCGCCTAATCCCGAAGGACTCCGGGCGGCTTACAAAAAAGAGGAAAAAAAAAGACACATAACGAAAACATAACGAGAAAGAAAATGATTTAAAACAGCAACACTTCATACATTCATTCTAATCGGGGCTGGACTTCAACAGTGAGGTCAACAGCTCCAGGCCCGCTGGAACAGCCAGGTTTTTACAGCTTTCCTGAAGGCCATGAGAATGGGTATGTTCCGGATCTCTGGGGGTAGCTGATTCCAAAGAGTCGAAGCAGCCACGGAGAAGGCTCTCCTCCGGGGGCCCGCCAGCCGACACTGTCTGGCTGACAGCATCTGAAGGAGGCCCAATCTGTGGGATCTTACTGGCCGCTGGGACGTATGTGGCAGTAGACGGTCTCGAAGGTATGCTGGCCCTAAGCCATGTAGGGCTTTAAAGGTAATAACCAACACCTTGAATTGCATCCGGAGACCAATTGGTAGCCAGTGCAGCTCACGGAGGACAGGTGTAACGTGAGTGTACCTCGGTGCACCCAATATCGCTTGCGCGGCCGCATTCTGGACTAACTGCAGTCTCTGAACGCTTTTCAAGGGTAGCCCCATGTAGAACGCGTTGCAATAATCCAGCCTTGAGGTGACAAGGGCTGTGCCAAGATGACATCTCTAAAAAAATGGAACTTTGAGGAACTGTTGGCTTTGGAGTCTTCATTGGTTGTGGGTGTTAGTTGGAAGCCTGACATTGTGAAATGAGAAAAGTTTAGTCACCCACTGTTTAACAGCTTTATCACTCTCACAATCCTACAGTAGGGTTGGGCTTATGAGTTCTTCCCCTGCTCCCATTTTGGTCTCCCTAAAACACAACTGGAACCCACAACTTTCCAATTATCCTTGCTAAATGGAAGGGATGAACGTTATTTTCAGCTGACAATGGCAGCATGCCAAGAGGTTTAATATTTTTTTTATCAGCAATAATATTCTATAAATGACATTTTGGGGGAGAGAGAGAGAGAGAGGGGTGGGGGGGGAGGAAATAAATAAACGAACAGCCGTTCAAGCTCGTTAATGCAGCAGTTGGGACTGTCAACTAGCTGTGCCCTGAACTTAATGTATTTTCTAAAATGACTGTCTAGACAAATGGGAATAGAATACGCCCGCTCAGGTTTCGGAGGGCTCGGATTATGTATTTAAAAATAGATAAGATGGCATTTTCCTGAACCTGTTAGAATGTTTTCAGTTTTTCACTCCATGCATCGTTAGAACAGCTTGCTCTTGCTTGCAATTATTGGAATGAACTGCTGGTTAAGATGTTGGATGTGGACTCAAGCTAAGTGGGTGGGACTGGGCCACTCACTTTTTTCAGCCCAACTTAATGAGCCAACAGAGTTGAGACACCTTATACGATATTTTGAGCTCACAGAGAAAAATCAAAACATGAATTCAAAACAAAGTCAATTTACTGAACAGTCCCTTTCATAGCTGTTAAATAATTCCACTACAAATTCCTCTTCAAATGTGTACAAAGTTGATCCAACAGAAAATCTGGGCAAGGATGAACCCTAACGGGAACTGGACTCCTGCTAGAATGTATTATTTTCTAAGCCTATGTCTGTCTGTCTGTCTGTCTCTCTCTCTCCCCCCGCTCTCTCTTCTCGTCTCTGTCTCTCTGTCTTTGTATCTGTCTCTCTGTCACTCATCATCATTCTCTCTCTTTCTCTCTCTCTCTCATTTTCTCTGTCTCATCTCTGTCTCTGTCTTTGTCTCTGTCTCTCTCATCATTATCTATCTGTCTGTCTGTCTATCTATCCATCCCATCACATCCGTCCCATCCCATCCCTACCACCCCATCCATCCATCCATCCATCCATCCATCCATCCATCCATCCATCAAAATCTCTCTCTCTCTCTCTCTCTCTCTCTCTCTCTCTTTCTCTTTCTCTTTCTCTTTCTCTATCTCTCTTCTTATTTCTGTCCCTCTGTCTTTGTCTCTGTCTCTCTTTATCTGTCTATCTGTCTGTCTGTCTAACTATCCATCCCATCCCATCCGTCCCATCCCATCCCTCCCACCCCATCCATCCATCCATCCATCCATCCATCCATCCATCCATCCAATAAAATCTCTCTCTCTCCCTCCCTCTCTCTCTCTTCTCATCCCTGTCTGTCTGTCTTTGTCTCTGTCTTTCTCATCATTGTCTGTCTGTCTGTCTGTCTGTCTGTCTATCTATCTATCTATCTATCTATCTATCTATCTATCTATCTATCTATCTATCTTGTCTCTTCCTGTCCCATCCCATCCCTCCCACCCACCCATCCATCCATCCATCCATCCATCCATCCATCCATCCATCCAATAAAATCTCTCTCTCTCTCTCTTTCCCTCTATTGGTTTGGGCAGTGGGCTAGGTGCTCCTTTTCCTTATCTCATTTTAAAGTGGTAGCAAACAATGGTCAATTACCCACATATGTCCCCACTCTCCCTGTTCTACACCAATCATCAAAATATGCCAGGTGATTTAATCTCAGTCTGCCTATTAGAATTGTTTTGGGGATACAATGTAGGGGCATCTTAGTGTAAACCACCTTAAACTCTTCAAGCAAAAACAGGATATAAATCTAACAAGTAGTAATGGCAGTAGTTGTAATGGTGATGTCAAGCAGCAATTTAACACGATTAAGAATCCTATTACAGTGGTTTTAGGTGTTTGCCAATCCAATCTGAAACATATGTAGTTCAAAACCATATATTCTTAATTGAATGGAGTTTTGTTCAAAAACAGTGCATAAAATTGAAGATTAACTATACAGTGGTACTTTGGTTCTGGGAGGTTCGATGAGCACTAAAAACTACAAGTACAAAACATGCATCGTTCTTCATTTTGGCTGAAAAGAGTAGTGAGTCATTTGGCAGCCAACACCAATATGTTCTAGCTTGTGCATAAAGTACCAAACAAATGACGAGTACCAAGGCAACATTTTCACATCAAAATGAATTGAGTACCAAATTCGACAAACTTCAAAATTCAAGTACTGAGGTATGACTGTACAGGTAGTCCTTGACTTACAACAGTTCGCTTAGTGACTGCTCAAAGTTACAAAGGCAGTGAAAAAAGTGATTTATGACCATTTTTAACACTTATGACCATTGCAGCATCTGGGCCACTCACTTTTTTCAGCCCAACTTAATGAGCCAACAGAGTTGAAACACCTTACACGATATTTTGAGCTCACAGAGAAAAATCAAAACATGAATTCAAAACAAAGCCAATGTACTGAACAGTCCCGGTCATGTGATTTACAGTTGGACTCACATTTATGACGGTTGCAGTGTCCCGGGGTGATGTGATCCCCTTTTGTGACCTTCTGACAAGCTAAGTCAATGGGGAAAACAGATTCACTTAACAACCATGTTAGTAAGTTAACGACTGCAGTGATTCTCTTAACAAACATGGCAAGAAAAATCATAAAATGGGGCAAAACTCACTTAACAAATTTCTTACTTAGCAACAGAAATTTTGGGCTCAATTATGTCTGTAAGTTGAGGACTAACTGTATTCATTTTCTCAGGCAACTCAAAAAAAAAGGGAGTGATCTACAATCAAATGGGAAAATGGTCCTATTACAATAGAAGTGAGAGACAGATTGGTGTAGTGGTTAAGGCACCAGGTTAGAAACTGGGAGTCTGTGAGTTCTAGTCCTACTTTAGGCATAAAGTCTGGTGGGCGATTTGGGGCCAGTCACTTTCTCTCAACCCTAGGAAGCAGGCAATGGCAAACAACTTCTGAAATCTTGCAAAGACCAGTCCAACAGTCATCAGGAATCAACTGGACTCTAACCCCTACCTCTCCCCAAATATTTTTCGGTGGGTAATTGTTGCATGTTGTTTTTAAAAGAAAATATTCATTCCTGGCTGCAAGTGAAAAGTTTAGAAGAGAAGGTGAGAAGGAAACGTTCATCCTACACTCTAAAAAAGGGTGTATTGTTGCATAAATTATTTTTTAGAAATGCATTCTCGGAACATCCTCTGAGGTCTTCTAAGAGCTTTCTGTTTTGTAATAGCAGCCATCCAAACACTTTATGAAAACTTTTTTCTCTGAGCTGAAACATATAAGGTATCCCAACGCTGTGAGGAAAGTTGGGCTGGAAAAACCTAAGTAATCTAGTCCCACCCAGTTCAAGATCACGTGAAGTGTTAATACCACTCTATAATGTCTTGGTATCTATGTAAAATCTGCATAACGGAGTGAGCTCCCATTACTTGTCCCAGCTTCTGCCAAGCTAGCAGTTCAAAAGCATGTAAAAGTGGAAGTAGAAAAATAGGAACCACCTTTGGTGGGAAGGTAACAGCGTTCCTTCGGTCATTGGCATTTAGTCATGCTGGCCACATAACCACGGAGATGTCTTCAGACAGCATTGGCTCTTTGGCTTTGAAACAGAGATGAGCACCGCCCTCTAGAGTCGGGAACAACTAGCACATATGTGCAAGGGGAATCTTTACCTTTACCTTTATAATGCCTTGGTAAAACCACACTTGAAATACTGCGTCCAGTTTTGGTCACCATGATGTAAAAAAGATATTGAGACTCTAGAAAGAGTATAGAGAAGAGCAACAAAGATGATTAGGGGACATATAAAGAACAGCTGCAGAAATTGGGTATGTTTAGTTTAATGAAAAGATGGACCAGGATGACATAATAACAATATTCTGATAGCTAAGGGACAAAGAAGTCAACTTATTCTCCAGAAGGCAGGACAAGAGGCAATGGATGGAAACTAATCAAGGAGAGAATCAGCCTAGAACTAATTTCCTGACAGTTAGAACAAATAATCAGTGGAACTACTTGCCTCCAGAAGTTGTGAATGCTCCAACACTGGAGGTTTTAAAGAAGATGTTGGACAACCATTTGTCTGAAAGGGTGTAGGGCTTCCTGCCTGAGTAGGGGGTTGGACTAGAAGGCCTCCAGGGTCCCTTCCAATTCTTCTGTTCTGTTCCGTTCTGCTCTGTTCTGTATTGAATAAAGGGCAAAGGCATGCACAGATGGAATCTTATCCCATATTTTCTCTTCCGATTAGGAGGAAAACTGGTAAAAAATGCATACAAGCGAACAAGCCAGCTGAATAAGCATCTGCTGGCTTACCCAGGTATAAATTGTTCCATAGCCAGCCCTCCCCAGCCCAGATTCTTGCACGTTCAGCACACTCTATGTAGGTGTGAGATTCATTATGCATTTCTGTTCAGTTCCTGCCTTTGACATGAAGAGCACTGGGCGAGACTCTGTCAGCCTTAGGAAGCAAGCAGTGGCAAACCATGTCTGAAACCTTGCCAAGGAAACTGCAGGGACTTGTCCAGGCAATTGTTAAGTAATCAACACTCACTGAAAGGCACCCCTTTGTAAAGCAGGGGCTAAATTTGGATGCATCCAGTGGAAGATGCAACAGTTGTAATTGTGGCTCTCTGTGTGTCAAATCTTGGATTAAGTGACGATACTAATGCTGTGCATTAAATTAATTCTTCCCCTGGTTTTACCATATGAACTGAACCGAAAAGGAACGGCTTCTGATTTCTTCTTCCTTGAAAGTGAAAACGTCAAAATAAGGGCAAAGAAATCTTGCCTGTGCCACAGTAATGAGATACCCTTGGCCTCTCCAGAGATTTGCAGCTTTCTTCGCTACATTTCAAATGAATCCTTAGAGAAATTCCCCTATGTTTTGCTTATTTTCAGATCAGGAAGCAAAAACGCTATCAACATGACGAAGTGAGAGGCAAGTAAGAATATACTCAGCCCAGGCTGTGAGTAGTGGAGGAAGGGGTTAGGAGAAGGACAGGCAGAAGCGACAGGTGGAGTCAAGAGGGAAATCAGCCTGGAGTCATTGTGTTCCCACAAACGGTCTAGTCCAGAGGTATCAAACTGGATTTCTTTGAGGGGCAGATCAGCATTGTACCTCCACAGGCCGGCCTGGGGGTGGGGGGAGATGAGATGACCGCCTCCTGCAGCACCCTGCTGGCCAAAAAGTGGGCTGTGCATGGCCCTCCCATGCTCTGTTTTTGGCCTGGACATCCTCCTGCAGCACTCTGCCGGCAAAAATGGGGCACGGAGGGGCTGCTCGCGTTTTTGGCCTAGAAGGCCTCCTGCAGCACTTTGGCAGCAAAAACAGGCTGCAGGAGGCCTGTGCATTCCCCCCGTGCCCCGTTTTAGCTGGCAGAATGCTGCAGGAGGCTGTCCAGGCCGAAAACTGGGCACGAGGGAGCCATGTGCACCCCCTATGCCCCATTTTGGCTACCAGAGGCACCGTAGGCTGGTCCTTTGCTCTTTCTAGGCCAGCCCCGCAGGCTAGATTTAAGCACCCCGCAGGCTGGATCCAGCCTGCAAGCCTTGACTTTGACACCCCTAGTCTAGTCCAACCAGTGGTGGGTTTCAAAAATTGTTCGAACCTACTCTGTGGGTGTGGCCTCCTTTGTGGGAGTGGCTTGCTGCCCATGTGACTGGATGGGAGTGGCTTGCTGCCCATGTGACCGGATATGAAGATGCCGACGACACTTGTCAGAACCACCTTAAATTACCTCACACACAGCACTGGCATGCATAAGGATATGAGGTAAACTTGTTTTTTAAAAGGCATCTTTGGTTTGCGTT
The DNA here is from genome assembly GCF_051295495.1 of Thamnophis sirtalis. Lineage (NCBI taxonomy): Eukaryota > Metazoa > Chordata > Lepidosauria > Squamata > Natricidae > Thamnophis > Thamnophis sirtalis. Next base: position 10,675,809 of record NW_028261386.1, on the reverse strand, counting down.
AAAACAACTTCAACACACGCAATGTTCTGATTGCACCACAAACGCAACAGTCATCCTTACCTTTCACAGAGGCACTGAGTTTTATAAATATGAGCATGATAGTGTAGAATAATCATCTCCAAGGACCGGTGGTGGGTTTCAAAAAATTTTGGAACCTCTTCTGTAGGTGTGGCCTGCTTTCCGAGTCCACTGGTGGAACCTCTTCTAACCGGTTCGGTAGATTTGACGAAGCGGTTCTACCGAATAGGTGCGAACTGGTAGGAACCCACCTCTGAGTCCAACCCATCTTTTATTTCATTAACTCTTATCTAGTGCCAATTTAGCTGTGTTAGTTTGCAAGATTCTTGTGTATAATCATGAGCTGTAAATGAACGTAACTGACATTTAACGTGGTCCTGATTCTTTCACACCTGACAGAAGGTATCTAAAGCCCTGTGAGGTAGAATAAAATGCCAACCTCTTTTTGACCTACACTTACATCCCTTCTGGATTTTATAACAATAATTAAACCTCAGTCTGAACACAAGAAATGGCAGCTATAAAACCTGCTCTTATAGAAGATTCCCTTTTTCAAGATTTTCTTGTTGCCTGCCCAACAAGGTCAAAGAGGAGAATAACACAATGCAAACAGATCAAAGCAACCCCATTTTCAATTATAAGATGATTTGAGATGCGAGGGAACACAAGGGGCTAGCCATAAAATCATGGCAGCATTGCATATTCAGATTTATGTCATTAGCGTGATGGTGTCATGTTGCAAAGGACACAAGAGATGACATTTGCATCCTTTGCCTAATTGGCGTGTCGATGCCGTTGCATCTGCGATGCAAATTTGCATTAAAACGCATCGTGCAAAACACCATAAAAATTTGGCCCAGTGCAGGTGAGGTCAGGTGGACTGCAGTTCACTAATTTGATATTTTTTCCGTACGCTGTCATATTTATTATGACATCCAGGGGAGAGGAGTAAAGAAATGGACAGCTGCAGCAAAATACAATTAAAATAAAAATGAAGCCTGGAGTTGCCAAAAAGGAACATATCAGACTTCCCAAGCTTAACATATTGATTTTATTTATTTATTTACTCCGTTTATTACCAACCCTATTGTACTTTGATGTATTTATTTGGATTTATAGGCTGCCAGATCCTATGGATTTAGGAAACTTTTGGGGGTGTGCAGTGGTGAGATTCAAATAATTTAACAACTGGTTCTCTGCACTAATGACCAGCTTGGAAGGCTTGGCTCAGTGGTCATGTGACCGTGTGGACGTGGCCAACACGACATCACTCAGGTCAATGGGCGCTTCACCTTAGCTGTTACAATGCAATAAGGGTTCCTGGGCAAGGACATGTATTCTATTGGCTGTTGTCAGACTGCCATTGGGCCATGTACAAATCCTAGGAGTTTGTCTGGACTAGGTTTGCTTGAAGTTTTGCACTTACACTTAGACTTATATATTACTTCATGGTGCTTTTATAGCCCTCTCTAAGCGGTTTACAGAGTCGGCATATTTGCCCCCAACAATCTGGGTCCTCATTTTACCCACCTCGGAAGGATGGAAGGCTGAGTCAACCTTGAGTCTGGTGAGACTTGAATTGCAGGACTGCAGCTAGCAGTCAGCTGAAGTAGCCTGCAGTACTGCACTCTAACCACTGTGCCACCTTGGCTCTTAAGGTCACCTGGAGGTTTATGTGTGTCGGTTCCATCACAAATGCGTGAACGACAAAAGCGCGCCTGACTAAACCGCGGTGACAAAACTGCGCCGACAAAACCGCGCGACGAAGGAGCGACGAATGAGCCCTGAAGCGTGCCGACAACAGCGTGCCGACAGAAGCGCGCTGTAACCTAACCCTAACCCTAACCCTAACCCTAACCCTAAACCTAAACCTAAACCTAACCCTAAACCTAAACCTAACCCTAAACCTTACCTTAACTTAAATCGCGCTTCTGTCGGCACGCTGTTGTTGGCGCGCTGTTGTCGATGCGCTTTTGACATCGCGGTTTTAGCGCCGCGGTTTTGTTGGCGCGCTTATGACGTTTGCGCTTTTGTCGGGTCACGATGTGTGTCAACAGTCCTTTCAACAGTTCCAAGAAGGCTCCACATCCATTTACACCACTCAAGTGACCCTGAGGACACAGATAAACCTCCAGGTGACCTTAACAACCTGCAAAAAGAATGCAAATGACCAGCTGTCGGCAAGGAGTATAAATCCTTCCATTCCCCACCATCCAGTCAGAGTTGAGGAAGCTTCTTGGATGAGAAGTGAAACATCTTCAAATGAAAACCAGAAAGCCTAGTTGCCCCTTGAGAGAAAAAGATCACCTTGGAAGAAACGAGGGAAGGACAGAGTCAGTCCAGGCAAGGATTTTCAGAAGTAGGAAGGTCTGCAGGCAGGGAGGAACAGAGCTCAGACGAGGAGCAAGAACCACCCCCTCCTGATCCAAGGGCTTGGAGAGTGCTGAGGAGGCATGATGAGCTCAGGCGGAGGAGGCCACTCGCGAGGAGATTGTCCTGCCCAGCTTCCACCAGGCACACCTGGGGAATGAGACTTAAGGAGATGCTGTGGGGAGGGGCATTTTTCGGAAACAAACACTGAGTTCCCGGAGTGTTGTGTGTTGACGTTTGAACTTGCCAAGAATCCTTGCATTTTTGTACGGTGTTCTGGACTGATTATCTGGATCTTTTGCTCCCTGAACTCCTTGTTTGTTCTTGTTTTGCTAAATAAATGTGGGATTATTATTTTTTTTAAAAAAATAGTTTTTATTAAATATTTTTATCTTTAAAAACAGAAAGAAAAACACAACAAAAAAACCAAAAAAATACTTAACAATATAAAGTAATTATACAGCCTTCTGCATCGGCATTCTTGTTTAGCATTTATAGTACTCCATTCTGCATTGCCTTTCTATTGATTTTACCTTGTCTAATAATATAATAACAGTCATACTAACACTCATAATAATATTAATTGCTCATATCACCATTATATTTATATTCTCTATTTCCTGTTTTGGCTTCTGTTTTCTAGCTACCTAAATTCTGTTCCATATTTTATAGAAATCCGATTCTTCTCTTTCTCTTAATTCCATGATCATTTTGTCCATCTCTGCACGTTCGAATACTTTTCTAATTATTGTTTCATCTGCCAGTGTATTGATTTGTTTCCAGTTTTGTGCGAAAGCAATCCTAGCTGCAGTGAGTATGTGTAGTATTATGTATTGAAATTGTTTGTCCATTTTCGGGTCTAATATTCCTAATAAGAACGCTTCTGGTTTCACTTTTCTTTCTTTTTTTTTCCTCCATTACTTCTTCCAACCATTTCTGAATTTAGCACTAGTATTTCCTTGTGATGGGGCACGTCCACCATATATGGTAGAATGTTCCAGACTTGTGGCTATATCTCCAACATTTGGGGGATAAATTTGGATACATTTTGGGCAATCTTGCTGGGGGCAAATGCCATCTATAAAACATTTTATAGAAGTTTTCTTTGTAAACTACTGCTGTCGTAAATTTATAATTTGGGATTAATTGCCATGCATCCTTGGTGCAGACAGCACTAAGCTGGACTAACTGCGACTAGAGTCTGTTTGAGGTTTTTTGGGGGTAGGTTTGGAGCACCAAAGGGCCTGTTTGAACAGCCAGCTGTTTGTCTTATGTCTGTGCTCTGCCCTGGGTCATCACAGGTTCTTGCAGATTTCTCCAATAAATGGTTAGAACCAGTACGGTTACTACTGCTTGCAAAAATATGGACAACTATTAGAGAGTGGAAGAGAATCAATGTTTTCCACGTTTCTTTTTTGCTATCTAGCATATGTTTGAATTGGGATGCAGTGGCTCAGTGACTAAGACGCTGAGCTTGTCGATCAGAAAAGTTGGCAGTTTGGAGGTTCGAATCCCTAGCGCTGCGTAACAGCATGAGCTCCTGTTACTTGTCCCAGCAGTTCAAAAGCACATAAAAATGCAAGTAGAAATATAGGAACCACCTTTGATGGGAAGGTAACAGCGTTCTGTGTGCCTTTGGTGTTTAGTCATGCTGGCCACATGACCACAGAGAGATCTTTGGACAGTGCTGGCTCTTCAGTTTTGAAACAGAGATGACCACACTGTCCCCTAGAGTTGGGAATGACTAGCACATATGTGTGACAGGAATCTTTACCTGTATATGTTTGAATTATTGCATTAAGACACGTTAAAAGAAATTTTAAAACAGGTTCATAATCAAGACAAAAAACAGAATTCTGTTTCTCAGAGGAAGACTCTGCAGGAAACTGAAGGACTTAGTTAGGCACAGATTACTTCAGTACACCTTTTGTTGGCTGAAAAGATTCTATTTGAACTGTGAATAATAACTTGTAGGCTGCTTTTTCTTTCTTTAATCTGGGATGAATTAATACCTGTAGTGTTGGGAATGGTTCTTTCCTTTTATTTCTGGTGCTTGAGCGGTAAACACTTATATAGGAGGCAAATATCATATGGGTTTCCAAAGTTCCAAGGTTTACCTTTTTTAAAAATAATATCCTTAGAAAAGTATATAGATTGTAAAAGGTGAAGTCCCAAAATAGATTAATTAGGATGATAGCAATAGCACTTAGACTTATATACTGCTTCAGAGTCCTTTACAACCCTCTCTAAACAATTTACAGTGTCAGCATATTTCTCCAAAAAATCTGGCACCTCATTAGCCATTAATTGTGTGCAAAACTCACAGTTATGGGGATGGTACATTCCAATGTTCTTACAGGACCATGATGGCAAACATGGCACGCGTGCCTGAAGTGGCATGCGGACACATGTCACTTGGCATGCGCGGCATCACCTGTTCCTCTTCTGGGTTTCTGGTGCGCATGGACACGCAATGATCATCTGGCCTTTGTGTGGCAGTGCTGGAAACTGGAACAGCTGGTCTTCCATTTTCCGAAGTGTGCATAGGTGCCGGCCAGCTGATTGACATGTGCGCATGCACAGCAGTAATTGAAAGTTCATTCTCCGGCATGTGTAGTCCCCCCTGGGGAGCTCTTCTTTCTGGTCGCGCACAGACAAGTGCGCCCAAAGTGCTCCCTTTTCAGCACTTGTGTGCCTGTAAAGGTTTGCCATCATTGTTATAGGAGATGACCAGGCTGAACCTGAGGGAGGGGTCAAGTGCATCATCAGTCTTGAGTCACCTTGTGCCCACAAGGCATAAAGCCCAATTTTAAGTCTAGCCCCGCTTGAGTTCTGTTGATTCTTATCTACCGCCAATTTGCTTTGACCATTAGTAGTTCAGATTCTTCTAGAGAGTATTAGCATAAACCCCTATTCATTTGAACTGCCTAATTTCCTGCATTTGACAATTCTCTGGGGCAGAATTTCTCAGCCTTAGCAACTTTAAACATTGCGGACGTTAACTCCCAGAATTTCCTGCCAACATGCATTTGAAAAACACTGTTCTAGAGCATTCAGTTTTGAGGTTGGAACATGGCTGTAGCACTGAAGAATTCTCCATTTTTTGGAAATTTTAATTCCAGAAAACTACCAAGCCAGCTCCAGAATGGCTCGATTGATGTATTCCAGAAGAGAACCAAAAGGTTTTGTAGAATATCAGAATGTTTTACTCCCAATATGGGAATTCTTGCAAGCACAGCTTGGTTTTTGAGAGGTGTGGTAAGACCACTAGGGAGCCATCTTGGTGTAGTTAGTGGTTAAAGCATCATGCTAGAAACCAGGAGACTGTGAGTTCTAGTCCTGCCTTAGGCAGAAGCCCAATGGGTGACTCGGAGGAATGACAAGAGAAGAGAAGGCAAGGCAAGGCAAGACTTAAAGGCTTATTTTACATGTTAGGCTAAAGCCAGATAGTATTAGCTAGTCTAGTCAGCATGTTGTGGGAATTGAGTCATTGCCATCACTGTTTTGTGAGCAAGACCATCATGTTAAATTCTCATATATTTTACTTTTTGAGTCACGGAATATATTATAGCTACATTGGTGGCATTTTGTCAACTCAAATGGGTATATTTTGCTATATAAAAACTGTTTTTAAAGTCCTCCAGGGACTGTTATCTGTCTAAGAGCTTCTCAGACCCTTACGAAGGAGCCCTTTCTGGAAAATTGGCTGGCTCTGCTTGGCTTCATTTCAAAACCTCCAAGGACACAATTGTTGGGGAAATAAATTGGCTTATATGGGATTCGACTTGGGTCTTACAAGCTGTCTTTGTGACTTGATTGAAAGTCTGCAGATATCTAGTACAAGAAAATTTCTATAGGTTGTATCTTGTGTTGAGATTGTTTTCCATTTTGAAGTCATTGTTTAATTTGGAAAGGCTAAGCTTTAAGGACTCATCTCTGCCTCTGTTAAAGCAGTGGTGAAATTCAAATTTTTTTACTACTGTTTCTGTGGATGTGGGTTAGTGGGCATGGGAGGGAAAGGATACTGTAAAATTTCCATTCCCTCTCCACTCCTGGGGGAAGGATACTGCAAAATCCCCATTCCCTCCTCACTCTTGGGGGAAGAATATTACAAAATCTCCATTCCCGTCCCTCTCCGGGGCCAGTCAGAGGTGGTATTTGCCAGTTCTCTGAACTACTCAAAATTTCCACTACTGGTTCTCCAGAACTTGTCAGAACTGGCTGGATTTCACCCCTGGTTAAAGGGCTTATCATTGAAATTTAAAGTTAGGTGCAAATAAAAAGCCAACACCAAGCCTATTTTTTTTCCTTCACACGTTGTTTTTAACAACTTTCCCATTAATAAATGTCAGCCATCCCATCAACAGGGCTAACCTTTCCATGGGATACTCCAATTCCCATCAGCCCAGACTGATTGGTCTGTAGGGAGGGAAGTTGGGTCTTCGAATTCAGCAATATTTGTATGATACAGAACCACACTTCCGGGCTGTTCCTTGCACAGTTTTATTTAACTGCAGTTAAAAATAAGGCCATGGAAATGTCATTTTAGAGTGAATATGTTTTCTCCAATATTTATTTATTTATTTATTTATTTATTTATTTATTTGTTTATTCATTCATTCATTCATTCATTCATTCATTCATTCATTCATTTATTCATTTATTCATTTATTTATTTATTTATTATGCATATAGCCATGATGGCAAACCTATAAAATAAGGCCATGGAAATGTCATTTTAGAGTGAATATGTTTTCTCCAATATTTATTTATTTATTTATTTATTTATTTATTTATTTATTTATTTATTCATTCATTCATTCATTCATTCATTCATTCATTCATTCATTCATTCATTTATTCATTTATTTATTTATTTATTATGCATATAGCCATGATGGCAAACCTATAAAATAAGGCCATAGAAATATCATTTTAGAGTGAATATGTTTTCTCCAATATTTATTTATTTATTTATTTATTTATTTATTTATTTATTTATTTATTTATTTATTTATTTATTTATTTATTTATTTATTTATTTATTTATTTATTTTGCATATAGCCATGATGGCAAACCTATGGCACACGTGCCAGAGGTGGCACATAGAGCCCTCTCTGCTGCCATGCGCGCCATCGTCCTAGGGCAGATCTCCGTGACGTTTCTTTTGTGACCTTCTGTTTCCCTGCAAACGACGAAACAGAAGCTCATGAAAGAAAAAAGATCTTACCTCTTGCCATACTGCCGATGTTGGAATGCCCCACCTCCCACTGGCCAGCTGGTCTTCAGGACTCTGCTGTGCATGCACATGTCAGTGCATGTCAATGCATGCGCATGTTCACGTTCATGCACCTTTCAGTTTGAGCATGCACTCGCAGTTTGGGCACTTGTTGTGCAAAAGGTTCTCCATCACTGGCATATAGCATACAATGTCAAGGAACTCTATGCATGCTAGATACAATGCAGTCCTGACAGCCTAGATTGAAACCCTGTTTCCCTGAAAATAAGACCTCCCTGGATAATAAGCCCAATCGGGCTTTTGAACGCATGCGCTAAAATATGCCCTCCCCGAAAATATTGCAACACAGCAGCAGCCATGAGGCGACCATGCTCGCTGCCTCCTGCACCCCAAAAATAATAAGACCTCCCGGAAAATAAGGCCAAGCGCTTATTTCGGGGGTCAAAAGAAAATAAGTCCTTGTCTTATTAAGACCCTTATTAAGCAATAGCAATAGTTAGACTTATATACCGCTTCATAGGGCTTTCAGCCCTCTCTAAGCGGTTTACAGAGTCAGCATATTGCCCCCAACAACAATCCGGGTCCTCATTTTACCCACCTCGGAAGGATGGAAGGCTGAGTCAACCTTGAGCCTGGTGGGATTTGAACCGCTGAACTGCTGAACTGCAGTCAGCTGAAGTAGCCTGCAATGCTGCATTTAACCACTGCGCCACCTCAGCTCTGCCTTAAGACCCTCCCTTATTTTGGGGAAAACACGGTAGTTCATTCTGTTAGGCGTTTGCATGCCTAACCTGGGCGCACAGTAAGGTGTGTGTGTGTGAACTATAACTATTACCTAGTGGTGGTCAGGTTGCTGGTTCTTCCAGGTTCCTCCACCGGCCTCACCTTGCTCACTTCGGAATGCCTTGCATCTGGGCAAGCCATCTTCTGCTCTCCCTCCCACACAAGCCACAGCTAGGTTTTTCCCCATCAAAGTGGTACCCATTTATTTACTGCAACATTGCATGTTTTCTGGTTGGGCAGGAGCTAAGAATCGAGTGATAGGAACTCACTCCATCTCCCATGGATGAAGACCATTTCTGGCCAGCAGTCCCAGTGTCACTAAGCCTCCGTGCCACTGTGTCCCCTTTTCGCCAATAATTTTTTCTTTTTTCCCCTCTCAGTATTTTCCTCTAAAGCAGTGGTCTCCAACCTTGGCAACTTTAAGACCTGTGGACTGTTGAAGTCCACAGGTCTTAAAGTTGCCAAGGTTGGAGACCACTGCTCTAAAGCCATGTTTCTTGACCTTAGCAACTTTAGGATGAGTGGAATTCAACTTCCAGAATTCTCCAGCCAGTAAGGGTGGCTGGGGAATTCTGGGAGTTGAAGTCCATTTATCTTAAAAGTTACTAAGGTTGAGAAACAATGCTCTGAGGGTTTAGGGGGATGGGTAGATATGCATTCTCTCTGGAAACATATTTATTTCCTCCAGTATATTGATATTTTCTAAATTCAGCACTGGAAAATACAGAGGAAAGTGCAGAGAGTGTTTGATCAATCTTTTGGACCTGTGTGCTTTAAGAAATAGGCCACATAAAATAATTTCGGTCCACCTCACAATGATAGCTTCTTTTTTAGTTTCTTTCTCTCTCTTTTCCTCGCCTGATGATTTTTTTTAGACTTTGGGTAGTGACATGGGCAGCATATTAAATAAGTAAACAAACAAACAAACAAACCTACCTACCTACCTACCTACCTACCTACCTACCTACCTACCTACCTACCTACCTACCTACCTATCTATCTATCTATCTATCTATCTATCTATCTATCATCTATCTGGTTGTGTGTGTGTGTTTGTATATGTTCTAGCCTCTGGAACACCTAGAGCAATTTCAACCAAACTTGGTACACAGATGACTTACTATCTGGAAACAAATACTGTGGGGGTAAGACACCCCTAAAACCCCTTGGAGTGTGTGTTCTGTTAAGATACAGCCTGTTGTGCCAAAAATGGCTTCTACTGTACAGTACAGTAGAGTTGCCATGGTAATGGCTTCACAGTACTCCACAAGGGGGCTCTTTCTGGTGAGGTGGAAAATTCAACATTAGAAATTATGTTTGATCCAGACATTTTTCCCCCCCCCTATAAATAAATACCCAGGCAATGCCAGGTTATCAACAAATAAATAAATAAATAAATAAATAAATAAATAAATAAATAAATAAATAAATAAATAAATAAATAAGAAAGAGATCTACTATCTAGGAAATGTTTATCAAAGGGTCCTTTTGCTCAGGTATCAATTGGGCTTTTTGACCCAGTGAAAACCATCTGCTTATGTTGAAATGTTTGAAATGTTTATTGCATTTGTATGCTGCCCTATCCCGAGAGACTCAGGGCAGCTAACAAGCAGGGGGGGAAGGGAAATACAAACAAAAGACAAAACAGGCAAGTTAAAACAGAGCAACAGTCACAACAGTTTAAGTGGGGCCAGGAACTCATCAGCCCCAGGCCTGCCGGAACAGCCAGGTCTTAATGGCTTTGCAGAAAGCCGGAAGGGTGGTGAGGGTCTGGATCTCCATGGGGAGATCGTTCCAGAGGGCCGGAGCAGCCACAGAGAAGGCCCTCCCCCGAGGGGTCGACAGTCGGCATTGGCTAGCAGATGGTATTTGGAGGAGGCCTAATCTGTGGGATCTAATTGGTCGTAGGGAGGTGATTGGCAGGAGGTGGTCTCTCAAGTACCCAGGTCCAATACCATGTAGGGCTTTAAAAGTAACGACTAGCACCTTATCAAAATGGAGAGCCACTTAAGACCCATGGCAACCATTTCATGCTGTTCAAATATCTTGAACATTTCCGGAATCTTCCATGGATAGGAGCGTTGAGGTTTGTTTATTGGAGAGCAGTCCTGATCATTGTGTGGCTTAAAGAGAACATTGCTGGTGGCAATTTCCAATTAGTCAAAAGTAAGAAATCATAAATAAGAAACCCATTTTGCCCTAACATTTCCATTTTCTATTCTTGCCAACAAACAAATCTGATAGGGAAGCAGCATTCGTTTGATTTCTATCCCATTTTCTATTCAGTCACCCATTCAAAGTCGTGAGGAAAAATTCAAATGCACAGAGCAGTTTGAAAGGTTTTTTTTAAAAATGGTGAATTAAAAGTAGAGAAGAGCCAGTCTGGTGTAGTGATAAAGGTGCTGTTCAGAGATGGGATTCAGCAGGTTCTGACCAGTTCTGGAGGACTGGTAGTGGAAATTTTGAGTAGTTCGGAGAACTAGTAAATGCCACCTCTGGCTGGCCCCACCCCCATCTCTTCTCTGCCTCCCGAGTCCCAGCTGATTGGGAGGGAATGGGGATTTTACAGCATCCTTCCCCTGCCACGCCCACCAAGCCACACCCACAGAATTGGTAGTAAATTTTTTTGAATCCCACCACTGGTGCTGTCTTAAGAACCAGGAGACTCTGAGTTCTAGAAATGCATCCAGCTGAGTGATTTTGGGCCAGTTGCTCCTTCTGAGCCCAACCCACCTCAGAGGTTTCTGGGACTGAAGGTGTATTTGTACCCAGGCCTCACCAGTGCTGGGATGATACCTTAAACCCTAACCACACTGGCTCTCATCTGTTTCAATTGAATTAATTAACTAATTAATCAGTGGTTTGGTTATATGCCATCAAGCTGGTATCAATTCTTAATGATCATATAGATTTTCTCCATGACAATATAACCCACACTTAAAGGTGTTTTAACTGGACTTTCCTGTTTTTTTCTTTTGAAGACATTTCCCTTCTTATCCAAGAAGCTTCTTCAGCTCTGACTGGATGGTAGAGAATGGAAGGATTAATATTCCTTGCAGACAGCTGGTCATTTGAGCAGTGTTTCTCAACCTTGGCCACTTGAAGTCCGGACATCTTCAAGTGGCCAAGGTTGAGAAACACAGTTTTAGAGAGTCATTGAGGCATGTAGAATTTAGAATTTACAGGGATGTAATTGGCAGAAGGCGGTCTCTCAAGTATCCAGATCCACTGCCATGTAGGGCTTTATGGGTGATTAATAGCACCTTGAAGCGCATCCGGAGATCGACAGGTAGCCAGCGCAGCTCGCGGAGGATAGGTGTTATGCGGGTGAATCGGGGTGCACCCGCAATCACTCGCGCGGCTGCGTTCTGCACTAGCTGAAGTCGCCGGATGCTCCTCAAGGGCAGCCCCATGTAGAGCACATTGCAGTATTCCAGCCTAGCGGTCACAAGGGCCCGAGTGACTGTTGTGAGAGCCTCCCGATTCAGGTAGGGTCGCAACTGGCGCACCAGGCGAACCTGGGCGAATGCCCCCCTGGTCACAGCCGTTAAGTGGTGGTCAAATGACAGCTGTGGATCCAGGAGGACTCCCAAGTTGCGAACCCTCTCTGAGGGGTATAAAATTTGACCCCCCCAGCCTGAGTGGTGGAATATTAGCCAAATCTTTGGGAGGAAAACACAACAGCCACTCGGTCTTTTCTGGGTTGAGCACAAGCTTGTTAACCCTCATCCAGTCCATAACGGCCTCAAGGCCCCGGCTCATCACGTCTACCGCTTCATTGAGTTGGCACGGGGCGGACAGATACAATTGAGTATCGTCCGCATATTGATGGTATCTAATCCCGTGCCTGCGGATGATCTCTCCCAGCGGTTTCATGTAGATGTTGAATAGTAGGGGGGATAAGACCGAGCCCTGAGGCACCCCATAATTTAGGGGCCTAGGGGACGATCTCTGCCCCCCCACTAACACCGACTGTGACCTGTCCGAGAGGTAGGAGGAGAACCACCGTAGCACGGTGCCTCCCACTCCCACCTCCCGCAGTCGTCGCAGAAGGATACCATGGTCGATGGTATCGAAAGCCGCTGAGAGGTCAAGGAGGACCAGGATGGAGGAATGTCCTTCATCTCTGGCTCTCCAGAGATCATCCATCAATGCGACCAAAGCGGTTTCTGTGCTGTAACCGGGCCTGAAGCCTGACTGGAAGGGGTCTAGATAGTTTGCTTCTTCCAAGGACCGTTGGAGCTGGAAGGCCACCACCTTCTCAACAACCTTCCCCAAGAAGTGTAGAGGTTTATCTGTGTTTTCAGAGTCACCAGAATAGTCCAAATGGTTCCTGTAGTTTGCAATTTTTACCCCTGGAAATCTATTCATACTTCCACACCATTTGGAGGCTCTTCATCTTTGCAGTAAGGAAATCAACCCTTACTGCTCTTTAGACAACCATGGTCTAGATGACTGAGAATCTCCATAGACTTATAACCCTCATTTGAATTCTAGAAAGGGGTAGATAAGATCAACATAGATGACTAGGGGACTGGAGATTAAAACCGATGAAGAATGGTTGCAGGAACTGAGTATGTCTAGTTTAATGAAAAGAAAGACTAGGATTTACATGATAGCAGTCTTCCAATATTTGAGGGGCTGCCACAAAGAAGGGGGAGTGAAGCTATTCTTCAAAGCATCAGAGGGGCAGGGCAAGAAGCAATGGTTGGAAACTAAACAATCAAGCTAAAACTAAAGAGATATTTATCAACAGTAAGAACAATTAAACGGTGGAAAGATTAATTATTCAAAAGTTGTGGGTGCTCCCTCAAGATTTTTTAAGAGTTTGACAGCCATTTGTCATATGTTATAGGGTTTCCTGCTTGAGCATGGGGTTGGACTAGAAGACCCTGTTATTCAACCCTGTTATTCTGTTCTGGTTTCTTCGGGTCGTTCAGGATTTCTAGTCATGCACATCACCACTGTAACTGTCCATCTACCTTGGTGCTTGTCCTTCTTCTTCTTTACATTGAATGAATACCATATTTTTCGGAGTATAAGACGCACCAAGATTTTGAAGAGGCAAATTTTAAAAAAAGTTTTTGCACTCTGCAGACCTCCCAAAATGGCCTGTTTTTGCCAAAAAAGGGGCATGGATAGCCCTTTGGAGGCTTATAGAGTGCTCCTAGGCATGGGGGGGGGGGCAAAAACAAGCAAAAAATCAGCCCATTTTCCACTCATTTTTGCCCTCCCCAGCCCTCAGGAGCACTCTGGAAGCCTCCTAAAGGCTATGCACAGCCATTTTTATAAAGAGTGCGGGGTTTCGGGAGGCATAAAGGTTTAAGGTTTAAGGTTCATTTTATTTATATGCCGCCCTATTCCCAGCGGGACTCAGGGCGGCGCACAAACCCAAAGGAGGGGAAGGGAAAGACAAAAACTACAACAAAAAGTACAGGGAATTTAAAACAACCAACAGCCACACGCTTCAAGAGGGGAAGGGAAACTCATCGACCCCAGACCTGCTGACACAGCCAGGTTTTAATGGCTTTTCGGAAGGCCTGGAGAGAGGTGAGGGTCCTAATCTCTGTGGGGAGCTCGTTCCAAAGGGCCGGAGCCGCCACAGAGAAGGCCCTCCCCCGGGTAGTAGCCAGATGACATTGGCTAGTAGACGGAACCCGGAGGAGGCCTAATCTGTGTGATCTAATGGGTCTTTGGGAGGTAATTGGCAGCAGGCGGTCTCTCAAGTACCCAGGTCCAATACCATAAAATGCTGTATTCAGTGTATAAGACGCACCCAGATTTTCACCCTCTATTTTGAGGGGAAAATGTGCGTCTTATACTCCGAAAAATACAGTATGTGCCATCAAGTTGGTGATGACTCTTATGGACCACATAGGTAGACCTTCCCTATGACCATTTGTCCTAATCTGGTCTTTCAAGAGTGCTACTGTCTCCATTGTAGCTCAATCTCTCCTCTTTGTCCCTAGTCATTCTCTTCTTCTCCATCTATCCCAGCATTAGAGCCTTCTCCAGAGAGCTGGGTCTTTATATAATATGTCTGAAGTAGGATAATTTGAGCCTGATCATTTGTGCCTTGAATGAAAACCCTGGGTTGATTTGAGAATAATTCCGCGGCATGTTATGGTTTGTTGAAACTGATTTTAAATTATCTTGAAGCAAAACTGCTCTCAAGTATATAGCACTGTAATAGGAACAGGAACTGTGTTATCGACATAATGATATCTCAGAACTGATTTTAAAAAAAATCTGTGAGCTCTAGAAATGTCTGTGAAGGTATGTATTACTGCTGAAACTCAATGCAGGTGGTCCTCACTTACTATTTGCAATGGGGACAGACAATGAACTGGGTATGTCTAGTCTAATGAAAGGGATGACTAGGGATGACATGATGACAGTGTTCCAATATTTCTTCCAACTTCCAGTGTTGGAGCATTCACAACTTCTGGGGACAAGTTGTTCCACTGATAAATTGTTCTAACTGTCAGGAAATTTCTCCTTAGTTCTAAGTTGCTTCTCTCCTTGATTAGTTTCCACCCATTGCTTCTTGTCCTACCCTGAGGTGCTTTGGAGAATAGTTTGACTCCCTCTTCTTTGTGGCGGCCCCTGAGATATTGGAAGACTTATCATATTTTAGAGGCTGCCAAAAGAAAAGGGAGTCAATCAATAGGATAGGATAGGATAGGATAGGTATAGGATAGGATAAGATATAATAGGAATAGGATAGGATAGCAGCCCCTGAGATACTATTCTTCATATGTTTTAGCCTCCAGTCTCCTAATCATCTTTGTTGCTCTTCTCTACACTGTTTCTTGAGTCTCAACATCTTTTTTGTATTGTGGTGACCAAAACTTTGGTAAAAAATAAGCTTCCATCCAGTGGTGAAAATCATTTTTTTTTTACTACCGGTTCTGTGGACATGGCTTGGTGGGCATGGCAGGGGAAGGATACTGCAAAATCTCAATTCCAACTCCACTCTGGGACCAACTAGAGGTGGCATTTGCCAGTTCTTCAAACTCCTCAAAATTTCTGCTACTGGTTCTCAAAACTACTCATAATTTCTACTACCAGTTCTCCGAACTACTCATAATTTCCACTACTGGTTCTTCAGAACATGTCAGAACCTGTTGGATTTCACCCCTGCTTCCATCCCTAAAAACTCTACTTCTACTTAGATGGGTATTAGGCACTTGCAAAAACAATTTCAATTTTAACTTCATTGGGTTCTCCACTATCTACAGTGAGATTATGACCCTGATATTTTTTAGCCAGTCTCTTCTTCTGTTGAAGTGACCTGTAGATTACAAAAGTTTATGTCTTTTAGCAAATTTCTTATTTGGAAAATGTGACACTGGACTCATAATGTTGGCTATCAAAACTAAGATAGTTATCCTCTTGCCATGGCTAACATTTTTTCCCCGTAATGTTATTTTTTTCTCTTATATGAATCAGCTGATCAACTATTCTATGACTAGTAGACCTTCAAACTCTACAACATATATAATTTTGTTAATAGTTTGGTGTTTAATGGAAACAAAGACTCAGAAGAGAAAAGGAGGAATATATCTGAGTGGGAAATGGGAGGTACCTAATTTGATAAATAAAGAACATATTTTTTCCAATAATATTAAATTGTTAGGGGATCCTATCTATCTACAGAGAGTCCTCAACGTACGACCACAGTTGAGCCCAAAATTTCTGTTGCTAAGTGAGACAGTTAAGTGAATTTTGCCCCATTTTACAACCTTACTTGCCCAGTTGTTAAATGAATCACTGCCATTGTTAAGTTAGTAACATGGTTGTTAAGTGAATCTGACTTCCTGCTTGACTTTGCTTGTCAGAAGGTCCCAAAAGAGGATTGTGTGATGCTGGTACACTGCAACCGTCACAAATATGAGTCATTTGCTAAGCATCCAAATTTTGATCACATGGTTATAGGGATGCTGCAACAGGCTTAAGTGTGAAAAACGGTCATAAGTCACTTTGTTCAGTGCTGTGGTAATTTCAAAGAGTCACTAAATGAACTGTTGTACGTTGAGAACGACCTGTGTCTGTCAGTCAGTCTGTCTGTCTATGGAAAGATTAGTTCCTATGGAAACCAATCAAAGAGAGGAGCAACTTAGAGCTAAGGAGAAATTTCCTGACAGTTAGAACAATTAATCAGTGGAACAACTTGCCTGTCAGGGTTCCAAATAGCATCCAAAAGTAAATCAGAGTCCAAGGCAAAGTATTGCTCAAAGTTCCAATTTATTAAGAGAGCCATGTTGGCACATCTGGGAAAACCCGAATCTGAAAGCTTCCCGGTTTTCTTCACCAAGTTGAAAATTCAAGATCTTGCCCCCCACATTCACAAGTCCATCACATGGTCCAATCTTCCACTGCCATGCTGGGAGTTTCACCCATCCAGTTCCGGTCAGGTGCAGAGGTGCAGAGACAAAGGATGACCTTGGCTTTCTAGAAAGAATTTTGTTATGGCTGCATCACATCTCACTCCTTACAATCCCCCCTCCGATTTTCCCACAATAGAAAATGCATAGTAGAATAATATAAAGTGTGGCAGGCCAAAGATCAAAAAAAAAAAAAAGATGGCTGCAGGCCTGACATTGCCACCAGAAGTTGTGAATGCTCCAACACTGGAAGTTTTAAGAAGATATTGGACAACCATTTATCTGAAGTGGTGTAGGGTTTTCTGCCTAAGCAGTGGGTTGGACTAGAAGACCTCCAAGGTCCCTCCCAACTCTGTTATTCCATTCTATTATGTAACCATCCATCTATAGTTCTCTATATAGCCCTTCACAAAATTCTTCCCTCTGATCACGAGTGGAGAGGTGAGGAAGTGTCATTTTGCAGATTATTCTCTCCGAAAGAGAGAATAATTTCAGATTTGCCAACAACTTTTGGAGAAGTGCAAATTTGTTCTCAGGCCTCTTAAAAAAAAAAATCTGTGTCCAAGGATCCAAAAATCTTTCATGCCAGATTCTTACGGACGAGAATAATGAAGCTACCAAAAAAAGAAAAAAAAATAGGAAAAAGAATTTCCAACTGAACAAATTGCTGTCCGTTGTAAGGGAACCGAATCGTGCTGTGCTAAGCTCTTTTATTTTCCACAGCCTTCCCCCCCCCGCCCTCACTGTCTCTGAACCTGCTGAAGAAGTCCACCCATTGTGTTTATTATTGGAATCTACAGAGGGAGCTTCCTGACGGTATGATAAAGAGGCTGCCACAGTATTGCTCCCCAGACATTTGAGGTAATTTAAAATGATACTTCAAGGCTATTGCAGAAAACTCTTGCAGCCAAAAGAGCTCAAATGTCATCTTCTGTACTTAAGTATATAATCTTTATTGTCATTGTACTTAAATACAACGAAATTGGTTTTAACCTCACTGGTGCAAAATTATAACAAAAAAAATACAACAAAATTATAATTATAACAGAAACAAAAAAAGTGGAGTGCATAGAGTAATTGTGGTTGTATTTAAAAGTCTCACAGCCCAGGGATAGAAACTATCTTTAAACCTGTTTGTTCGGCTGGCTATACTTTGATGTCTTCTGCTTGATGGTAGAAGTGCAAAGAGACAGTGACCAGGGTGCGAATCATCTCTGAGTATCTTCCTTACTCTGCTAAAGCAGCGAGATCTGGCGATGTCATCCAGTTCTGGGCCAGTTTGCAACCTGAAGGGACATCCAGCTAAAAATCTGTGGGTTACAAGTAGCCGTTTGAAATCTTTCTGTAGACAAGTTGACTCTTTGAATTAGCTTTGTGCTAAGTGAGAGGGACGCGGGGGCTCAGTGGCTAAGACGCTGAGATTGTCGATCAGAAAGGTTGGCAGTTCGGTGGTTCGAATCCCTAGCACCGTGTAACGGAGTGAGCTCCTGTTACTTGTCCCAGCTTCTGCCATCCCAGCAGTTCGAAAGCACGTAAAAATGCAAGTAGAAAAATAGGAACCACCTTTGGTGGGAAGGTAACAGTGTTCTGTGCGCCTTTAGTCATGCTGGCCACATGATCACAGAGATGTCTTTGGAAAGTGCTGGCTCTTTGGCTTTGAAACGGAGATGAGCACCATTCCCTAGAGTTGGGAACAA
The DNA here is from genome assembly GCF_051295495.1 of Thamnophis sirtalis. Taxonomy (NCBI): domain Eukaryota; kingdom Metazoa; phylum Chordata; class Lepidosauria; order Squamata; family Natricidae; genus Thamnophis; species Thamnophis sirtalis. Next base: position 10,657,314 of record NW_028261386.1, on the reverse strand, counting down.
CTAGCACATATGTGTGAGAGGAACCTTTACCTCACCTTTTAAGTGAGAGGCTAGACTAGACAGCATGAGTGTGTGAACCCTTGTTTAATTCTTTGTGTAAAAATAGTGTTGCAAATGAAGATAGTTGGACTGTTTAAGAGATTGAGATAAATAGAATTATAGGTAATCCTCAATTGACCACAATTAGGACCAGAATTTCAATCATCAGTTGTTGTGGATGAAGGTCAAGGCATTCCTGGGACTGGCCCTGATTTTTCAATCTTTTTATGGTAATTATTAAGCAATTCATGTGGTTGTAAGTCTGAATCATATGATCAATAAACAAATCCATCAGTGGTAGGATTGAAAAAGTATTACTATCAGTTCTATGGGCATGGCATGGCTTGGTGGGTCTGGCTTGGTGGGCGTGGCAGGGGAAGGATACTTCAAAATCCCCATTGTCTTCCCACTCCTCCCCGGGGCAAGGATACCATAAGATCTCCATTTCCACCCCACTCCAGGGGAAGGATACTGTAAAATCCCCATTCCCTCCCCACCCCTCTAACCTGCTTTTCAGCTCCATTCTCCTGTCCAAGACAACAGAAGAAGACCCAGCTGATCAGTGGGACTCAGGAGGCACCAAATAGATGGGGGCAGGGCCAGCCAGAGGTGGTATTTCCCGGTTCTCCAGACTACTCAAAGTTTCTGCTACCAGTTCACCAGAAATGGTCAGAACTGGCTGAATACCACTTCTGAAATCCATTCTCCTGAACTGGCAAAAAAAATTGGCTACAGTCATTGCAAATCACAATCATGTGGCCATGGGACACTGCAACCAGTTGTAAATGCTAGGTTGCCAAGCACCTGAAATCCGATCATGTAACCACAGGGGATAGCATGACATTTTATGACGACTGCTTTATAGGCCATATGGCATCCTTTCTGAGGCCATTAAAGCTTCAAAGGTCATTAAATGTTCAAATAGCTGTAAGTCAATGGCTACCTGTAGATATAGTTTAGTCATGAAATTGGTTTGATTCTTTGTTGAGTTGTTAAGTTTCTTTAGTTGTCCTATCTTGTTTTGCTTCTAGAGAGGTGGTTCTGTTATGTTTTCCTTTTGCCTTCTTTAGGAAAGCTTGGCATAATTTCTAGACAGCATACTAAATCTAAACAGCCTACTAAAAAGCAGAGACATCACCCTGCCAACAAAAGTGTGTATAGTCAAGGCTATGGTTTTCCCAGTTGCAATGTATGGCTGTGAAGGTTGGACCATAAGAAAGGCTGAGCGCCAAAGAATTGAGTCATTTGGACTATGGTGCTGGAAAAGACACCTGCGAGTCCCTTGGACTGCAAGGCCATCCAGCCGGTCAGTCCTAGAGGAGATCAACCCTGACTGAAGGCCAGATCCTGAAGATGAAACTCAAGTACTTTAGCCACCTAATGAGAAAGAAGGACTCACTGGAGAAGAGCCTAATGCTGGGAACAATTGAGGGCAAAAGAAGAAGGGGACGACAGAGAATGAGGTGGCTGAATGGAATCCCTGAAGCAGTAGACGTGAGAGTAAATGGACTCCAGAGGATGGTAGAGGACAGGAAGGCCGGGAGGAATGTTGTCCATGGGGTTTCCATGGTCATGTTTCCAACCAATACAGTCTTGAGCATTCTTTTGCTAATTGGGACCACAATACTTGCTAATGATCCATCTTGTTTTAGGTCTCTTTCCTGGACCCTTTTTATCAAGTGGGATCCATTTTATGACTGCCTTGGTCCACCTGGCACCAGTACGTCTTGCTCTGTGACCAACCCATTTCCATTGAAATTCTTTTAGTCTCGATGATATCATATAATTTTACTTCTTCTCTAATCCATAAGCATAATATTGTTACTAGTGTACATAAAATATTATGACATTGTGGTGTTGTACAAAATATTCCAGTACTGTACAGGTACTCCTTGACTTACAGCAGTTCATTTAGTGACTGTTCAAAGTTACAACGGCACCAACAAAAGTGACTTATGACCATTTTTCATAGTTACAACCTTTGTAGCATCCTCAAGATCATGTGAACAAAATTCGGATACTTGGCAACTGGTTCATACTTAGCAATAGCACTAGCACTTAGACTTATATACTGCTTCACAGTGCTTTTACAGCTCTCTCTAAGCAGTTTACAGAGCCAGCCTATTGCCCCCAACAATCTGGGTCCTCATTTTACCCACCTCGGAAAGATGGAAGGCTGAGTCAACCTTGAGCCTGTTGAGATTCAAACTGCTAAACTGCAGCCGGCAGTCAGCCGAAGCAGCCTGCAGTACTGCACTCTAACCACTGTGCCACCAGGGCTCATATTTATGACCATAGCTGTGTCCCAAAGTCATATGATCACTTTTTGCAACTTTTTGACAAGGAAAGTCAGTTGGGAAGCCAGATTCACTTCCCAACTGAGTTACTAACTGCATTGATTCACTTAATAACTGTGGCAAGAAAGGTTGCAAAATGGGACAAAACTCCCTTAACAAAGGTCTCACTTAAGAACAGAAAGTTTGGGCTCAATTGTCGTCATAGGTTGAGGACTACCTGTACTATGTTTCAGAAGCATAATTTAAAAACGCAGGAAGAAAAAGGAAAGAAAAAAAGACATGTTAAGTGGATGTTTTTTTCCTCAATTTCAGGGGAAAGGTGGAATTCTTCGGCAATTTCTCAAAAAAAGAGTCTTTCCTCTTGGAAGTGAAATCAGTATTCAGTGGTGGGATTCAAATTTTTTTTACTACTGGTTCTGTGGGTGTGGAATGGTTTGGTGGGTGTGACAGGGGAAGGATACTGCAAAATCCCCATTCCCTCCCCACTCCAGGGGAACGTTACTGTAAAATCACCATTCCCTCTCCTCCCTACTAATTTGCTTTCCAGCTCTGTTCTCCAGTTCGGGGCAAGAAAAGAAGAACAGCTGGGAGGCTGGGAGGCAGCGAGGGCGTGGCCAGCCTATTTGTCGGTTCTCTGAACTACTTAAAATTTCCGCTACCAGTTCTCCAGAACCTATCAGAACTGGCTGAATACGACCTCTGGTATTGCTACTGAGAAAGTGTTGTGAGAGGATTTGTCTCCTGACCAGAATTCTTTTCTGGGAATTCAGTGGAAATATAGGAAGCCAGACAGTCTGTTTGCAAATCCCTGGGGAGAGGCTTAGTAGTGAAAGACTCAACTTTCATATAAATCCCTTGGCCCTTTGTAATTTAAGGCTGGAAAGACAACATTGCCTTCATTTCCATTTCTAAGAATTCATTTGAATGTCTCTTTTCCTTTGAAGGAAATGCCAAAGTCTTAATCTTCTTCAGGAATGGAATTAGAAGCCTTTGTACCTGGATGGGACAGTGAACCTTTTTGTGTTGATATTGTTTCCCACTATTTTTAAGTGTTTTATTTTATTTTTTACAAACTTATCAATGTGTGAACAATGTGGCACCTGGGTGTCATACATTCTAATACAAATAAAACTAGTAACATTAGTCATAGTTATTACTTTCAACCAACTTATATATTTCTAATAATAATAATACTTATTTATATTAAGTTACAGTTTGTCATTATTCATTTATTCCATGTTTTCTCTCATTATTACCCTTATTTTATGATATAGCAATAGCAATAGCAATAGCAGTAGACTTATATACCGCTTCATAGGCCTTTCAGGCCTCTCTAAGCGGTTTACAGAGAGTCAGCATATTGCCCCCAACAATCTGGGTCCTCATTTTACCCACCTCGGAAGGATGGAAGGCTGAGTCAACCCTGAGCCGGTGAGATTTGAACCGCTGAACTGCTGATCTAGCAGTAGCCTGCAGTGCTGCATTTTAACCACTGCGCCACCTTGGCTCTATATAAAAGTGTTTCCCCAAAAATAAGACAAAGTAAGCGCTTGGCCTTATATTTGGGGAGGTCTTATTACTTTTGTGGTGCAGGAGGCCCCTTACTTCGGCCTGCAGCGCGCAGATCAGCTGATCCAGAGAGGGACGGAAGTTCTGTCTCTGTTTCTGGCACACTCTTGCCAGCCCTAGCGTTTCTGGGCCTGCCACTCTTTTTGCGGCTACCACTAAGAGAAGGGGCACACCAGCTAGGATTTGGAGGAACAGCCATAAGGCCATTCCATGTGGACGGCAGTTGCATGTGGGGTGCATGGGCATGTTCCCCCCCTTTCCCTCCACCAGGAAATGGCAGAGACTGGCTGCACATGTGTTTAAATATTTTAGGGGAGGGCTTAGAAGAGCCGAGGTGGCGCAGTGGCTACTTCAGCTCACTGCAGTTCTGCAGTTCGGCTGTTCAAATCTCACCAGCTCAGGGTTGACTCAGCCTTCCATCCTTCCGAGGTGGGTAAAATGATTGTTGTTGGGGGCAATATGCTGACTCTGTAAACCGCTTAGAGAGGGCTGAAAGCCCTATGAAGCGGTATATAAGTCTAACTGTATTGCTATTGCTATTATTTTAGGGGAAGACTTATTTTAGCACATGCACTCGAAAGCCCGATTGGAATTATTATCTGGGGAGGTCTTATTTTCAGGGAAACAGGGTATATACACTAATATTCCCCTTTTCTCTTATTTCCATCTCTTATACTAACTTTTAATCATGTCACCCTTTGTTAATAAACATTTTCTTTCCATCCTATCTAACTTCTAGTGATGTTACCTACCTAAAAAAAAAGAAGAGAGAGAGAGAGAGGAAAAGCAAAGCAAACCAAAATAATAAAAAAGAGAAATCATGTATCCGTCATCTCTTGCACGCTTCAATACTTTAATTGCTATACTTTTTTTCTTTTTGACTTGCCTCCCATTCATTGTTTTCCACTTCTGTTTAGACAATAGCAAGGGTTGACAATGTGGTGTTTCTTATAGCCCAAAATGAGGACTGTAGCCCTTCCAAAACTGATCTTAAATGCAGATAGATTTATAAGCAAACCAGCAAACTGTTTGATGTTGCAATGGCACTGAATGTTGGTGTTTGGAATTCCCTTTGTGATTAGTGCCTTTTGCATACCTCACTTTACGATCGCATCACTTAGCAATAGAAATTCTGGTCTCAATTGCTGTTGTAAGTTGAGGACTACCTATATGTAGTTTTTGCCTCAATAGGTGGTACTAACTAGCCAACCTTGATTGATCTCAGAAGCTTAATGGGCCAATAGCAATAGCACCTAGACCATTAGCACATTAGTTTTAGGATGGAGATCATGTAAGAGCATAGGACTGATTGACCAGAGTGGAAAATAATAAAGTTAATAAAAAATCTTAAAAGAAAGAAAGCCAGCCATTTCTACTACACTGTCACCAAGTGTCAAACACAAGGGTGCCTTTCTGTAATTTATGTGAAATTGCAAAGTTATTAAATACTAAATTTTTGAGTGATTTTGCAATTGCATAAAAGAGGTGAGCATTGACAGCTCATGCTCTTTGGTGAAAGTAGAATAGAAGAGAATAAAATAGAATAAGAGGTCTTCTAGTTCAATCCTCTGCCTTGGCAGGAAACCCTACACTACTTCAGACAAATGGTTATCCAATATCTTCTTAAAAACTTCCAGTGTTGGAGTATTTACAACTTCTGGGGGCAAGTTGTTCCAATGATTAATTGTTCTAATTGTCAGGAAATTTCTCCTTAGTTCTAGGTTGCTTCTCTCTTTGATTAGTTTCTACCCATTGCTTCTTGTTCTACCCTCAGGTGCCTTAGAGAATAGTTTGACTCCCTCTTCTTTGTGGCAACCCCTGAGATATTGGGACACTGCTATCATGTCTCCCCTAACCTTTCTTTCCATTAAACTAGACATACCCAGTTCCTGCAACCGTTCTTCATTTGTTTTAGCTTCCAGTCCTCCAATTATCTTTGTTGCTCTTCTCTGCCCTCTTTCTAGAGTCTCAACATCTGTGTGGAAGAGGAGTGGCATATTTGGCCATTGAGGGAGATTGTTGGATAAAGACAAAAAGGATTGCTGAGCACTGCATTATCACTCTCATTTTTACATCTGTACCCATAGCTACGTACAGTTACATGTATGGAATTTTTCATCTTCCTCTCATCTTCTTTTTTGGTCCCATTTCCTTCTTTTGAGGGCACTTGAAATTGCCAACCACATCTACCAGAAGAAAAGGATTGAATTCTCTCACAGATCTCATTCACACAAGATGTCTTGAAATCATATTTATATACACATTTCTTATTGTCATTCGCACTCTGCTTACAAACCATCTTTTTAAAAGCACTATTGTCTGTCTAAAGCACTCTCTACAACACCCAGGACTTCAAACAAGCCAAATCTGCATTTTAATTACTGATTTTTCTTATGATGTCCTTGTCATTCTTTTTCATAATGGACTCCTTCTGCTTGCCAGTAAATATTATTTCATATTCTTTAGTGCTGTTCAGCTTTGCCATCAAAGGGAAAGTGGAATCCCATACAAACAATTTCCCTAAGGATCGCTTTAAAAACCCTCTGGCTACATCTTTTCCGACTTAGAAATGCATCTACAGGACTGAATTTTGCATAAAATGCCATGCTGTCCTCTTGAAAAGTGAGTTTGGCTGGGTTCACTGGTGGTGTCAAGCCGTGGCTTTTACAAATGTGGTTTATGAAATACATTTAAAGTGGATGCTTTCCTACAGCCTGTTAAACTGTAAATTCTGGTTTTCACTCACCAGGTTAAACTAACCCCAAAATGAACTCTTTATTATGGCTTAATGTGATAGCCACCAGACAGTGTTTTCTCATAAAATATATTTTCAGTTTCAAAGCCTGTTACATGTCACCTTGGAAATTCATCCCTTTGACTTCCTGGAGCCGTATCTCCAAATACATCCATATGGAATTGAAGCCTACAACTCCTGTTTTCCCTCTCTCTTCTTCTTTAGCCTCTAGCCTACCATTTTCTCATGCTGGCTGGGGAATTCTGGGAGTCCAAGTTCACACATCTTAAATTTGCCAAGGCTGTGAATCACTGCTCCGGCCTGATAAAAACCTCAGGAGATGTTGAAATTTCGCTCACATTGTCACATTTGAATCAATCCCATAAAGCTAATGCGTGTTTTGCTTTTTCTCAAAGACTAATCCTGCTTCTCATGCTTTTTGTAAAAAAAAAAAAACCGCACACACCAATGTTTGTAGTTGGATTTCAATATATCGATCATAGGCAGCACTATTCCCCCAAGCACCTTGCTTCTTCCTACTGGCCTTTGTGTATCGCCAATCTTTTCACATAAAAAAAATCATTTTAATTTTTAAAAATTGGGGAGGCTGTCCAGGAATGCAAGGTTCTGGCTTTTAGCCTTGCCTTTATTGTTTTGAAACTCCAGTAGATCCCTTAAGGCTGTTCTTGGAAATAAAATGATGGATGGGTGACTAGAATCTGATATGTTGTTTGGAAGAGTGAGTGAGAACAATCAACCGATGGGATAGAAGTTGCCTTCGGAAGTTGTGGGAGCTTCATCACTGGAGGCATTCAAGAAGAGATTGGTTTGCCATTTGTTGGAAATGATGTAGGGTCTCCTGCTTGGATGAGGGGTTAGATTAGATGACCTACAACTCTGTTAACCTGTAAATCTGAATTTCTCCAGTCTTTGTTTTGAAAACATAGATCCAGATGAGGAGGGGAAAAAATAGACTGGAAGAGAACAACCGTACAAATCAGTGTTTGCTATTAGTTTGGTCCCTTGTGGCTGCCATGAGGAAGCTCACATGGTAGGCAATTTGCAAGAGGGTCCACAGCATCTCTCAAAATTCCAAGCGAGCTCTTCACACCTGTGAAATGAATCAAAAGCCTGAAATCTGGGAAGGAAGAGGTGACGACACAGGAAGAAATCTACTCCTGTAGACTGTGAGATAAGAGATGTAATTGTAGCTACAGCTACCTGGATTTCATTTAAGGAAAAGCATTCCTGATGTTAGCAACAATGAAATAGTCTATTGATGGTTGTGGATTCTTCATCACTGCAGGATTTTTTTTTTTAAAAAAAATGTGATTCTATTTCAATGTAGGTTTTTTTTTTTTGTTGCTGTAAGTGCAAAATGTGCTATGGCACCAAATATAACAAAACTCCTTTCATAAATTAATAAACAAAACTTAGCCTATATATTTCAAAATTGTAGGTTGCTCCACATCTATAACACCTACAAATGGGACATTTTTACATTGGTCTAGCTTTAAGGTAATAAAGGAAGGAACAAAAACTAAGTCACCTTTGAAAAGAGGACTGATTATCACAACCAGGCAACCTACATAAAAGTTGGACTACTTTTACACTGTATTTGTTTAAAGATGTATGCTAATCCAAGTTGCTCTTCCTGACCCTTTTTCTGAAGTACTCTTGTACTCAAAAGAGGACAAAGTCAAATGAACACAGTTCCTCTTGTGCTAATTTTATATTTGATAAATTTATTTGATAAAGTGATGGCTGTGGATATTGATGGAATAATTCAGATGCATTTTCCCCAAATTCTGCATCTAAATATGAAAGAGAATGAAGACCCTGGGACCATACAAGGATTAAACATGTTGGGAGCAAGCGTATCATTTAGGTGATGAGATTAGACAGATAGAGGTAGGTAGGTGGTGGGTGGGTGGATGGACGGACAGACAGATTCCCTGAGTATGTTAACATTATTTTATTCTATTTTTAATTTTAAAAAACTCAGCATGGTAGATATGTTTTTACCACCAGCTCACTTATCTCTATAAAAATACTGAGCAGTAGGAAATACACCAGAAACAGCAGTTCAATTCTGAGCGGCTCAAACTTGAATGTCTATGGAGATTCTCAGTCGTCCAGATCATGGTTGCCCCAAAGGTGCTTTTTCAAGAGGCAACTGGACTTTCTGCTTTTTTCTTTAAAGACGTTTCGCTTCTCATCCCAGAAGCTTCTTCAACTCAAGGTTCACTTAGCCTTCTGAGATTGGTAAAATGGTTGTCAGAGACAATATGCTGACTTTGTAAACAGCTTAGAGAGGGCAGTAACATGCTATAAGCAGTATATACTATATTTTTCCATCTATAAAATGCCCTCCTGTATAAGATACCCCTATGTTTCATGTAGCTTCTTGTAGTAAGCACACTACCAGCCATCACTGTGCAGAAGCCATTTTGTTAGAGTAAGTAATACACAAGAACAGGACATGCACCATAGGAACAATAGAGATGAAACCTAGAGTGGCAGTGTGATACAGGAAATGCCTACAATAGAGAGAGGAATGATAGAGCTGCATATAAGATAGAGGCTCATCTTGCTTCCTGTGTATAATTCCATTTTCAAGTAAATATTTTAAAGAAAAAGTAGCATCTTATACATGGAAAAATACAGTAAACATAAGCACTATTGCTATTGCTATTTTAGATGATGGTCCCAACGTGGTTACAGAAAGACCAAAACTTCATTCAGCACCATAGACAGCTCCAGGTGGATGTTGTTAGAATACAAGGTTTGTAAGCCAAACAGTTCCAGGTTCTGGCATTGATATCTTATTCTAAAAAAAGGCTGGGAAAGAACCTGGAGAGTTATAAACAGTTTATCAACCCAGATGCCCTGTGGTAAGAAATGCAGAGCAAGGTAGAGCTCAGCTATTGGTATCTACTGGCTCTGAAAATTGTGGCTCTTCATCAGCTGAACTGGCCTGGGCACAGATGCTTCCAGGGGAATTTTGCAACCTTTCTAAATAAGCAAGGAAGCTTCCCCCCCCCCCTCCAAGTGATGCAGAAGAACGCTGTAAATTCATTCGTCAATCTTTGACATATTAAACACAACATGCCAGATTCCTCAAGGATGCATTGGGACCTTTTAATGTCTCAGAGCTTAGCTGCATATATATATATATAGCTTCCTTTACATTATTTTTAATGTTTAATGGCAGCGTCTGAATAGCTCCACTCCCCCACCCACCTCCCCAGCTTCAGTTTGGCCTCAATTTAATTCCCTTTAAAGTTTTCTCTCCTCCACATTATTAATTAAGCATTGCAGATTGAGGGCACTGTTGGGTTGGACATTTTTCATGTTTCCCTTTTTAACAAAATATGAACGCCGTGACCTCTTTGATGCCAAAGGAGAGCAATTTTGATGAAGCTGGCAGGCGGATGCAGTGGGAGTGAAGGGGAAAAAAAACAATGCCTCAAATCCATTGGCTGAATGCTTGGCTCTGGGCTGCATTGTAGGATAAGCCTCTGAGCGACGTTAGTCTTTTTTTTCCTCTCGCTCTGCCATTCGACCCCTTCTTCCAGGTGGTTAAAGAAGAACAGCCTCCTGGCACTATAACAGGAAAAAAGAATTCGTGATTTACTGGCACCGTTTGGCATAAAAGCATCATTGAATAATGTTGTGCCAAGTTGAACAAGAAAAGAAGCCACCGGCATCCTATAATAATGTGAACGAAGACTCCCATACTGACCTCTTCTGGTTAAGCGTATCGCCTTCAATGGATTTATGCAACGGGAGCCAGCTCTTTTGATGTGTGTAGCGCAGAATCTTTAAGTTGGAAAGAACCCTATGGGCTACTGAGTCCAATCTCCTTCTACGCAGGAAACCAAATTAAAGCATTTGTGGTACCCGGCTGCCCAAGCCTCCCTTTGAATATAGTGAAGGAGAAACAGTGTCACAATGGGTAACAGGTTCCACCGATGAACAGCGCTTATTATTAGGAAGGCTTTTCTGACGTTCAATCAGAATCTGACTTCTGTTACTCGTGTTCATTATTTTGTGTCCCGTGGTTTGTCACAAAGGAGAACAGGTCCTGACCTTCTCCTGTGCCACTTGCTTTCAGGTATTGACAAGGGCTGTCATCTCCCCATCAGTCGTATCTTCCCAACATTAAAAACTTCAAATTATTTCATGCTCTTTTCCTTTGCTTTCTGCTTTATTTTCATCCTCCTTGTTATCCTTGAAGCTGTTCCAGTTCGTCTGCATTTTTCCTGAGGTGGGGTATCCAGGACACAGCGCGATGCCCAAACGCACCGCTGACTAATGTAGACAGCAAGGGAGGGAGACGTATTACTTGAGAACCAGGGATGGGCTTCCAAAATTTCAGCAACAGGTTCTCTGCTCGGTTGCTGGGGGGCATGGCCTAGTCAACCTCCTGCACCATGGCAGTGGGGGGGCTTTTTGCCTTCCCCAGGCTGCAGAGGCTTTCCTCAAGTCTCTGGGAGGGTGAAAACTGCCTTCTTGGGCTCCAGAGGCCCTCCAGAGGCCAGAAATGGGCCTGTTTCCGGCCTTCCAGAACTTCCAGGGAGCCTGTTTTTTCCCCTCTCCAAGCCTCTGCATTGGCTCTGCACTTACCTCGCATCCAAAACTCCTGTGAGGGGAGGTGTGGGGTGAGCGGGGCCAGCCATGGGTGGGATTTGTAGGTTCTCTGAACCAGCCATAATGTTAGCTACGGGTTCTCCCAACCCCAGGTGAACCCGTAATAGCCCACCCTGGCTGGAACCCTGGGGGATCTGGTCCTCAGGGTGGAGAACTATATTTAAACATTGTCCCTGTCCAATTGTGAAAGTAACATTCCAGCCCCAACATGCTGAATGCTAGAAATGAATGGCTGCCACAAAGAAGAGAGAGGGGGTCAAATTATTCTTCAAAGCACCAGAGGGCAGGACAAGAAACAATGGTTGGAAACTAATCAAGCAGAGAAGCAACCTGGAATGAAGGAGAAACTTCCTAACAGTGAGGACAATTAACCAGTGGAACATCTTGCCTTCAGAAATCATGGGCGCACCATCACTGGAGGTTTTTAAGAGGAGACTGGATGGCCACTTGTCTGAAATAGTATAGGGTCTCCTCCTTGAACAGTGGGGTGGACTAGAAGACCTCCAGGATCATTTCCATATTCTATTCTATTCTATTCTATTCTATTCTATTCTATTCTATTCTATTCTATTCTATTCTATTCCACTCCACTCCACTCCACTCCACTCCACTCCACTCCACTCCACTCCACTCCACTTCATCCTATCCCATCCCATCCCATTCCTAAATCATAGAACTTTACTGCCACTTGGACATGTGGCAAGATATGGGGGGACAGGACTATGGACAAGAGATGTCCATGATGGGTGGTGCAAGACTCAATCGAAGGATTGGAATATTGCTTGGGGGACCACAGGATAAGCCACACCAGAACAAGTGGTCATATGTATCTTGAACAAGGAATATCACATTTTTCTACATCCACATACAAATAACCACCCTATTCCACTACTTGTAGAAGTCTCAGAAATAGTAGTTCTTCCCAGTGAACTATGTGACCCCATTCTAAAGGCACTGAGTTCCTTTAGAAAAATTCTAAACTGTTGGCTAACCAGAAGATGAAAGATGAAAGGAAGTCCACCTGCATTGCAGTGAGAGACTCTACAAGCTAGTCTTTCATTTAAAACCAGGGGTGGGTTCCTGCCAGTTCTAAACTATAGAAGAGGTTCCACAAATCTACCATGCCATTTAGAATCAGTTCCAGCTCCCTCCCCCCGCCCATCCGTACATCATCAAGATGAAAAGCGAGAGGAGGAATTCTGGGAGTTGAAGTCCACAAGTCTTAAAGCTGTCAAGTTTGAACATCCCTGGGTGTTTTTTTTAAAGGGTTAGGGGTGTGAGGGTCTTGTAACTTGACAGCTTTAAGGCTTGCGTGCTTCAAATGCCAGAGTTTCTGAGCCAACATTTTGGTTGCTAAGCAAGAGTGTTGTTAAGTGACTTTCACCACATTTTACAAGTTGGCCACGCCCACCCAGTCACATGGCCGCAAGCTACTCCCACCCGATCACATGGCCGGCAGGCCACTCCCACCCAGTCACATGGCCGGCAAGTCACTCCCATAAAGCAGGCCACACTTGCAGAAGAGGTTCTAAAAATTTTTGAAACCCACCACTGTTTACAACCATTCATTTACTGACCATTCGGAGTTACAAGGGCACTTCCAACCACTTGAGCATTCCCATGGTCACGTGATCAAAATTCATGTACTTGGCAACCGACATGTATCTGCAACAAGAGTTGCAGCATCCTGGGCTCATGTGATCACTATTTGTGACCTTCCCAGCCAGCTTCCAACAAGTGAAGACAATGGGGGGAAGTCAGATGATTTCAATAGCTGCACAATTTACTTAACAACGGCAATGATTCAATCAATCAATCAGAATAGAGCTGGAAGGGACCTTGGAGGTCTTCCAATCCAACCCCCTGCTCAAGCAGGAGACCCTACACCAGGGATGGCTAACCTTTTTTTGTCGTTGTGTGCCGAAAGCATGCATATGCACATGCACTCATAATGCAATGCATGCACGACCCTGTGGCCCCCTGTGCATGCACGCGGCACCCTCAATGCACCCTGTGGGTGTGTGGTAGAGACCCCAAAACCAGCTAGCCAGCAGGAGGTGTGCGCACATGTGTGGTAGAGCTGTGCTGGGGCAATGGCTTGCATGCCTGCAGAGAGGGCTCTGCATGCCACCTGTTGCAGGCATGCCATAGGTTCGCCATCACAGCCCTACACCATTTCAGACAAGTGGGCTGTCCAGTCTCTTCTAAAAACTTCCAGTGATGGAACATCTGCAACTTCTGGAGGCAAGCTGTTCCACTGGTTAATTGTCCTCACTGTTAGGAAGTTTCTCCTTAATTCCAGTTTGTTTCTCTGCTTGATTAGTTTCCAACCATTATTTCTTGTCCTGCCCTTTGGTTCTTTGGAAAATAATTTGACCTCCTCCACTTTATGGCAACCCCTCACATACTGGAATACTGCTATCATGTTACCGCTAGTCCTTTTCTCTAGACTAGCCGTACCCAATTCTTACAACCGTTTCTCATATGTTTTAGTCTCCAGACCTTTAATTGTCTTAGTTGCTCTTCCCTGAACTTTTTCCAAAGTCTCAACATCTTTTTTGCAGTGTGGTGACCAAAACTGGATGCAGTATTCCAGGAGTGATCTTACTAAGGCTTTATAAAGCTGTGCTAATACTTCACATGATTTTGATTCTATGCCTCTGTTTATACAACCAAGGTTTGCATTAGCATTTATGGCTGCTACCTCACATGGCTGGCTCATCTTTCATTGATCGTCTTTACAACAACAATGGCATAAAATCGGGAATGGCTCACTTAACAACCATGTTGTTAGTAGCAGAAACTCTGCTCCCAATTGGGGGTAGTCAGTTGAGCACTACCGGTACTGAATTCTCAATCAAGGAGCAGAGAAAAGAAATGTATACAGAATTATATGAAATGAATCCTATCCTTAAAAGAAAAATGATGCAGCGGGAATTATTTTTTTAAAAGATTCAGAACTCCAGTTTTGTTTAAACAACACTCCAGAATAAGGATTGAGCTGGGATGGGATAATCAGGGGCCAATGAAATTTCTCCTTCCCTGGAATGTCAGATCTAGCCTAGAGATTGAATAGCCTATATAAATCTGTCTATTTACGCATGCCATAAATAATACTCTGTAAATGTACTACGAATAAATGCACTATTTCATTCCTAATGGATCTAATATGGAATGATGGCTATTCCAATCCATTCATCTGGATAAATCTTATGGCAAAAAAATTGGAAGGAAAGGCCAAGGAACAGGCACTTGGTATTCAGAGATGTGTATGCGTCCTTGACTTATGACCACAACTGAGCCCAAAATTTCTGTCGCTAAGTGAGACACTCAAGTGAATTGTCACTCTTACAACTGTTGCAGCATCCCCATGGTCATGTGATCGAAGTTCAGATGCTTGGCAACTGACTCGCATTTATGACCTTGGCTTTGTCCATGGTCATGTGATCCCCTTTTGCGACCTTCTGACAAGACAAGTCAGTGGGGAAGCCAGGTTCACTTAACAGCCATCACGGTACTAATTTAACAACTGCAAGGATTCGCTTAAGAACTGTGGCAAGAAAGGTTGTAAAACAGGGCAAAATTGACTGAACTGTCTCACATCAAGATCACGTGAAGTGTTAATACCACTTTATAATGCCTTGGTAAGGCCACACTTAGAATCCTGCATTCAGTTTTGGTTGCCACAATGTAGAAAAGATGTGGAGACTCTAGAAAGAGTGCAGAGAAGAGCAACAAAGATGATTAGGGGACTGGAGACTAAAACATATGAAGAACGGTTGCAGGAACTGGGTATGTCTAGTTTAATGAAAAGAAGGACTAAGGGTGACATGATGGCAGTGTTCCAATATTTGACGGACTGCCATAAAGAAGAGGGAGTCAAGCTATTCTCCAAAGCACCAGAGGGCAGGAGAAGAAGCAATGGGTGGAAACTAATCAAGGAGAGAAGCAACCTAGAACTGAGAAGAAATTTCTGGACCATTAGAACAATTAATCAGTGGAACAACTTTCCTCCAGAAGTTGTGAATGCTCCAACACTGGAGGTTTTTAAGAAGATGTTGGATAACCATTTGTCTGAAGTGGTGTAGGTTTCCTGCCTAGGCAGGGGGTTGGACTAGAAGATCTCCAAGGTCCTTTCCAACTCTGTTATTCTATTCTATTCTATTTTTTCTATTCTATTCTATTCTAACCTGCACTGAGTCATATATAAACAAAAATAAACAAAAGTAATTTCAGGAGAATATAAAGAAAGGAAAGAAATAAAGTCATGGAACAAGTTATTTTTAATCCACATATATTAATACAAAAGGTATATATAAAAAAAGCCAGGGATATTTATGAGTGAAAACGGATGTGGATTTTTAAAATATTTTCCCCCAAGTCTGCATTTAAAATGGGAAGAACGGTTCAAAGTACACTGTAGTTCTACTCATATGGACAGTAAACATGGACTGGAGTAATCTGCATTTATATTGCTTAAATAAAGGCTTCTGTTATTATGTGTTTACAATGCTGTTGGCACCACTTTTATTATCATTGTTCTCTGAGGTATGCATATTTTAAAGGTAATGCAAGTAGCTTTAAAAATGCATAAGTACATTGTCAGGAATAAAATAGAAGGTGTAGTTTAATCCCAGCTGCTGCGAGTAGTATTACTACCACTTCACTGAATGTGAACCTCAGGGCTTCAGATGGCTCACAATTGTATCCCAAAACTCTAGAGTTCTAATGTGTGTATTATTTATTTACTTATTTACTTACTTTACTTACTTTACTTACTTTACTTACTTTACTTACTTTACTTACTTTACTTACTTTACTTACTTTACTTACTTTACTTACTTTACTTACTTTACTTACTTTACTTACTTTACTTACTTTACTTACTTTACTTACTTTACTTACTTTACTTACTTTACTTACTTTACTTACTTTACTTACTTTACTTACTTTACTTACTTTACTTACTTTACTTACTTTACTTACTTTACTTACTTTACTTACTAATTAATTTATTAATTTATTTATACTTATTAAATGTATGTGTCACCCAATCTTAGCTTTAATAATACTTATATAGGTAGTTCCCCCACTTACAATAGTTCATTTAATGACCATTCACACAGGGGTTAAATCAACTTACCGTATTTTTCAGAGTACAAGACACACTCCTCCCCCTAAATGAGGCTGAAAATTTGGGTGCGTCTTATACTCCAAATGTACCATATTTTTCGGAGTATAAGACACATCTTTTCCCACCCAAAAAGAGGATGGAAATTTGGATGCGTCTTATACACTGAGTGTAGTTCCACCCACCTCCAGCAGAGGCCAAAAAAAGTGAGGCATGGAGGCAGCGATGGTCTGAGGCAATCCCTGCAGCCTGGAACAGCTGATTGGGGGTATTCTGGCAATCTGATCCACCTGCCAATCAGCTGTACTGAATCAGGCTGCAATAAGTGCTAAAGCTGACCTGGCTGGTCAGAGTTTGTAGCAGCAATCACATTCAGAAAGCACAGTTACTGATTCAGCAGGATTCAAAATAGTAATAATAATATACAATACAATACCAAAAGCAGGTTTTCCAAGGTAGCAGTAAATACAAGCAAAACACAAGCAGTTTCACTTTCAGTTCTCGGCTAAGCCAGGCTCCTTCCCGTCTCCTTGTTGCTCACACAACAAATACTGTTTCAGAGTCCAAATAGCCCTCATTGGTTGACTTAGTTTCTATGCCTATTCACTGGATGAACTTGTTACCATGTGTCAGCTGACTACCATAGCTGCTGGTAGGCAGAGGCAGAATTTTTCTTCTTATTATTTTCCTCCCCCAAAACTAAGGTACGTCTTATACTCTGGAGCGTCTTATACTCCGAAAAATCCGGTTGCTTTTTTGTAGCTTTTTTTACAGCCCTAATGAGGCACGAATGAGTGAAGGGATCTTCCATGCTTTGCCTGCTTTTCTCATTGCTTCTCTCTCCGATGATCAGCTGTGCTTTAGAAGTTGTTTTTTATCCTCAACTGGGGATAAAAAATGCACTTGTGCACATGGTCAAAACCAGCAAACATATGTGCTGAAGCTGACCAGACTAATGACACTAGCCAGGTGAATACCTGGTAGGCAGATTTTTTTCCTAGTCTAGTCCAACCCCCTGCTCAAGCCGGAGACCCTCTCTTATTCCAGACAAATAGCTGTTCATGTTCCGCTATGCACCTAAGAAGCTTCTTTAGTTTTTGGATGAGAAACTTCATGGATGAGAAGCGAATTGTTTTCAAAGAAAATACCAAGAAAGTCCAGTTGCCCTTTAGAACAGCACTTTGGGGCTGTCTAGTCTCTTCTTGAAAACCTCCAGTGATGGAACATTACAATTTCTGGAGGTAGGCTGTTCCATCGATTAATGGTTCCCACTGTCAAGAAATTTCTCCTTAGTTCTAGGTTGGATCTTTCTTAAATAATCTTCCACCTGTTATTTCTTGTGCTGGCCTTTGATGCTTTGGAGAATACGTCAACCCCTCTTTTATGGGACAGGCCCTCAGATACTGGAAGACTGCTATTTTATCAACCATAGTCCTCCTTTTCATTAGATTAGACATATCTAGTTCCTTCCATCATTCATCATACTGGCGAGGTGGCGCAGTTGTTAAATGCAGCACTGCAGGCTACTTCAGCTGACTGCAGTTCTGCAGTTCGGCTGTTCAAATCTCACCAGCTCAGGTTGACTCAGCCTTCCATCCTTCCAAGGTGGGTAAAATGAGGACCCAGATTGCTGTTGGGGGCAATATGCTGACTCTGTAAACCGCTTAGAGAGGGCTGAAAGCCCTATGAAGCAGTATATAAGTCTAACTGCTATTGCTATTGCTATTGCTATACGGGTATATATCAGTGTCTATTCATGAACTGAAACAGAGACATGACAACAGGTCATCCAATGGGGACTGTTTGGATAGACATGGTAATAGATCAGCCAATGGGGACTGTTTGGAAACTGAAACAGTATTTGCTGGAGACAGCTAGGAGTCTAGGTGTGGCTTAGCTCTGTAGCTCTGAATCTGTGCTAAAGCTTAATATACTGGTGTGCTGCTGGAACTGCAACCAATCTCTGCCTTCAACCACATTGGAAGAACCACACTTGGTATTCTATATATGTCTCATGTTTTACATTATATATAAAGAGAAGTTAATGAATCCTGCTGAATCAGTTACCAGTGTGTGCTTTCTGGATTTGATTTCTGAAACAAACTCTATATACAGTAACTTGTGACTTGCATAGCTTATAGCTCATCTAATCTCAGTTTTTCTCAACCTTAGCATCTTTAAGATGTGTGGATCAACTTCTAAGATTCCTTAGCTAGCATGAATTTTGGAAGTTGAAGTCCATGCATCTTAAAATAGTTGAGGCTGAGAAATCATGATTTATCTTAAGTCACATCTGCCTGCTTGCTTCAGAGAAATTAGGGAGTTTACTGAAAATCACCCCTACCTAGGAAAACATCATGAAGTGCAGATAGTTCTCGTTTAGTCTTCTGATGAATAGTTAAAATGCGGCTTTTCTAAAAGGCCTGCAGTGATCAAGAAACAAGAAGAAGATCTGTGCTATTATCATTTGCTCTTCCTTACAGAGATAATTGCTTTTGTTATCATATGCTTGTTTTTATTAGCTTGCCTTGGCTTTTGCACATGTTCTGGGAAAGTGCCCACTTTATATAAGAAACCAAAGTTGATTGGAAACAGATAATATGAAGTCGCTATTATTGGCATGAACAACTACAGGGATTACAGGGTTCTTGGCCAAAAGAATGGGAAAAAACACTACAATGAACAAGATTATGGATGACATATCTCCAGAAAGGTTACATAGGAATGTTAATGAAAGTGATATATATCGTACTGTGACCTTTACAGATTAAAGTTGTTGTTGTTAGTTGTGAAGTCATGTCTGACCCATCACGACCCCATGGACACTGTTCCTCCAGCCTTCCTATCCTCTACCATCCTCTGGAGTCAATTTAAGCTCATGCCGACTGCTTTGGTGACCCCATCAAGCCACCTCATTCTCTGTCGTCCTTTCCTTCTTCTGCCCTCAATCTTTCCCAGCATGAGGCTCTTCTCCAGTGAGTCCTTCCTTCTCATTAGGTGGCCAACGTATTTGAGTTTCATCTTCAGGATCTGGCCTTCTAAAGAGCAGTCAGGGTTGATCTCCTCTAGGACTGACTGGTTTGATCACCTTGCAGTCCAAGGGACTCGCATGAGTCTTCCGCAGCACCATAGTTCAAAGGCCTCAATTCTTTGGTGCTCCAACCTTCCAAAGGTTCCAACCTTTGGAAGGTTGGACCTTCCTTATGGTCCAACTTTCACAGCCATACATTGCAACTGGGAAAACCATAGTCTTGACTATGCACACTTTTGTTGGCAGGGTGATGTCTCTGCTTTTTAGTATGCTGTCTAGATTTACCATAGCTTTTCTCCCCAGGAGCAAGCCTCTTTTAATTTCTTGGCTGCAGTCCTATGAGTAAGAGCTCATAACAATATAGGACAGTGATGGCTAACCTTTTTCTAAAGGTGTGCCAAAATTGTGTGTGCGCTATCACACATGCACGCATGCATGGCCACCCCCCTGTCCATGCGGGCCTGACCCACCCTGCACATGCATGCATGACCTCTCTACAGGGCAGGGGGGAGTTTTTAACAGAATTCAAGAGGGGATGTTCTTAGGACATTTGTGGGAACTTAGAGACTCTAGGCTGATACCTCTCTTGACTCTGCCCCCAGGCTCTGCTATTCTTTCTGCTTCAATAGCACATCTTAAAACAGCCCTTCCTTTGTTCTGTGAAAATGTGTAACATCAGGAGAAGACACAGATGCTTTATGTATTTAAAGCTATATTTGCACCCCTTTGTTATCCAAAGGGTCTTTTACAAATGGATTCCAAAATTGGGTACAATCTTACAAAGTGCCGTTCATCATTATTGGTGGACAAGCCTGCCTGGATGCATGATTCTGTCTCCATTAGTACATGAAAGCTGCCTTCTATTTTCCTTTAGCTGGGAGCAAGTCCCGTTGAAGTCAAGAGACTTATTTTAAGTGGCAATCACAGGATTAAGGAGTTGATTTTCTTTTGGCAGATGGCATGTTTATAATGCCTTTGATGTCGCAAGGCCTCCCACTTTCTTTGGAAAGTATTGTTCTGACCTAGACTTCCCCAAAAAACAGGAAGCAGATTCCTGGTTCCAACAAAACCCCTTTTATTAAACGAATGTGAATTCCTCTTATTCACATTCAGCAAAGTCCTGGCAAACAGTCTTTCAAAGGTGAATTTATGACCACGGACCTTCTCTAGCTTGGAAAGCTGCCATGTAAATATTTTCCAAAGGCACTGCTGCGCAAGGAAAGACTTGGCACAGAGTCTCTGAGATTCATGGACAGATCTTCACACTCCTGAAATGAATGAAGGAACAAACGAACTGTTTCCTGAAAAAGCCCACTCCCCTTTCACTCCTCTTTTATTTCCTATGGGAGGGGCCATTGACCGTCCACCTGTGGCTTTACTCCCAAGTCAACCCTGATTTCTTAGCTGTTCTTTTCTTCTGGCAACTCTGTGCATTCACACCCTGGAAACAGACTCCAGCTGTTCCTCTGCTTCATTGCTGTCTAGCTCCGTAGGCACCTGATAACTGCCAGATGGCCTTGGCTCCATCTCTGCCTCCGACGCAGAGCCCTTGTCTGAGCCTTCCCCAGCCTCCAGGACTGGCCCATGCTCTTCCCCAAACCTCCTCACTGTCTGACTCTACTGCCAGCTCCGATGGCCGCTAGAAGGCCACAAGAAGTATTTTCCCCCCGATCGCAACAGCAACAGGAATGGGAAAAACAAACAAACAAATAAACACAAAGCGTTAGCAGCAAAACAAAATAGGGATCTTGATTTATATTTGGCCAAGGAGGAGAAAATTGGTTCACCTGTGATACTAGCTCATGCTCTTAATTGGACTTCAGGGAGCATCATATTATAAGCCCGTGCAAGCCCATGCAAAATCAGCACTTAAGTGATCTGCATTGGTCCACGTGATTTGGATTTCACAGGCAAATCTCGGGGGGTGACAGCGGTCAATGGGTTGATCTGAACGGCTGAACCTGATTGCATTTCGCTTCTATTTAGTTCTATTATTCGGTCATTATTATCACTTATCTGTCAGTGTGATGCTTTTAGTGGTGAGAAATGCCTGAACCTTCTGGTCCTGCACGCTGGAAATGTTCATGGTATGGATGATGGGAAGGCAGGACCGGCGTGGTTTAAAGTTACCCAAGAATAAATATGTTTACTCTCAACTCTCTTTACTTTCCGCAATGTCTGCTAATAACTGGCAATCTGAACATTTAGGAACTGGAAGAAAAATGTGCTATAAATGGACTGCTAATGGGTTTTGAGTAAATCCATTCCTTTCACGCTATCATTTTGCTGGGAATGGGATGTGCTCCATTCTTCCCTCTTTTGTTTTCTGCTCTTTCTTGTGCCTGAATAAAACGTTCAAAACAACCACCTCCGGCCACTTTGCTTCTAGTTTCCCTCCCTCCTCTTCTCAAACAATCAACATTTCTGCAGTGTTTGGTAGAGGGGGAGGTTTGACTATTTTAATAATCACAGTAAAATATACCACCCTCTAGCAAAACAAAAACAAAAAACTTCACAATATTGACGCAGCCGCTAAATTAGATAAATTTAGCAACGGCTAATAAGTCTTTCCGTTTGGGAACAATCAACCACTGAATGGTTGATCCCGGACACAAATGAACTGGCAAGAGGTGGGAAACTGAATAGCTGTGGGGGTTACAATTTGGTTGGGAGCCGCCTAGAGCAGTGGTGGGTTCCTATCGGTTCAGTTGAACTGGTAATGATTTGGCGGCCTGGGTCGCTGTAACCAGCAGCGACCCAGCCCTGCCACGCCTACGAACTGGTTCTCCCCACCTTGTTTTTGGCTTTTGCAGATGCACAGAAGCATTTTTATAGTACTGTGCATACATGTGCGTGCTGCACAGCCATGAGCAAACTGGCAGTAGCGGCTGCTGGAACCCACCTCTGCCTAGAGACTAGATGGTGAATCTATGGCATGCGTGCCAGAGGTGGCATGTGGCACCTTCTCTCATGGCACATGAGCTGTCACCCAGTTCAGCTCCGCCACACATGCACGCATGCCTCCCGCCAGCCAGCTTGTCACTGGCACGCATGCCATAGATTCACACATGTAAGGGGGGTTGGGTGCAGGGGGAGCATGTGCGCAAAATGGGTGCCATGCATGCATTGAATTTGGGGCTTTGGGCACATGCACACATTTGCGCATGCACACTTTGGCATTCAGTCTGGAAAAGGTTAGCCATCCCTGGCCTGGAGTTTGATATAAGATGGAAGGCTAATGCTGCATCCAGCTTTATTACCACGATACAAAAAAGATGTTGAAACTCTAGAAAGAGTGCAGAGAAGAGCAAGAAAGATGATTAGGGGACTGGAGACTAAACTGTATGATGAACGGTTGCAGGAATTGGGTATGTCTAGTTTAACAAAGAGAAGGACCAGGGCTGTTATGATAGCAGTCTTCCAGTACCTGAGGGGCTGTTACAGAAAAGAGGGGGATGACTTATTCTCCAAAGCACCTGAGGGCAGGACAGGAAGCAATGGATGGAAGCTTAACAAAGAGAGATGTAAGCTAGAACTAGAGAGAAATTGCCTGACAATGAGAACCATTAATCAGTGGAACGGTTTGCCTTCAGAAGTTGTAGGTGCTAGTGAAGGTTTGAAGATGACATTAGACAGCCATTTGTCTGGAACAGTATAGGTTCTCCTACTTGAGGTGAGGGTTGGACTAGAAAACTTCCAAGGTCCTTTCCAACTCTGTTATTCTATTCTATTCTATTCTATTCTGTTCTGTTCTGTTCTGTTCCGTTCCGTTCCGTTCCACTCTACTCCACTCCACTCCACTCCACTCCACTCCACTCCACTCCACTCTGTTCAGTTTTGCCATCTCAGATAGTTTCATTAATTTCATTAATGAAATTTCATTTCAAGACCTCAAAGGCCTCTTCCAACTCCCTTATTCTGTATTTTGTACTTACTGAATAACTTCCAGAATTCTTAGAAATGCCATATTAGTTTGGGAATTATGGAAAGTGAAGTTCACACCAACGTATCTAAGGAGTCGAGGCAGAAGAGGCAGTCTTCTTGGAGACAGCGAACACAAGAGCGTGCTATGGTGTTCCTTTGCCCCAATATGTGGGCCAAAGCAAACCAGTTTGATCCCCCAGGGTCCAACCAAGTGATCAGCAGTCATCAATGACAGTATGCACAAAGCAGACAACACCCTTGACAACCAACTTTCTGCACTGGCTCATACACTAGACTTAATCTGGGTATCTGAGTTGAAGTCCACAAATCTTAAAGTTGCAAAGGTTGGACACTCCTGTTCTACTGATTGAAGTGATTGTTCTCAAAACAGGAAATATGCAGACCATACATTTTCTCTGCCATTTAGACAAAAATAACAGGAGAAAACTGAAAGGAGTTCTGCTAATTGCATGTTTGTGTGTGTGTGTGTGTAATCAGTCCTTACACATCACAGCATTCTCATGGTTACATGATTAAAATTCAGGCACTTGGTAACTGACATGTATTTACAAAGGTTGTAGCAATAGCAATAGCAGTAGACTTATATACCGCTTCATAGGCCTTTCAGGCCTCTCTAAGCGGTTTACAGAGAGTCAGCATATTGCCCCCAACAATCTGGGTCCTCATTTTACCCACCTCGGAAGGATGGAAGGCTGAGTCAACCCTGAGCCGGTGAGATTTGAACCGCTGAACTGCTGATCTAGCAGTAGCCTGCAGTGCTGCATTTAACCACTGCGCCACCTTGGCTCTTCCCAATCCTGAGATCACATGCTCACCATTTGCAACTTATCCAACCATTTTTGGACAAACAAAGTTGTTAGGAATATAATCTAACGGTTGGGTTGGCAATATATAAATCATGTAACAATGTTGTACCTGTTTCTTTAAATCATACTGTAAAATGTAATTGGTTGCTGTTTTCCTCAATCGGCCATAAGAGGAAGCCAGAATGACTGTTAGCTCTCTGTTTTTGTTAGATGCTGGGCTGATCTGATCTGAGTGTTTTGGAAGCTGGCTGTTAGAAAGTGCTATTGTAAGTTTTGCCACTGCTAGCAAACTTTGAATACTGGACTGTTAGTAGGTTTATGGACTATGTTATTTGGATTATCCCTTAACTGAAAGACATTGATGACTGACTGTCTTATCCGTGTATGACTTGGACTGTTTGATGGACTCTGATACCTCTATTTCCATGAAAGTAAAAGCCTATTTAAACTGCAGTGTCTCTGTATGCTGGTTTGTGTGTTCTTCAACACAACTCTCACAATGCTTCTCTGAACGCACTCGCTCTCCCAACGGGGATCTTACCTAACAAAAGTCAATGAAGTGAATTAATTATTCACTTAATGATTGAATAATTTACATAAAACTGCAATAATTTGCTTAAGAATCATGACAAAGAAGGACCAAAAATTGGGGATGATTCAATAACTGCCTTGTTTAGCAATGGAAATTCTTATTCCAATTTTAGTTGTAAGTTGAGGATTAAAAAAGGTACAGGTAAAGGTTCCCCTTGCACATTTGTGTTAGTAGTTCCTGATTCTAGGGGACGGTCTCATCTCTATTTCAAAGTCGAAGAGCCAACGTTGTCCAAAGACATCTCCATAGTCATGTGGCCAGCATGACTAAATGCTAAAGGTACACAGAATGCTGCTACATTCTACCAAAGGTGGTTCCTATTTTTCTACTTGCATTTTTACATGCTTTCGAACTGCTAGGTTTGCAGAAGCTGGGATAAGTAATGGGAGCTCACTCCATTATGCGGTACTAGGGATTCGAACTGTCGACCTTTCTGATTGACAAACTCAGCATCTTAGCCACTGAACCACCACATCTCTTAGTTTAGGACTACCTGTAAGGTATTTGCTGGAATGCTTGTATTAAGAAGTTAACTTCCTTTTCAATAAAAACTATTAATTTGAGCTCCTGGAGTCTCATGTCGAAATGTTTCCAATCCAAACTACAAGTGTGAGATGCCCACTCAACACAATATTTTCCTCTCCCCTTTGAATAGCAGGAGCTCATGGCTTTATCATCAACAGGCAGAGATATTTTCTCATTTCAAAGAGATTTTTGATGTGAGGTTTAGGTGGAGATAGGCTCTATAATTGGATTACTCTGTAAAAACAGTCATGGGCGTGCGATGAAACAGAGTGTCAGCAACTAAACTGAAATTTCAACGTTCATTTCAGAGAAAGAACCACTCACGTCAACTTGAAACCATCAAGAACCGACTGTTTTATTTCAAAAAGTCAGCTTGTGAAGCTGCCCAAATATAGCATCTGCGCAAACAGATATCATCGGGCTTGTAATACAGAAGGATTGCAGGGCCCTAGGCTTGCTGTACACAAGTGAACCAATGTTTCCTAGAAGAAAATTAATTGCCTGAAGTTTCTTCCATTGACCAAGCTTCTCTGTTTTAATTTGGGGAAAAAGATACCCTATTCTGCAGGAAGTAGGTCACAGTAGCTACCTGCTGAAGCGAACCTCACAGCAATGCATCATCTATATCTGCTTATTTCCCCATTGTTGGTTTGGCCACAAGCCAACAGCACTTTGTCCAGATGTCCTCCTTGATTAATGCTAAGCACTTCTCTAAACACTGAGGAAGCCCTTAATTCTTTCACACAAAGGCCCATAAGAGAGGGGAAACTCACTCTTTATTTGGTCCCTTTCCACCATGAAACTTTTTTGTGCACCAAACCAGTAGTAATGCGGGCAGGAACCCACCCCTGATCCAGATGCCCTGACAGTGATAACTCATGTCCTCATAACCATTTATTAGGGTTAGAACATGGACCCAAGTCCTCAACTAGCAGAGCTCATACTCCAAAGTACCTATCTACAGGAATTGGGTATGTCTAGTTTGATGAAAAGAAGGATTAAGGGAGACAGGATAGCAGTGTTCCAATATCTCAGGGGTTGCCACAAAGAAGAGGGAGTCAAGCTATTCTCCAAAGCACCAGAGGGAAGGACAAGAAGCAATGGGTGGAAACTAATCAAGGAGAGAACCAGCCTAGAATTTAGAAGAAATTTTCTGACAGTTAGAACAATCAGTCAGTGGAACAACTTTTCCCCAGAAGTTGTGAACACTGGAATTTTTAAAGAAGATGTTGGATAACCTTTTGTCTGAAATGGTGTAGGGTTTCCTGCCTAGGCAGCAGGCTGGACTAGAAGACCTCCAAAGTCCCTTCCAACTCTGTTGTTCTATGATAAGAATATCTTTGGATTCCAGAAGCTCAAAAGATCTTAGCAATCATACCATGACTCCTCCGTGCCTCACCAGAAATTCCCCACACTCCCTCAGAAAATCCTCAGGAAGCAACAAATGCCTGAGAGACATCTAAGTCTACCACCTTCACAGAAAGGAAGAGTAAATATGTGCACATCTTGTTTCGCATTGTACAATATTCTCTCCAGCAGTTTCCAGCTGCTGGCTTCCTACATCCCAATAGAGTTGCTCGTGAGGGAACACTTCCCACCGTTTTTTTTCCCATCTGGAAAGTGCAACTATTCAGTGAAATGACAGAATAATAAACAATCGTGTCACAGAAAAAGTACATTTCCAGCTGTAGCTCCTTTTTTAAATCAACTTTGGCAACGCAAGTCATCTCAAATGCCATTCCTGCACCAGGAAAAATTTTAAAGAAATTCTCAAGCATTCTAAGAATAGCTGGGTCCTTGATGCTCTCTGAGCTTCATTGTTTTCTTAAAGATGTTTCATTATCTTAACTAGGTACCATCATCAAGGCTAAATGTCTATGGAGATTCTCGGTCATTCAGGTCATGGCTGTCCCCAAAGTGCTTTTTTTCAAGAGGCAACTGGACTTTCAGGTTTTTCTTTGAAAACATTTCACTTCTCATCCAAGAAGCTTCTTTGGCTCTGACTGGATGGTGGAGAATGGAAGGATTTATACTCCTTGCAGACAGCTGGTCATTTGCATCCTTTTAGTTGGTCCTTAAGGTCACCTGGAGGTTTATCTGTGTCCTCAGGGTCACCTGTGTGGTGCAAATTGGTGTAGAGCCGTGATGGTGAACCTAGGGCACGCATGCCCAAAATGGCACGTGAACCAATGTCGCCCGGCATGTGCAAACTTGCCTGTTTGTCTTCTGGGTTTCTAGTTTGCATGTACATGCGATGATCAGCTGTCCTTTGTGCATGCGGCAGTGCTGAAAACTTGCGAGTGTATGCACGCTGGCCAGCTGATTGTCAGGTGAGCATGCAGGCCAAAACCTGGAACCTCGGCTTTTACGGAGCATGATCCCTTCACGTGTGCAGCAGTGCTGAAAATTGCCCTGTGCATGTGTGTCAGCCAGCAGATTGTCGGGGACACATGCGCACTAGAACATGGACGTTCAGCTTTTCCAGAGCGTGGCCCTGACGAATGTGATTTTTCCATGTGACCTTTTTGGCTCTTGGTGCCGAAAAGGGTCGCCATCATGGTGTAGAGCGTTCTTGGAAGTGTTGAAAGGAGTGTGTTGTATAACACAGGCCAGTCTTTTGAAGACAACAATGCCCATATTTTGGACCGCGTATTGCTGGTTTGAAAGACAGGTTAAAGAGGCCACCTATGTCAAAACTGAACAGCCCTCTGTTAACAGAGGGGGTGGGGGAGAATACAAGATCATCTATCTCCAATCTAAAACACAGTCCTTTCAACAGTTCCAAGAAGGCTCCACACCCTGTTAGTGGGAGTGGTGGTTCTTTGATTAGACTGTTGTTTATTGTTTGTGTAGCTGATAACCTGGTGCTGCCAGGGCATTTATTTATCCCAACCCTCCTTCCACGAATGTCACCGCAATTTCTAATGCTGGATTTTCCCCCTTACCAGAGGGAGCCCCCTTGTGGAATACGGTGAAACCGTTATCATGGCAACTCCACAGTGTTGTACAGTAGAAGCCATTTTAAGGCAGTACAGTAGAAGCCATTTTAAGGCACAACAGGATGTATCTTAGCAGAACACACAAACCGAGGGATGCTAGGGGCGTCTTACCCCCATAGTATTTGTTTCCAGAGGTAAGAAGTAATCTGTGTACCAAGTTTGGTTGAAATTGCTCGAGGCGCTCCAGAGTTATGCTGAAACATACATTCATATATATAGAAAGAAGAAGATTGTTTGGCTGAGTTGGCAGTTCCTTGACTGGGGTATTTTTTTTTTTTTACTAATCAAGAAAAACCACCAGGCTCAGAGAGTACCAAAAGCGACTCAATTCAACCCTGAGCTACAAATATTCTTTTCTATCGGCTCTTGAATAAGAGAGCTTTTTTTCCAGATGGGAAGAAAACTTTGAGACATTGGAAGACAGATTTCATGATAGCCTGGCCTATGTAAAGACCAACAAATGATCTTTTCCCATTCAAGGCAGGTCTCCTCTGCTTCCTGACTACAGCACCATATTTCTCCAGATTTTAAGCTTTTTTTAATTAAAAAGAAAAGCTCCATCATCTTTATGAGACAAAAATTAGATTTAAAAAAAAACTGTCTGGTGTGAAAAATTTTCTGCAAAAAGACATTTTTATGAAATTCTGGTATTAAAACTGTTTGGTCTAAGAGACATTGATCATAAACCTTTTATTGCTTCAAGAACTTCTCAAGCTAACTGTTGGACCATTTAGTATTTTATGTTCCGATGATCACCAGGAATGGCTAAATCTATCAAAAAGCTATTTATTAGATTGATATTAGGATTATCCACTGTATACCCAATACCCAAACTCAGCCTTCATATTAAAAAATTATATTTGGTCTGAAACCATCTGCACATTTAACTGAAATTAGCTATATTGCTTTTCATGTCTTTGCCTCCCAGGAGTTGATTTATTTATTTTTACTCAAAATAAATAAAATAAAATAAAGTAAGGGGACATGCATAAGCGCACCAAGGTGCCTACCGTCCCTGTCCTAATGTTCCCTTGTTTTTCTATCCATTTCATGTATTCAAAATCATGTTTATACTTATTACCGTATTTTTCGGATAGAAGACGCACCGGAGTATAAGACACATCAAGATTTTGAAGAGGCAAATAAAAAAAAAGTTTTTGCACTCTGCAGACCTCCCCAAAATGGCCTGTTTTTCACAAAAAATGGGCCTGTTTTTTGTCAGAAAAGGGGCACGAACAGCCTTTAGGAGGCTTGTAGAGTGCTCCTGGGGGCTGGGGGGGCAAAAATGAGCAAAACCAGCATGTTTTTCTCTTATTTTGGCCCTCCCCAGCCCCAGCAGCACTCTGGAAGCCTCCTAAAGGAAATGCACAGCCATTTTTGCAAAGGGGGCAGGGTTTTGGGAGGCTGAAAAATGGTGTATTCAGTGTATAAGATGCACCCAAATTTTCACCCCCCTTTTTTTTGAGGGAAAAAGGTGCGTCTTATAGTCCAAAAATACAGTAATCCTTGATTTATGACCAAAATTGAGTCCAACATTTCTTTTTTTATATATATAAATTTTTATTTTTATTACACAGACAACACATGCATAAAAATAAAACAAAACAAAACAACAACAAAAACAAAAAACAAAAAAAGCATCATCACATACAGCATGTCATTTGGTTATAGGTGTTTTAACATCCATATTCTCGAATAACATTTACCATCACAGATTTTTCATCTAGTATAACTAAATACCTCACTTTCATTGTACAGTGTATATTCAATTACGATTAGTATTATTTTTTTCCCAATAAATCATAGTTCCCTTACATTCTTGATTATCTATTTGATAACAGTATACCTTTATATAATCCCCATGTGAAAGAAAAGGTTTTGTTTTTTTTACCAACCATTTATATATCACTATTTTCCATTATACATAATTCCACCAATCAACTATCAGGTATGCTTATGTTCATTGTTATCCTTGTACCTCATACCTTCAAATGGAAATCTTATTCCTTCATTTTTCAACAAATATATATATATATATATATATATATATATATATATATATATATATATATATATATATATATATATATATATATATATATATATATATATATATATATATATATATATATATATATATATATATATATACACATACACATACACATACACATACACATACACATACACATACACATACACATATATACATACATACATACATACATACATACATACACACACACACACACACACACACACACACACACACACACACACCCATTTTTAGTTCTTCCCTTCCCTTAATTCACTGTAATTGACACAACACATGCTCATGTATCAAAATTCAGGCGTTTGGCAATTGGCTCACATTTGTGATGATTGCAGTTGTCACAGGGTCATGCGGTCACATTTTGTGAACTTCTGACAAGCAAAATCAATCAGGAAGCCAGGTTCACTTAACAACCATGTTGCAAACTTAACAACAGTAGCGATTCACTCAACAGAGGTGGCAAGAAAGGTCGTAAAATGGGGCAAAGCTCACTTAACCTCCGTCTTGCTTAGCCACAGAAATTTTGGGTTCAACTGTGATTGTGAAGTTGAGGACTCCCTCTGCACCATAGTAGATCAAGCCATGACTCTTGTCCAACTTGTGATGGTTCTTTTCTATTGGGGGATAAATAAATAATCTAAAAAATCTTTGGTTCTTCTGGGTTATTCTCCTCCTTAGTTTCTTTTATATAAAATCACCATGCTGAGGCTTGTGGGAATTATAGCATGAAGTTCCTGGACTGTCCAGCCTGGCCATTTCTAATCTCAATTCTAAGAATGTGATGATCGCATTGGCCTATGCAATACACAGTATTTAGCATCTCTGACCTGTTTTGAAATGACTTGTACAGATGTAAACATTGAATAGAATAGAGCTGGAAGGGACCTTTAAGGTCTTCCAGTCCAGCCCCCTGCTCAAGAAAGAGACCCTATATCATTTCAGACAAATGGCTGTCTAGTCTCTTCTTAAAAACCTCCAGTGATGAAGCACCCACAACTTCTGAAGGCTAGATGTTCCATTGGTTAATTATTCTCCCTGTTAGGAAGTTCCTCCTTAATTCCAAGTTGTTTCTCTCCTTGATTAGTTTCCATTCGTTGTTTCTTGTCCTGCCTTCTGATACTTTCTTGGAAAATAAGTTGATCCCCTCTTTGTGGCAGTCCCTCAAATACTGGAATACTGTTATCATGTTCCCCCTTTGTCCTTCTTTTCTCTAGACTAGCCAAACCCAAATCCTGCAACTGTTCTTCATGTGTTTTAATCTCCAGGCCTTTAATTGCAACAATGAATTAGTTTATGAAAAGATCTGGATTTCCTCTATTAAAAAGTGATATTCCTATTGCAATCAGTGTTTTCAAAAAAAGGCTATATTTATTATAACCTTCATTTTTATTTTCTTTAATTTTTTATGCCATGGCAAAAACATTTTTGCATTTATGCCCTCTTGTGCATTTGTGTGCATGTAGCACACCATTTATTCTCTGGTGGGATGTCGCACATGCCTGATTTCCACTCCCAGCAAATCTAATTGTTTTGGCTTAAAAAAAATAAGAGCGATGAAAAAAATAATAATAAAAACTGCTGACAGTTTCCTAACTTCCACCAGCTTAGCAATGTGTTTTTGTTATAGTAACACATGATGGTTGAGATCTTTTATGATGTTAATTTTCTTGACTGGAGAGAGAAACTTGATCTCTCAGCCTCTCAGTCATGAACGGTTTTATTTCCCTCCAGTCTAGGAAGATAAATATTATGAAACATTTAAGCTGACCAATACATTTCAGCCTCTCTGATGGAGGCAGATGTGATGTGCAACACTGTGTAGCTGTGAAGCATTATTTCCTCCAAGTTAATTGTGGTAGGTTCTACATCCTTAGGGAAATCCTAATTCTTGGCCAGGCTTGCTGGGAATTTGAGGAGTTGTAACTTACTGATATCTTGAGAGCCACATTTCATCCACCGTAATAGGGACCGGGAACACTGCCATGATCAAAATGAAATCTGCAGTTGTGGATTTTTGAACAGTTATTGTCAACACTGAAGCTGACCTGACCGAAGTCATTTTGAAGCTTCAGTGTTGCCGCACTGGAGCTGAGGGATAGGGACAGAAGAATAGAGATAGCTGGGGTGTTGTAGCCAAAATAAAA
Organism: Thamnophis sirtalis; assembly: GCF_051295495.1. Lineage (NCBI taxonomy): Eukaryota > Metazoa > Chordata > Lepidosauria > Squamata > Natricidae > Thamnophis > Thamnophis sirtalis. The sequence goes on along the minus strand of NW_028261386.1, from coordinate 10,624,796 downwards.
TGCTTTTCCCTGGGAACCAAGGACATTCTAACACATGGCCTGAGAGAGGAGGAGTGATGTTACCAGGCAACCGGACAGCACTTTGATTTGACCATGTGACTGCTTGTTTGGGGAAGGGGAAAAACGTTTACTTTAATTAGGTGAACGGGAACCTTCAGAGTCAATTTTCACCAGAACTATGCCAATATGATATACCCAGTCAAACTATTATTTGAGGAATCCATCTGCCCTGAAGTTTTGCTTGTTATGGGTGTATTATTTGGAAGCCTGACAGTTATGCCATGAACAGCCTCCAAAATAGTCTTATACTATTTTTTTTAAAAACACCCCTTAGCCATATCAGTTTAAATATCACAGATAAGGAAACGGATAAGGAAAACTTCATGATTGCAAGTTTAGTACAACAGTAGAAGAGTCAACTTACAGAAGTTGTGGTTTCTTCATCTCTGGATATTTTTTTAATGAGAAGAACTGGACAACCACCTACAGATCACAGAGGATTGGCTTGGACCAGTGTTTCTCAATTGTGGCATCTTTAAGAGATGTGGACTTCAACTCCCAGAATTCCCGACTCCCAGAAGGTTGGGAAACACTGCCTTAGAGATGACCCTTGTAATTCATTCAATTCTGCAATTCTATGATTGTCTGGTTTTATGATTTGCTAACATGGGGAAAAGCACAAGAGGAGGGAGGGGGAATGGGGAGGAAGAGTTCAGGACCTTGGAGAGCTCAATGGAGAAAGTACAAGCGCTGTTGTTGATCAGGTTGGCTCTTTAACCTCTGGAAAACTGGAGACAGTTTTCATTTGTAGGGCATTTAGACAGGAGGATTTCAAGTAGAGCAAGAACATGTTCTGTTTTAAAGTTAGATTGCTTTTATGGATAATTTTATCTCTGTCTATTGCACACTGCCTACCGCTGCACAAATAGCTGTCGGTAATAAGTAAATTCAGCTTGACATATTTACTTGGTGTACTCCATTTCTGCTTTCTCATAACAAACAGTCATAAACTAAGGACGGGACCAGTTTTGCATGGCAGGTTAGAGCATAATGTGGCTTTATCGTTTGTAGTTCAGTAATGTTCTGCCACAGCCATTCCTTTCACTTTCCTTTTGCAGATGGCATTTTTGGGAGATATTCCTTTTGGTAGAATATGTCAGAGTCCATTGATGTAGATGGGCTTGACAAGAGGATTGCACATATTCACTTGAAGTATCAATGCTCCATAGTTATTGCTAGGTAGGGTATTATCTCGTTCAAAGATAGACTTAGTTTGGAGGAATATTTGTGGAGGGAACACTTTTTCTGGGACATTTGGTCTAGAGACTTAAAAGACTTCACAGTGTTCAAAGGTAATGTTAGTTCTGAGAAAGGGGAAGATAAACCTTGCTCGTGGGCTTGCCAGAGGCAGATTGTGGGTTAGCTTAAGCAATGATCTACTCAACGTATTCATGTTCTCAATGAAACTGCATCTGCTGTAAAAAGGAAATGAAAAGATTGACTGAAAAATAACAAATAAGAAATAGGTTGGTATTACAAATAAAGGCTTCTATAGGTGTCCTAGGATAGTATTGCAGGAATCAGAGTGGTGGGTGGCTTAGAGGTGGGGCTCTCACCTCACAATCGGGAGGCTGTGGGTTCGATCTTAGGTAGAGGCAGATATTTCTCTTTCTGGGCACACTAAGAATATATCGGCTGAACAAAACTCTGCATTGGCAACAGGAAGGGCATCCAGCCAGTAAACACTCAGCTCCATTCATTTGCATGCATGCACGAAGCTGGAGGTGACTGTGGCTCTTTCTTCTCGCCAGCTGACTGGAGAATTTTTTGGAGGCTGGCTCTCATCGCTGCTGCTCCCGTGATGGATCAGGAACATAAAGGGCATTCAACAGCTGTGAGACAGTTAGAGGACCAGAGCTGAATCCTGGACAGCAAAGCACAAAGCTATGCATGCATGCATGCATCCATGCCGGCGTGAGCTGCGGGCCTGGATTGGGGAGGTTGGGAATGGCTTGCCCAGGAGGCGACTGTGACAGTCGTGGGAGGAGTGCCCCTTCTTGTCTCTGACCAGCCTTCCCCATGGTTGCAGCCACAGCACCCCTGTGGTGTGCTCAGCTGGGCCACCAGGCCGGCCAGATCCCATTTGGGAAATGAGTGCACAGGAGAAGGCTTCCCGCTAGACCTTGGTGGTGGCTTCACCGAGGAAGCGCCCAGGCCCTTGGTCCCCAGGGAAGAGGGTGATCCTGTTTCCACAGCCCACCAGCCAAGGCTTTTTGGGCAGGAAGGGCAACAGAGGGAAAGCCAAGATGACCACCACCATTCCAAGATGTGCAAACCTGGATTTGGACCAGAGTGTCAAAAAAATATTCAAAAAGTCCCAAAGATTTTTCCACTGGTTCGGTGGGTGTGGCTTGGTGGAGGGTCATGTGACTGAGTGTGCATGAGTGATGGCAGATTGGCCACGCCCACTCAGTCACATGCCCCTTTATCTAGCCATGCCCACGAAACCGGTGGCGAAAATCTTTGAAACCCACCAGTGCTTTACATATGTTGCCACTTAGAATGTGACTATGAGCATAGTGATTTATTTCCACCATCAACTACTGTATTTTTTGGGGTATAAGACGCACCAGAGTATAAGACATACCAAGATTTTGAAGAGGTAAATTTTAAAAAAAGGTTTTGCCCTCTTCAGACCTCCCAAATCCTTTGCATGCTTCATTTTTTTTGTGTAAAACTGGGCATGCAGAGAGTTTGAGAGGCCTGCAAAGTGCTCTTGGGGACTGGGGGGACAAAAACAAGCACAAAATGCTCAATTTTTCATGAAAATGGGTCTGTTATTTGCAAACAAAAAGGGCATGCTTAGCTTTTAGGAGGCTTGTAGAGTGTTCCTGGAGGCTGGGGGGAGGGGGCAAAAATGAGCAAAAAATGGCCTGTTTTTTGCTTGTTTATGTCCTCCCCAGCCCCCAGGAGCACTTTGCAGGCCTCCCAAACCCTCTGCACATCCATTTTTGTAAAGGGGGGTAGAGTTTTGGGAGGTCAAAAATACTGTATTCAGTGTAAAAGATGCACCCAAATTTTCACCCTCTTTGGGGGAGGAAGGTACATCTTATACTCCAAAAATATGTTGCTTTTCTGCTTGTTCCATAATCTGGAATCAAGTTCCCACAAGTTCTGTAGCAGAATTGTGCAAAAAGATGTATTAGAGAGTGTGGGTGTGCAAACATATCACTTGTCTGCAATTTTTAAAAGAGTATGTGCACAAACCCAGAGGGGAAAAGCTGTTTTGAAGAGTTGCTATGTTCGCACTCCCACAAGTTTTGAAGGACCTTTTTTGGAATGGAAACTAAAACATTGCATATCTTTATTCTTTAGCAGTGTACAGTTAGCCCTCAATTTATAACCACAATTGGGACCATACCTTCTTTTGCTAAGCAAGATGGTAGCTAAGTGACTCGTGCCTGGTTTTATGACCTTTTGTGCTATGGTTGTTAAGCAAAAATCCCTGCAGTCCTTAAGCAAATCATGCATTATGGAAGTCCGGGGTTCCTGCTGATTTTGTGTGTTGGAAGCCCACCAAAGAAGGTC